>NW_022196472.1:0-568566 GCF_008641045.1 Pistacia vera
TTGTGATGTTTGCAAAAAATAAAATAAAATATGTTTCATATTAATGTCAATTTGACATATATTCTTCACGTAGTGGGGCATATGAAATGAAAAGTGATATCGGTAAATTCTTTATTTAATCTACTGTCTTTTGAAATTGTCCAAATACTTGGTCAAGATTGATTCTAATGTAGTGGAAGAGTCTATCTTATGAAAGCTTTTTTTATAGCAAAAAGAATATGCTGTTCACTGTACGAGAAGGAAAGCCTAAGCCACGTATTATTATTCAGTTTTGTTGCACATGTTCATGTATGACTAGAAATAGAATAAAGATAGGTTGACAAATACTTTTCACAAACGTTGATATGATAATTTATAATTGGTCAATTCATATTTGGTCAGGCAAGACTCATTGTTGGACATACGAGATCTATTGTGAATTGACTAATTACGAGTTAACACGTCACATTTGTGAAAAAAAGTTAGTGAAAATAGTTCGTGAGTATAGTATTAATGCTACAAATAACCAACTAAGGCTAAGCTGTCATTATAATATTTATGGAAATAGTCACATTTCATTTCTCCAAGTTTCAATTACGTTTGAAACTTATCTTTGCCTTTTCTGCCTTCTAAAAGTCGTTGGCAATGAATTGGATATATTTTTAGTTTATCCATATTACCCTTATGGCTAATTGGCTCAGGCATTACTCTAAGTTTATCTCATTTGCCTTAATTGAATCGTCCATTTTTATTAATCCCACTATAATAAGAGAAATTGCATTAATATTTAATTTTTTCTTTTATTAACATTAGATTAACAAAGACAAATTACTCACAAGAAGTATCAAAATTTAAGTAACAAATTTAAGCCTCGGTATCTGAATACATGCGATAAGCCGATAACATAAGAAATCAGATAAAAAAAATTATGGGTAAGAGCAAGTCAATCATAAAAATAAAACAGGGATATGATGGTAAATTGGGAGGGGAACAAAATCTTAAAAAACCGGTAAATCCGTTAAACAGGACAGGTAAGCAAGGTTAAAAAACGTTTGGTTTGAAACAGTCAGGCGACTAATTTAGGCCACAATCCCCGCCTTTTCGATTTACTCAGACTTCATTTATTATAATAATAATAATAATAATATATTATTAATATTTTCAATTTTATTGTTACAAATTTTCTCTATACTTTGTTCCAATTTGCTGTCTGTTTTTCTTTTCTCTTAATTCTCATCCGCAAAACCCTACTTTCTTTTCCATCGAATAATAATATATCTAACGGTTTATGCCACTCTATCTCTTCGTTTTTCCCCCTTTATTTAAACCTAATATCCCTTTTTTGATTCTGGGTTCTCAGTTTACGTGACTATAACTCTCCGCTTTTCACTTTTTTTTGCTCCCCCACTTTGACAAATTCAAGAATTTTCAGTTTTTCCCTGTGTATATTTAATCTACTGTCTTTTGAAATTGTCCAAATACTTGGTCAAGATTGATTCTAATATAGTGGAAGAGTCTATCTTATGAAAGCTTTTTTTATACCAAAAAGAATATGCTGTTTACTGTACGAGAAGGAAAGCCTAGGCCACGTATTATTATTCAGTTTTGTTGCACATGTTCATGTATGACTAAAAATTGAATAAAGATAGGTTGACAAACACTTTTCATAAAACGTTGATATGATAACTTACAATTGATCAGTTCATATTTGATCAGACAGGACTCATTATTGGACATGCGAGATTTATTATGAATTGACTAATTAGGAGTTAATACGTCGTGTTTATTAGAAAAAATTAATGAAAATGGTTTGTGAGTATAGTATTAATGCTGCAAATAACCAACTAAGGCTAAGCTGTCATTATAATATTTATGGAAATAGTCACATTTCATTTCTCCAAGGTCCAATTACGTTTGAAACTTATCTTTGCCTTTTCTGCCTTCTAAAAGTCGTTGTAAATGAATTGGATATATTTTTACTTTACCCATATTACCCTTATGGCTAATTGGCTCAGGCATTGCTCTAAGTTTATCTCATTTGCCTTAATTGAATCGTTCATTTTGATTAATCCAACTATAACAAGAGAAATTGCATTAATATTTAATTTTTCTTTTATTAACATTAGATTAACAAAGACAAATTACTCATGTTGATACGTGATTTTGACACCAACGAAACGTACGTATGAAATATTGTGTTGGCCCAAGAGACACATGTGAATGAAAAGGAAAATGACAGTAAATGCGGTGAGAAAGGAGTTTTAAAGTGGTTCGGATGCTAAGGAAGCAAATCCTACGTCCACTGATGTTTTTATTAATGATAAGGGTCAGACCGTTTTAGACGACTGACTTTACACTGATGATACAAGGTATCAAAGACTGTCTATTCTAGAGAGAGAGAGAGAGTTTTTGTCAAGAGTAAAATGTGCGAATCCCCTTAATGAGAGAGGAGCTCCCATTTTATAGTAGGATGCCTTGAGGTAATGATCACTGAATCTGTAAGTTGGTGGGATGATCCGTGCAAATCCTCCTTTTAGAGTAATTTACGTGATTTGCTGCAGGGATTGGACACGCGAGATCATCACAACTCTTAGCTGGCCTGACGTGCACCCATTATTCTGAAGGAAGCAAGCTGTGGGTGTTACCATGATCACACGACGCGGCTGCGCCAGAATGCCAGTAAGCTCTTCCCGAGGTCTGACCTTTCGCACTTAACTGGACGCCACGTCAGCCCTATTTTCCAGGCATATCAACTCACAAGAAGTATCAAAATTTATGTAAAAAATTTAAGCCTCGGTATCTGCATACATGCAATAACATAAGAAATCAGATAAAAAAATATGGGTAAGAGCGAGTCAATCATGAAAATAAAACAGGGATATGATGGTAAATTGGGACGGGAACAAAATCTTAAAAAACCGGTAAATCCGTTACATAGGACAGGTAAGCAAGGTTAAAAAACTTTTTGCTTTGAAACAGTCAGGCAACTAATTTAGGCCACAACGCCGGCCTTTTCGATTTACTCAGACTTCATTTATAATAATAATAATAATAATAATAATAATATTTTCAATTTTATTGTAACAAATTTTCTCTATACTTTGTTCCAATTTGTTGTTTGTTTTTCTTTTCTCTTAATTCTCATCCACAAAACCCTACTTTCTTTTCCATCGAATAATAATATATCTAACGGTTTATGCCACTCTATCTCTTCGTTCTTCCCCTTCATTTAAACTTAATATTCCTTTATTGATTCTGGGTTCTCAGTTTACGTGACTATAACTCTCCGCTTTTCACATTTTTTTTGCTCCCCCACTTTGACAAATTCAAGAATTTTCAGTTTTTCCGTGTGTTTTTGTGGGTTGGTATTGATTTTTCACCGTTTGAAGTCTACAATTTGGAATTTCGTAAGAAAAGTCAGAAAGTAAAACTTCTTTTCGCCTTGTTTCTGGGTATAAAAGAACAGAAAATTTTGGTTTACATTTGGGAAAAAGTTTTGGTTTTTTTTATTCAAGGTACTTTAGAAATGGATTCCGGTAGTGGTGGGGGAGTTGAAGGTGCTGCAAAAAATGAAAAATCCGATAATAGTGAAACTGAAAATGGGTTGGTTTCAGATGTGAAGAGTGGTAGCAAGAGGGACTTGTTTTTTAGAGCTGATAAGATTGATTTCAAGAGCTGGGATATTCAGCTGGAGAAGCACTTGAGCAGAGTTTGGTGTAAGGATAGAGAAGTTCATCCAAGGAAACAGGAAGAGTGGGAAATTGATTTGGCTAAACTTGATATAAGACATGAAGTGGCTCGTGGCACTTATGGAACTGTTTATCGCGGCATTTATGATGGCCAAGATATTGCAGGTAGACTTTGTGTATTTCCTTTCGGTTCCTCTATTGTTATAAACAACTCAATCTATGATTTCAGTCCTTTCTGATCATATTGTTTAATGATATGTGGTTCTCTTGAGTTTACTTGACTTGGTTGATATCATTTCATCAGTTTGTCACTTGGTAATAGTTATAGTCTGAAGTTTTATATAATTGTTAATGGTGTAAGTTGCTTTGATGCCTCAATAATCATCAATATCACTACTGAGATCAACCCATTGATCAGTTTGTAATATCTTGTGGATATTGCAGTGAAGATATTGGATTGGGGAGAGGATGGAATGGTCACTTCAGCTGAAACTGCAGCTCTCCGGGCATCATTTCGGCAAGAGGTGGCCGTCTGGCAAAAGCTTGACCACCCGAATGTTACAAAGGTAGAAATTTTCTAGTCTTAATTTATGATATCTTCCTCCATTCAACTAGTATATTGATGAAAATTTTTGGTCCTTTTGTCTTTGTCAAATTTCTGTCGATTCTACTCAGATTATCATAGTGTACTTGCTGTTGTTTCAAATTATAGTGTTTAAATTGTCTTTTACAGTTTATTGGAGCTTCAATGGGAACATCCAATCTTAAGATTCCTTCAGAAAGTACTACAAGTGACTACCATAATTCTATTCCTTCCAGGGCTTGTTGTGTTGTTGTTGAGTTCGTTCCAGGTGGGACATTGAAGAAATTTTTATTCAGGAATAGAAAGAAAAAACTTGCCTTTAAGGTCGTGATTCAACTTGCTTTGGACCTCTCTAGAGGGTGAGTGCAGCATATCATCATTATCTCAGCTTTTCAATTCTTGCTTTTGGGATTTAAGTTACTGATTATACGTGTTTTGCTTCTACTGTTGCAGATTGAGTTATCTTCACTCAAAGAACATTGTACATCGAGATGTGAAGACAGAAAATATGTTGCTCGATGCTAATAGAAATTTGAAAATCGCTGATTTTGGCGTTGCTCGAGTTGAAGCTCAGAACCCAAGAGACATGACTGGGGAAACTGGAACTCTTGGCTACATGGCCCCTGAGGTACCAACTCTTCTCCAATTCCTTAAAGGTCTAACAATGGTTTTTAAACTTCAAAACTATAACCACATTAACATTTTCCATAAGCCTGGAGTCTCAATTGTGACAATATCATATTTAAATGAAATTGTTGCTAGTTTTCTTCCTCCGTTCCCTTGTTCATGAGTTCACATTTCTTTGAAAGCCGGAGAAGAATTCTGACAGAGCTAACTTGTGCAGGTGCTTGATGGGAAGCCTTACGATCGGAAATGTGATGTCTACAGCTTTGGTTTATGCTTATGGGAAATCTATTGCTGCGACATGCCTTATCCTGATCTTAGTTTCGCTGATGTTTCGTCTGCAGTTGTTCGACAGGTTTGTCTGTGATTATAAGTATATATAAAACATAGACAGTTGCTTCTCTAATGTGATCATGTTGCAAATTTTTTTATTATACAGTCCTTAAATTCCAGACCTCAACTTTGAACTTCAATTAACTCTTACTCTCATAAGTTAAATCTTGCATACACAGATTGAGATTCGGATTTTAAGTAAACGAAATTGCATATAAATTTTTTGTTTCAGAACTTGCGACCAGATATACCTCGATGTTGTCCGCATTCATTGGCAGGCATAATGCGAAAATGCTGGGACGCAAACCCAGAAAAGCGGCCTGACATGGAGGAGGTGGTGAGGTTGCTAGAAGCAGTAGACACAAGCAAGGGCGAGGAGGCATGATACCTGAAGATCAAGCTCATGGATGTTTCTGCTTCATTCCAACTCGAGGCCCATGATTTGTTTTAATTTTCATTTGGTCTTAATTCATATCAATATTTGTATCATGTGCACTTCAGATAAAAAAAAAAAAAAAAAGGGTCATGAATGAAGCAGAAACAGTTTATTTCTGCACCTGAGATCATTTATTGATTTCTGTAATGCATGAAAAAATAATCTTTGCAAGACAGATAAAGCAGTGGTTCCGGTTGAAATCATACTCCCGTTTCAGTTGTATTGAAAACTAGCATTCTATTTTTGTAATTATTTCAATCAGTTGTATGAAATTCTTGAATTTCAAATTCGTTTTTGAAATAAAAGTATATGCTTAGATTAAATTCATAAAACGAAACCAGTTAATCTCAAGCCAATGAATGACGGGACACTTTGCCTTCCCCTGTCACTAGTTAGCAAGATATGGGATGAAGGAATAATTCTGTTAGGTGAGAAATAGTATAAAAAGAGAGGCAAAGGGGCGGTGAAGGCATCAGAAATTAGATGGGAAAATAGGGGAGGTGGCTGACCCTCGAAGCTCAGCAGGGGTGGAAACACTTTACTGTTAATTTCTTGTCTTTTTGTTTTATTGTTACTGATTCCTACTCTTGGATCAGTTTTAATCTACATCTTGTTAATATATAAAGCAGTTGCATTTCCATTCATTAACACTGTTATAATCCATTACATTTCCATTTCATTATCTTCATTTTTCTGTCTGATTTAATTGCCTTAATATTGCTGTATTGTTTGAATTCGTGAGGTCCCCAACAAATTGCAGTGCAGGTGAGTTCATATTATTGTTGTAGGATTTGTCATTTAAGCTTTCAGCCTATAAATGAATAATTCAATGCAGTTGAACATTGACGCTATTACTTATGCATCATGCATCGTGCAATGAGCAATACTTTATGATTTAGACATTGGTTAATTTTGATTTTGATCAATGATATTTTAATTGTTGTCAGGTTGCAGGTGTGCCAACTAATATCAACTTTCTGCAAAAACTTGCTAACCATAGGGCATTTCAAAGTGGAAATGTGGAAACTCATTTTATTCAGCACCATAAAGATGACCTCTTTGTTGATCCTAGTAGTTCCAAAATAGCAAAGGTTTCTTATAGTGCTGCAAGACTCAACGCAATGCTAGTAGCTGCATGTTTTTGTGAACTAGAACATTCTGCTTTTAAGCAAACTCCCCTTGGTAAGTTGAAGGTCTCGGTCTGGTCTTGGGTTCTGTATTAGCTGTTTTATATGGTCCTCTTAGCGTCTACATGTGGTGATTTGTCCAGGGAGCCACAGGGTACTTCCCATATGGTATGCTCATCCTCCTTTCAGAGTCCATCATCATGCTAGGCGTATTATGGAACTTGAGTGGGAGAATGAATATGATAGCAGTTGCTCGAAGCTTTTGACACTTACTGTCATTTATCAGCCAGATGGGAGCTATCTGATTGAGGTTTTTACCTTCTCAGAGTGCATTTAAAAGAATGGTGTCAACTATAAGTTCCTAAAGCTATCATGTTTAAGAGTTCATTATTCATGTCTTTTTCTGTCCTCCAGCTTCTCTCTTTTCTTCTTTTGATTGTCCCCCACTGAAATTCTTCTCAAAGTAATTCAATTTTTTTCAACGCATAACAGATGGCAGAAGATGGTTCACCTGGTTTAGAAGTCAAAGCGACATGCCTAGGTGAGCATGATTTTAGTGTTGAATTTGATGGTGCAAGCACAGATGTTAGTTTAGCTGTTTACACCAAGGTAAATGCCTCTCTACAAGCATATTTAAGAGTGCATTTCAATTGATTTATGGGGATTAAGTACACCTTTTTTTATGATTATTTGTTTATTTAGAATCTTAGTACAATTACTGAATATTTCATAAATGCCTTGCATTATATTTTATTTTAATATTAGCAGTATAAATAACCAATAACCTGAGTGTACATACTATGTTGTTGTCCTATCCGGCCTTCTAATCTGTCTCCCACCTTTCACACTGGAAGTGTTCAATCATTCTCATAGGGAAAGAAACAGTTGGTAGTTCAATCATTTCCTTGAGTGGTGTAGTGGATCATTGTCTTTTAAATGAGGACCTTATTGGATTCTGGAACTATCTTATGTCTATCCCTTCTACCATGTGGGTGTTTTTCATGTGTTTTGCCAATTTTTATCAAAGCATTTTTATTTTTATTTTTTATTTATGAGGATATCATTCAAAGTTTTCATTAAGTAAATTAAGCATTTTTAAAGTGGGATCAGATAATCACAGTACTCTCTCCATGTCTGAGGTTATTTTCTTTTTCGCTTTGGCACTCTGTGTTACTATTAAATTAAGTTCTCTAACATGGGCTGTTAGGATCGGACTAAGCACATTCATGTATGGAATGGTTTACAACACCACCATTTCAAGCAAAAATTGGGGCTTGAGTTGTCTAATGATGAAGAAATCCAACATAAGACCAGTCATGAGATTGCAAAAGGCCCTCCGGGGACTGTGGTAGCACCCATGGCTGGTTTAGTAGTAAAGGTTCTTGTGAAAGATGGGACAAAGGTGGAAGAAGGACAACCTATTTTAGTGTTGGAAGCAATGAAGATGGAGGTTCATATTCCTTTTTCTACAGTCAATGTTTTCTTTTCTCTCTTTATCCAAAAGCTGTGATTTACATTATCCATTATATCTCTATCCCTTTTTTATTCTTTAATAGCACATGGTAAAGGCACCAACTGGTGGGATTGTCAATGAGCTTCAAGTAACAGCTGGCCAACAAGTTTCAGATGGTGGTGTTCTCTTCAGGGTTCAAGGTTAGTCAATTTTGTTTTTACTCGCTCAATATGAACCAAGGATTTATCTAAAAGTACGATGTAGCCACATCAACATTGACTGTGTATTATCTTTAAGAGTAACATGGTTCCATCCTCTATAGGATGATCTCATACTTATTGATTTGTTGTTTTTCCTCCTCGCATTAGATAATTTGGGTTTAGTGCTCTGTACACAAATTACCAACTCAATCATTTTGCTTTGCCCACTGCACATGTCAAGAAAAGAAGATAAAATAATCTTTAAAAGGATAGATATCACGACTGGATGTGCCTAAACAACACGAAATTAAGCAACTAGTTTTATTCATAAATGTATTTGTTTTTAATGTCAAAACATGTCGTTATTGCCTGCAAATCCTAGTTGGAGACAACGACAAGATTGCACTCAAACAGCTCCAGTAATGGTATCTTGTTTGCTGTTCTGTGGAATCATTAACGAATCACTATAGTATGGTTCCTGACTGTTGGATTTAACATCACCAAATTTGTGGAGATATTATCAGACTGTTTGATTTAACATCACCAAATATAAGGTGATGTTATACATTGATTATTGTATGAAGGAGAGCTAGTCCCATACGATATTATAGTCTCTCGAAAGTAGGGTAGTTTGAGTTCTTATTTCCGATTCTTTCAATCAATGATCTTTAATCGTGTGGATTCACAATGGTCAATATATAGTTTCATATTATTTGCATAATCAATTGAACAAAGATTGAAGCAGATTATGTATATGGTCAGGATGAGTAGAATCTATCTTGCTGTTCCGTTGATGACAAAATCTCGCTCAATCAGAACATAGCTTGTCCCATCAAGTACAGAGGAGTTGACTACATCTGTTGCAAGAAAAATAACTTTCGGTAAGTGAACACTTGTACTCTTTGTCCACATCATATAAGGAAATCTACCATCTTCGGATGTAACAGCGAAAATAACTCTTGTAAACTACATTTGTTCTGGTAATAATAAATACTTTCCAGTTCGTTACTAGCTATAGATTACTGGTCTCTGTTACGCATTTGCACCCACACACCAAGGATGAAAATGAAATATCAACCGAAACCCTGTTAGTAAAGGAAAAAAGTCATCAGTTTCATGATCTACCGTTTTTTTGAATTTTGTTTAGTTCTTTTTTTTTAGTCAAGCTATGAACACAGCCATGATTTATATTTTTCTATTCAAGGGATAAGCAGACTTCTTTAACCTGATGATTTCTGGTCTAATTCCCATTAAATTCTGATTGAACTTTCTCCCACTATTGGCGTGCATTTGCCACACTTATAGTGGGGCCTTTGTTCATTTATTCAGTTTATCGGTGCTGATTCTTTGCTTAAGTCAATTGTCTTATTCAACTTATTCCAGCCGCCCAGGTTTCCCACGTTATTTTCAATTCTGACTAGCTGACCACAAGTTATTGGTAGAAATTTCTCTTTATTATTCCACGCTAATTTTGAGTAATTAGAATATGGTGGATAGATAGATTAGATTAGCGATAATCTTTATCAATCCCCCTGCGCCATTCTGATGGCAGCATGACACACACACCATCGATAATTTTAATTTAGAAATTAGAAATTTTATTAATCCTTCCTGCCTCAGCCACAAGCCAACGCCATATTGGGTGGTGATGCAACCAAATTTTCAGACCTGAAGCTCGCAAAAAAACAAGACAAATCAAACATGTTGAATTGTGGAGAATTGGTGTTTTGTTCTGTTGGTACTGGATTACCAAACATCCCACCATGTTTTGTTTTTGTTCTCAAACACACACTTGGTTGAATCTGAATGAGATGCCAGCTGCATATGCCAATGTATTGATATCCACAAAACCCTCCACCTTGTTTTGGAGAATGTCAAGAACATTCAAAGCCTTTTTTTTTTTTTTCTTTTCTCTTTTTAAAATAAAATATTTTTGTAAGGAAACTGCGTACTTGGTGGGGGAAAAGGATGTGTCAAATGGGTCTAACCTAATCACTCTTTTAATCAACAAAATACTCTGATACAGCTGCCTAAACTATGGATTTTCTGTATGGTGAGAATAAGATTATAGTTTGTGATGTTTGCAAAAAATAAAATAAAATATGTTTTGTATTAATGTCAATTTGACATATATTCTTCACGTAGTGGGGCATATGAAATGAAAAGTGATATCGGTAAATTCTTTATTTAATCTACTGTCTTTTGAAATTGTCCAAATACTTGGTCAAGATTGATTCTAATGTAGTGGAAGAGTCTATCTTATGAAAGCTTTTTTTATAGCAAAAAGAATATGCTGTTCACTGTATGAGAAGGAAAGCCTAGGCCACGTATTATTATTCAGTTTTGTTGCACATGTTCATGTATGACTGGAAATAGAATAAAGATAGGTTGATAAATACTTTTCACAATTTTTTTCAGAAACGTTGACATGATAACTTACAATTGGTCAGTTCATATTTGGTCATACAGGACTCATTGTTGGACATGTGAGATTCATTGTGAATTGACTAATTATGAGTTAATACGTCGCGTTTGTAAGAAAAAGTTAGTGAAAATGGTTTGTGAGTATAGTATTAATGCTACAAATAACCAATTAAGGCTAAGCTGTCATTATAATATTTATGGAAATAGTCACATTTCATTTCTCCAAGGTCCAATTACGTTTGAAACTTATCTTTGCATTTTCTGCCTTCTAAAAGTCGTTGGCAATGAATTGGATATATTTTTAGTTTACCCATATTACCCTTATGGCTAATCGGCTCAGGCATTACTCTAAGTTTATCTCATTTGCCTAAATGGAATCGTTCATTTTTATTAATCCAACTATAACAAGAGAAATTGCATTAATATTTAATTTTTCTTTTATTAACATTAGATTAACAAAGACAAATTACTCAACTGTTGATGCGTGGTTTTAACACTAACTAATCGACACGTGCGTAACGTTGATTGGTCAAGAGACACATGTGATTATGGATAGAATGTAGAATAAATGCAATGAGAGTTTTTTAAAGTGGTTCGGATGCTAAGGTAGCAAGTCCTACGTCCACTGATTTGTATTAGTATTGTGGGTCAGGTCGCAACAGCGGACTGACTTACAAATGATTAGGGAAAAATAAATACAAAGTTTACAAGAGAGAGAGAGAGAGAGAGAGAGAGAGAGAGAGAGAGAGAGAGAGAGAGCTAGTTCAGAGTGTAAAAATAGCCGAATCCCCTTAATGAAGGGGTCTTTCTCTTTTTATAGCGAGATGAATGCAAGTAATCATCATTAAATCCATGGCTTAGTGTGAATGTCAGGATTAAATCCGGCTTTATGCCACATTGCCCTTCTTCTAAGCTGATTTCACGCGATTTGGAGCAGGGAGTGGACACGTGGGAGCTCCACGGCGTCTTGTAGGCCTGACGTGCGTTTACCGTTCTGACAGGAGCAAGTCACACTTCATCACGTGATTTCTCATGTCAGCCCTTGATTTCCCAGGCATAACAGAAGTCCCCTAGTTTTTAAGGTTTGAGGATCGAACCTTGGAAACTAAGTCATGCCGCGATTGGAGGTTCTGATAATTTCGACCTGAATGGAAAAAGTTCGGGACAGGGCCTTTTGCAAACACGACCTCGCACAAACTTTGCTCCAACGACCTGACAATCATTATCCTAGCGACCTGGATTCATTGGGCGTTTCTTATCGTGCCTTAGGGTTGGAGATTTAATGAGCCTGTTTCTGCGCTATCAGGCGCTCTGCACGTGTTAAAGCGTCTGGCAGGTGCATTAAATGCGTTGTGTGCTGACCCGACGTTGTTTTGACAGAGCATTAATTGCACGACACACTCGAAACGACAACCCTCATCACAACATTGAATGCGACGTGAGGCGCATTTAATGCGGAGAGAGAGAAGGCTGTCGTTTCGATTCCGAGGGGTGGTAACCGTCTGTTCGTAGTCCATATAAAAGCCCAAATTTTTCAGATGATGCCACTTGAATCCCTTGTGCCTCGAGCGAAAAATCTTTGCAAACCGGAAGTTCTTCTTTTCCGATTGGCATCTCTCCGATATCCGAAACAAGAACCGTCCTCGGTCACGCGCCCCAGAAGGTAAGGTCTTTTTCTTTCTTTATTTTGGGGGTGCAATGGCGTTGGGTCTCCTGGTGTTTCATCAGAGACGCGACGCTGGCGTCGGGTTCGAGCCGTGGATGGCGGCTCGAGTTACTGTTAGGGTTTAGGGAATTTGTTCCATGCCGTCGTGCGGGGCAACGTGCGATGGCTAAAATGACCTTCTGTCTGTCAGTGTTGCAGACTGTGGAATGGAACCTTCAACGTCCAGACCCGAGGAAGGAGCCAGTTCATCTTCGCGGGACGTTCCCGTGGGCGCATCCTTTGATGTCTTCTCGGTTCTCACCCGAGAAGAGTTCGAGAGGATAAAAAGACAGTTTGACGTCCGCGCAGAGGTGTTCCTCGACGCCACCCAGTCGTCGCGGCATCCTTCCGATGGCCTAGCTGCGATCTCCAAAGAGATCTTCAAGGGTGGAGGGATGATTCCTTTCCACCCTTTCATTAGGTCGGTTTTGGATCACTTCGGGATCGCACCAATGCAGTTGATACCAAACGCGTATGTCATCGCCGTTGCGATGTACATCGCGTGCCGCGAGAGTGGCTTGGGCGAGCTAACGGCGGTGGAGCTCGGCGTCGCCTATTTTCTAAAAAAGAGTAAGGACAAGGACTCCTATTACTTGTCCCGACGACCTACCATCGCCGAAGGGATACATAGCTATCCCAGCAACGTAGGGGCCTACGAGGCGAAGTTCTTCTTTTTCTGCTACGACGGCTACTGCCGCTTTCAGAAACCAAGTAAGTTTTTCTTCGCTAGGTTCATTGGATGTTCGCTTCCTTTATTATAACGACCTGCATTCTTTTGCAGTTAACAAGACGACCAGCCAAGACCTGCTCACCGACCCGGACAGGCTTGTGTCTTTTGGAGTCCTTTCCGAGGAAAGTCGGGACGCGAGAAAGCTCGTGACGACCGCGAACTTGCGGAAGTGGTTTTTTTAGTAACAACGCGTCTTTGGAGTCCCCAGAATGTAAGTTACACTGATTCCCTTCTAGTCGTAGAATAATTTTTGTTTAGTTACTAATGTACTTAATAATTTTTGTTTAGTTACTAATGTACTTGCAGCATCGACTATGCCTCCGAAAGAATCCGAGCAGCCCCGACGAGCGCCATTCAACTTTCCTCGATCGAGGAGGGCCAGGGGAGGTGAAGCTGCTCCCCCCACAGAGGCACAGCCGGTGCAAACTGTCCTGCCTCCCCAGCCTCGTCCTGAGGAAGAGACGACCAGGACAGAACAGGTCGCTCAGCCATCACCTGCTCGCCCGAGGCGTAAGGCAATTTCTCAGCGGTCGAAGAAGAGGAAGCAGATTCAGGTCGACGAGTCAGAGACTGAATTTGAGGACGAACCCCTGAGGTCGCGAAGGGACGTCAGAAAGAGGTCGGGCAAGGAACCCGAGGTAGAGACGGTGGCTGCCGACCAGGCGAAGAATCACCAGTGCTAGACGCGCTTGGGAACCTGCCCGAATACTTGCAACCGATAGTCTACTTGAGTGTGGGCTATCAGAGTCATACAATCAGTTCGCCGATTCGAGCGACGTTGACCTGATGATCATGTCGTTTTAGCATTTAACCAAGGTAAACAAATTGTCCTTGAAGAATGTCCGCCTTTTTCGTTCTAACTCTTTTTTGCTCGTAGGCTCTGCTCGCCATGAGAATGTCCCTAGAGAAAGCTCGGCTGGGGGCCACGAAAGGGGAAAACAATCTGAAAGATGAGATCGCGAAGCTCACACAGAGCCTGGAGGACGTTGAAGCGGAAAGAACGCTGTCTGCTGAGGCAGCAAACAGATACTTGAACCAAAAGATGGCTGCTATGCGCACAGTTGACTTTCAAAAGACGGAGCTTGAGCGACGTGCGGAGGAAGTGAAAGAGCTTCAAAGGACAAATGCTAGACTTTCCAAGGAAATCGAGGAGAAAGACCGGGAGCTTCAAGCGGCCTTAACACGGGCTCAGTGAGCAGAACAAGAAAGGGAGGCCTCCGAAAAGGGAAGGCTAGATCTTGAGGCCGAACTCCAGGAGAGTCGGGGAAAAGTTGCTTCCCTGACTGAAAAAATGTGGATCCAGTTAGAGGAAGTCGAGGATAAGGCCGCCGACTGGTCGATCGGGTCCATCTATGCCCTGCGACCAAAGAACCCAGATCTAGATATGTCCGACCTCCCGAGGGATTGGCAGGAAGCCTTGCAGATCTTGGCGAGGGAAGACGATGAAGCACCAGTAGCCACCCGAGGATCCGACCAGGCAGAGGGTTTGGGTCTTGCTTCGAAGGATCCCCTCGACTAGGCATAGTGCAATGAGACCGACTCCATTGGAATTAATAGGGTCTTAACAGTTTTTGTTGTAAATAAATAAAAATACATTTTGCTTTCAATTGTTGTTCGCTTTATCATACATAAGTGCAGTTTACAATTCAGTTTTACATAGGCAATATTACATGCGAATCGTTACAAGCGAACAGAATAAATGTGAACTGTTTCCAGCGAACAGAATAATACTTTACAACAAAAAGGGAACTAACAAAATCAAAAACTAATTTATAATGAGAGCTGAGTTCGAGATTACTGATAGTATGGCCGAAGGTGCTCGGCATTCCAAGCTCGGGGTACTTTGGAATCGTTCAACCTTTTGAGATGGTAAGTCCCCGGTCTGATCACCTTGTCAACCCGGTACGAACCTTCCCAGTTAGGTCCTAGTGCCCCCGCACTTGGCTCCCTGGTTCCTAGGAGAACTTCTTTTAGCACAAGGTCTCCAACCTGGAAGTCTCTTTGCTTGACCTTTGAATTGAAGAACCTCTTCGCACGTTGCTGGTAGGCTGCTATCCTTAGCGAAGCCTTGCTGCGGTGCTCTTCAACAAGATCCAGACTTGCCCTCATAAGTGCTTCGTTTTCAACCTCATCGTACAAGTCTCTCCGAAGAGAACCAGTTCCTACCTCCACAGGAATCATTGCTTCGCAGCCATAGGCTAGCAAAAAGGGCGTCTCTGAGGTGGAGGTTCTTGAAGTTGTCCTGTATGCCCATAAGACTTCGGGGAGATCGTCAGCCCAATTTCCTTTGGCTGCCCCAAGTTTGGCCTTTAGAGTGTGTTTGATGATCTTGTTGACAGCTTCAACTTGGCCATTTGCCTGCGGTCTGGCGACTGAGGCAAATTTTTTATGGATGCCCAGCTCGTCGCAGAACCGCTTGAACTCCTCGTTATCGAATTGCTTTCCATTATCCGAGATGAGAGTGTGGGGAATTTCGTAATGGCACGCTATATTCTTGAAAACGAAGTTTTTCAGCTTTCTGGTCGTGATCGCGGCCAGCGGTTCAGCTTCCACCCATTTTGTGAAATAATCTACCGCGACCACGGCATACTTGACTCCTCCTTTTTCGACTGGCATGGGACCGATAAGGTCGATCCCCCACATGGAAAATGGCCAGGGGCTAGACATCGTTATCAGCTCGTGAGAGGGGGCTCGCGGAATGTTTGCGAACCGTTGACACTTGTCACATTTTTTGACAAAATTGCGCGTATCTTCCTGGATCCGGGGCCAATAATACCCCTGACGAACAACCTTGTTCGCAAGAGATCGAGCACCTATGTGATTACCGCAGATCCCTTCGTGAATTTCCCTCATGACGTAGTCTGCTTCTTCACCGATTACACATCGGAGGAGGGGGCCACTGAATCCTCTCCTATATAGCTGGTCCCCGATGAGTGTGTAACGAGCAGATCTTGCTCGCAGGACCCTTGCCTCGACCTTGTCGTTTGGCAAGGTCCCATCCTTGAGGTACTGGAAAATAGGAGTCATCCAGGAGTCCGGCTGAGTCACATTTATGGCCTATTCGGTTGAGCTGATAGTTAGAGCATCGACGATCCGAACAGAAATGTTATCTGGATCTTCTGAATCCAACGATGAGGCTATCTTTGCTAGGGCGTCCGCTATAGAATTGCTATCTCTGGGAATCTGAGTGATTTTAAAGTGTTTGAACGACCCAAGAGCGGCCTTAGCTTCTTTCAGATAGCGGACCATGTTTTCTTCCTTTGCTTGATATTCCCCTAAAATTTGGTTGACGACCAGCATGGAGTCGCTGTAGACGCTAATCGCGGTTGCGCTCATTTCTTTGGCAAGTCACAACCTGGCGAGCAGGGCTTTATACTCAGCCTCATTGTTGGTTGCTTTAAACCTGAACCGGAGAATACCATGAATTCGAGCCCCCTTGCGGCTTACAAGGAGAAGACCCGCACCAGCTCTTTTTCTGTTTGATGACCCGTCGACGTAGAGGTTCCAGGTCGATAGGTTCTGAATATTTTCTGGATGACTTCACTAGGCTGTTGCTCGCTTGGAAGATAGGAAAATTCTGAGATGAAGTCGGCAACAGCTTGCCCTTTGATGGTCGACCTGGGCTTGTACTTCAGGTCGAACTGGCTTAATTCCATTGCCTATTTGAGCAGTTTACCCGGAGCTTCTGGTTTCTGGAGGACCTTTCTGAGGGGGTAATTAGTCATTACATAGACCGTATGGGCGTGGAAGTAAGGTCGCAGCTTTCTGGACGCGATCAGTAGAGCATAGGCTAATTATTCTATTTCTGGATACCGCATCTCGGCATCCAACAGGCGCTTGCTCGCGTAGTATACTGGCCATTATGCCTTTTCCTCCTCCCGTACTAGAGCTGCACTGACCGCGAACAGAGAGACGGACAGATAGAGGAGCATGATTTCTTGCGGAAGAGGCTTAGAGAGGAGAGGTGGCTTCCCTAGGTGTTCTTTTATACTTTAGAACGCCTGTTCGCATTCGGGAGTCCATTCGAATTTCTTATTGGCCTTCAGAACATTGAAAAATGGCAAGTAGCGGTCTGTTAGCCTCGATATGAAGCGACTAAGTGCCGCTATTCGCCCATTTAGACTCATGACCTGTTTTTTGTTGGTCGGGCTCTTCATATCGAGCAGAGCTTGAATCTTCTCGGGGTTTATTTCTATCCCTCGCTGATTAACTAGGAACTTTCCTGACGATACTCCGAATGAACACTTAAGAGGATTCAGCTTCATTCTGTACAGCCGAAGGATGTTAAACATCTCAGCGAGATGTGCGATGTGTTATGAGGCGACCTAGGATTTGACCAGCATGTCATCCACATAGACCTCCATTGTTTTTCTGATCTGGTCGGAGAACATTCGGTTAACCAACCTCTGGTAGATCGCGCCAGCATTCTTGAGGCCGAAAGGCATAACTTTGTAACAATAGAGCCCTCAGTCTGTAATGAAAGACGTATGCTCCTCGTCTAGCCCATACATCGGGATTTGATTGTATCCCGAGTATGCATCCATGAAACTTAGCAGCTCGTGCCCCGAGGTGGCATCCATGAAACTTAGCAGCTCGTGCCCCGAGGTGGCATCCATAAGTTGGTCGATTCTCGACAGAGGGAAGCTGTCTTTCGGGCAAGCCTTGTTGAGGTCGTTGAAATCAACACAGGTCCGCCACTTGCCGTTTGGCTTCTTTACCAGGACCGGGTTGGTAACCCAGGTCGGGTAGAGTGCCTCTCGGATGGACCCATTTCGGAGGAGGTTTTCCACTTCTGATTTGAATGCAACATACCGCTCCAGATCCATTGCTCTTCTTTTCTGGCGAACCGGTTTGGCCTCACTGTTGACGTTCAATGCATGGCAAATAATGTTCGGGCTGATCCCGACCATATCTGCATGCGACCAGGCAAACACGTCAATGTTTTCTTTTAAGAAGCTTATCAGTTCGGACGTGAGCTGAGGGTTGAGGCTGCTCCCAACCCTTAGTATCCGGCTTGGCTCTTTCAGGTCGACTGAAACTTCAAACAAGTCCCCAACTAGCTAGAAGGGATCTCCTGAATTCGAGGATCCAAATTATCCTCTGCTGGGCCAGGCTGTGACTCGATCCTGCTGATCGCCATAGCCTGTCGGGGTGCACTTCGCAGAACGCCCTTTCCTTTACTTGCCATCTGCACCACTCTTACGTAGCAGTCGCGAGTTGCGCTTTGTGATCTGGTCACTTCCCCTATCCCTGTTAGGGTGGGGAACTTCATCTTGAGGTGGTATATGGAAGTGACTGCCTTGAAGCTTCTCAACAAAGGTCGTCCCAAGATTCCATTGAAGGCCAATGGGCAATCCACGACCAAGAATTCGGTAAGCCTAGTTACCTCGTCGTAGTCACCGAGCGTGACTGGGAGCTGAATCGTTCCTTTGGGGATCAGGTGGTCTCTTGTAAAGCCATAGAGGGGGATCGAGGCGGGCTTTAGGTCGGCCTCGTCCAGGTTCATTCTTTCGAAAGCAGTTTGGAACAGGATGTTCACAGCGCTTCCGTTGTCCACAAGCATTCTGCAGACATTATGGCTCCCTATGAGGGGCGTGATCACCAGGGCATCGTCGTGAGGATGGTGCAGGCGAGCTGCTTCCTTTTCGCTAAAGGTGATCGGCTCCTCCTTTCGAGCCTTTTGCGGTCGCTGCGATGTATTCATTACCCTGATTGGGTCGTGATATGCTTCGCGAGCATACCTTTCCTATGCACCTCGCGTGTTTCCCGCGAGTTGCGGGCCTCCGAAGATTATGTTAACGCTACTGTATCCACTACGATCACGACGCTTTTTCTTTCGCTCCTCTTGGTTCTCTTTTGGAGCAGAGTCATCAATATACTCCTTGAAGTGTCCTTTCTTGATGAGCTCTTCGATTGCCTGCTTTAGAGCTCGGCATTCATCGGTGTGATGCCCGTTGTCCCGATGAAAATGGTAGTACTTTTTGCTGTTTCTGGCCGTAGCAGGGGTTTTCATGGGTTCCGGCTCACCGAGCAGGCTGGCCTCTTCGGATTTGTCCAGAATTGCAGATATGGACACATTTAGCGGAGTGTATTGAATTCTGTCGCGGTCGCGACGAGGAACATGAGCATAGGACTTTTTATGCTCGTAGCGGGGTTTCTTCCCTTTTCGTTGATCATCAATGTCTCCTCTACGATCAGCTCTCCTACTTTCTCCCTGACCAGACATACTGCTTGAAGTGCCGTGATCGCGACGGCGGAGTGCCGCCAATGAATTCTCTATTCGGAGATGTTTTTCTGCAAGGTTGTAAAATCTGGTGAGGGAAACATCGTCCTCATCCTGTAATTCTATCCACAGGTCGGTTTGCGAGCGAACTCCAGCTATTATGAGCGTTTGGATGGACTCTTCGGGGGCATGAGCCACCTTGTTGAGTTCCCTGTGAAAACGGTCGATGTAGGATTGTAGGGATTCGTCCCTTTCTTGCCTTATGTTGCTGAGATAGCTCAAAGGCATCGAAAACTTCCGATTTGCTTAGAAATGCCGCAGGAACGTCGTGCTCATCTGAGGCCACGAACTGATCGATCCCGTTGGGAGCGACCTTAACCACCGCTTGGCATGAGAAGTCAGCGTCACGGCCAAACAACGGCATTTTGCAAGATTCGAAACCTGTTGGAGCTCCATCAGGTCGTTGAACTCATACAAATGATCCTGCGGGTCATGGTTCCCATCAAACGGCCGCATGTCGGGTATTCTGAACCCTGGTGAGAGTGGAGTAGCTAGCACTTCGGGAGAGATGGGGGATGCAGATACGACCTGAGCCTGCTCGTTTTGCTGCTTTCTCAGCCTGTCCAGAGCTCGCTGTAGCTCCTCAATTTGTGGTAACGGAGCCAATTGGAGATTGCTTTCACCCATGCGAGTCCGGCCTTCGCGATTACGGTTCAGGAAAGTCCGAAGGTCGGACTCCTCTTCCCCTCGGCCGACATTTCTGGCCGCTCTCGGCACACGCTGACTAGAGGCGTGTGAAGGCGATGGATAGTGCGGGGTATTTTCACGACCCTCGCGGTAGTATGAATTGCCCCACGAGGTGTGGAGACCACTCGCATGATAGCGATCAAGATCGTTCTGCTGGCGGTGATAAGAATCGTCCCGCTCGGCACTTTTGCTTGGGTTCATCTGCGACGTGGCGTGGGACAGCTCGGGATTCACTTTTTTGCCGAGTCTTAGCTTTGCCGGCACCCTGCTTGGGGCATGGTTTGAGTTCGCTAGCCCTTTGGAGCCCGTAGGCTTGCTTTTTGCCACTTGCTTACCCTTATGTCTACACGCTGCAGTGCTCGCGGCACGGACTATTTCCCTTTGTCGCGCTTTCGGGCGACCTACAGGCGTTTTTGGCGGTTGCACCGCCCCAACTGTTCTTGATGGCACGCCTTGGTCCAAACGGTCTGATGGCGGGGTCAAGTTGCGAAGCTGCTGGGATATCTACCGCAGCATTTTGCGGAACTGGAAGTATTCTGGAAGAGGTATCCCCTTGGGTCAGGGGGACTCCCTCAGCGCGCTGGTTGGCTTGCTCAAGTTCAGATTGGCGGGCCATTTGCTGCTGTAGGACCAGTAGGTTAGAGATTCTCCTGATGAAGGATGAACACTAAATCTGGGCCCTCCTTCTAGCGCCAAACTGTTGATGCGTGGTTTTAACACCAACTAATCGACACATGCGTAACATTGATTGGTCAAGAGACACACGTAATTATGGATAGAATGTAGAATAAATGCAATGAGAGTTTTTTAAAGTGGTTCGGATGCTAAGGTATCAAGTCCTACGTCCACTGATTTGTATTAGTATTGTGGGTCAGGTCGCAACAGCGGACTGACTTACAAATGATTAGGGAAAAATAAATACAAAGTTTACAAGAGAGAGAGAGAGAGAGAGAGAGAGAGAGAGAGAGAGAGAGAGAGAGCTAGTTCAGAGTGTAAAAATAGCCGAATCCCCTTAATGAAGGGGTCTTCCTCTTTTTATAGCGAGATGAATGCAAGTAATCATCATTAAATCTATGGGTTGGTGTGAATGTCAGGACTAAATCCGGCTTTATGTCACATTGCCCTCCTTCTAAGCTGATTTCACGCGATTTGGAGTAGGGAGTGGACACGTGGGAGCTCCACGGCGTCTTGTACGCCTGACGTGCGTTTACCGTTCTGACAGGAGCAGGTCACACTTCATCACGTGATTTCCCACGTCAGCCCTTGATTTCCCAAGCCTAACAACTCACAAGAAGTATCAAAATTTAAGGAAAAAATTTAAGCCTCGGTATCTGTATACATGCAATAACATAAGAAATCAGATAAAAAAATATGGGTAAGAGCAAGTCAATCATAAAAATAAAACAGGGATATGATGGTAAATTGGGAGGGGAACAAGGTTAACAAACTTTTTGGTTTGAAACAGTCAGGCAACTAATTTAGGCCACAATCCCGGCCTTTTCGATTTACTCAGACTTCATTTATAATAATAATAATAATAATATTATCAATTTTATTGTAACAAATTTTCTCTATACTTTGTTCCAATTTGTTGTTTGTTTTTCTTTTCTCTTAATTCTCATCCACAAAACCCTACTTTCTTTTCCATCGAATAATAATATATCAAACGGTTTATGCCACTCTATCTCTTCGTTTTTTCCCCTTCATTTAAACTTAAAATATTCCTTTTTTGATTCTGGGTTCTCAGTTTACGTGACTATAACTCTCCGCTTTTCACATTTTTTTTGCTCCCCCACTTTGACAAATTCAAGAATTTTCAGTTTTTCCGTGTGTTTTTGTGGGTTGGGATTGATTTTTCACCGCTTGAAGTCTACAATTTGGAATTGCGTAAGAAAAGTCAGAAAGTAAAACTTCTTTTCGCCTTGTTTCTGGGTATAAAAGAACAGAAAATTTTGGTTTACATTTGGGAAAAAGTTTTGGTTTTTTTTATTCAAAGTACTTTAGAAATGGATTCCGGTAGTGGTGGGGGAGTTGAAGGTGCTGCAAAAAATGAAAAATCCGATAATAGTGAAACTGAAAATGGGTTGGTTTCAGATGTGAAGAGTGGTAGCAAGAGGGACTTGTTTTTTAGAGCTGATAAGATTGATTTCAAGAGCTGGGATATTCAGCTGGAGAAGCACTTGAGCAGAGTTTGGTGTAAGGATAGAGAAGTTCATCCAAGGAAACAGGAAGAGTGGGAAATTGATTTGGCTAAACTTGATATAAGACATGAAGTGGCTCGTGGCACTTATGGAACTGTTTATCGCGGCATTTATGATGGCCAAGATGTTGCAGGTAGACTTTGTGTATTTCCTTTCGGTTCCTCTATTGTTATAAACAACTCAATCTATGATTTCAATCCTTTCTGATCATATTGTTTAATGATATGTGGTTCTCTTGAGTTTACTTGACTTGGTTGATATCATTTCATCAGTTTGTCACTTGGTAATAGTTATAGTCTGAAGTTTTATATAATTGTTAATGGTGTAAGTTGCTTTGATGCCTCAATAATCATCAATATCACTACTGAGATCAACCCATTGATCAGTTTGTAATATCTTGTGGATATTGCAGTGAAGATATTGGATTGGGGAGAGGATGGAATGGCCACTTCAGCTGAAACTGCAGCTCTCCGGGCATCATTTCGGCAAGAGGTGGCCGTCTGGCAAAAGCTTGACCACCCGAATGTTACAAAGGTAGAAATTTTCTAGTCTTAATTTATGATATCTTCCTCCTTCAACTAGTATATTGATGAAAATTTTTGGTCCTTTTGTCTTTGTTAATTTTTTGTCGATTTTACTCAGATTATCATAGTGTACTTGCTGCTGTTTCAAATTATGGTGTTTAAATTTTCTGTTACAGTTTATTGGAGCTTCAATGGGAACATCCAATCTTAAGATTCCTTCGGAAAGTACTACAAGTGACTACCATAATTCTATTCCTTCCAGGGCTTGTTGTGTTGTTGTTGAGTTCGTTCCAGGTGGGACATTGAAGAAATTTTTATTCAGGAATAGAAAGAAAAAACTTGCCTTTAAGGTCGTGATTGAACTTGCTTTGGACCTCTCTAGAGGGTGAGTGCAGCATATCATCATTATCTCAAACTTTTCAATTCTTGAATTTTGGGATTTAAATTACTGATTATACTTGTTTTGCTTCTACTGTTGCAGATTGAGTTATCTTCACTCAAAGAACATTGTACATCGAGATGTGAAGACAGAATATATGTTGCTCGATGCTAATAGAAATTTGAAAATCCCTGATTTTGGCGTTGCTCGAGTTGAAGCTCAGAACCCAAGAGACATGACTGGGGAAACTGGAACTCTTGGCTACATGGCCCCTGAGGTACCAACTCTTCTCCAATTCCTTAAAGGTCTAACAATGGTTTTTAAACTTCAAAACTATAACCACATTAACATTTTCCATAAGCCTGGAGTCTCAATTGTGACAATATCATATTTAAATGAAATTGTTGCTAGTTTTCTTCCTCCGTTCCCTTGTTCATGAGTTCACATTTCTTTGAAAGCCGGAGAAGAATTCTGACAGAGCTAACTTGTGCAGGTGCTTGATGGGAAGCCTTACAATCGGAAATGTGATGTCTACAGCTTTGGTATATGCTTATGGGAAATCTATTGCTGCGACATGCCTTATCCTGATCTTAGTTTCGCTGATGTTTCGTCTGCAGTTGTTCGACAGGTTTGTCTGTGATTATAAGTATATATAAAACATAGACAGTTGCTTCTCTAATGTGATCATGTTGCAAATTTTTTATTATACAGTCCTTAAATTCCAGACCTCAACTTTGAACTTCAATTAACTCTTACTCTCATAAGTTAAATCTTGCATACACAGATTGAGATTCGGATTTTAAGTAAACGAAATTGCATATCAATTTTTTGTTTCAGAACTTGCGACCGGATATCCCTCGATGTTGTCCGCATTCATTGGCAGGCATAATGCGAAAATGCTGGGATGCAAACCCAGAAAAACGGCCTGACATGGAGGAGGTGGTGAGGTTGCTAGAAGCAGTAGACACAAGCAAGGGAGGAGGCATGATACCTGAAGATCAAGCTCATGGATGTTTCTGCTTCATTCCATCTCGAGGCCCATGATTTGTTTTAATTTTCATTTGGTCTTAATTCATATCAATATTTGTATCATGTGCACTTCAGATAAAAAAAAAAAAAAAAAGGGTCATGAATGAAGCAGAAACAGTTTATTTCTGCACCTGAGATCATTTATTGATTTCTGTAATGCATGAAAAAATAATCTTTGCAAGACAGATAAAGCAGTGGTTCCGGTTGAAATCGTACTCCCGTTTCAGTTGTATTGAAAACTAGCATTCTATTTTTGTAATTATTTCAATCAGTTGTATGAAATTCTTGAATTTCAAATTCGTTTTTGAAATAAAAGTATATGCTTAGATTAAATTCATAAAACGAAACCAGTTAATCTCAAGCCAATGAATGACGGGACACTTTGCCTTCCCCTGTCACTAGTTTTGCAGATTAATCGATCCCATATTTCATTGATTTGATTGGAGATCACTAAATATATTGACTTAATCCAGATTTGTCCATCTTTACTTGAATAGGAGGATTGGAAAATCTGAAGAAAATAGAATCCCACAAAGAGTGGAGCCATGTGAGAGTAGATGACAAGTGTTTAGCATATCAGGTTCGCCATTTATGGAAGAAAGAATGAATTTTTAATTTGTAGTTAAACATAAAAATGTCTTCTTTTTCAAGTGCAAATCCCATGTGTACGAATTCTGATTCCAGAGAATGTGGAGATCTTTAATGGTAGAATGATTTGATTTTGGTGTTGTATAGCTAATGGAAGCAGAATGTTTTCCCAATTTCCAATTTGCCCCTCAACAATTATTCTCTTCTTGTTGCCCATTTGCTCTACAACTGTTAGCCCTAAGAGATAAGGCATAAGCACTACTGTTGAGTCTTCATCCTTCATGTTATTTTATTAGATTCTTTTTTATTTTTTATTGTATAAATTTCAATTTAATGGTGAAAATATGGCGTCTCTATAAATTGAGAACCATTCGTGGCGACACACGAGTGCTGTAGTTTGTTAAGTTCGCTTAGATTACTTGCTCATCAATCATCATCGAACTAAACTCTCACCAAAACAAGAAGTCGGGCAGCGCCGAAACCATGTCGTCGTTAATGACGGATTTTCTGCGGGAAGCGGGTGGAACCGCCGTGATTGATGGTGGACTTGCGACGGAACTCGAACGTTACGGCGCTGACCTCAACGATCCCTTGTGGAGCGCCAAGTGTCTCCTCACTTCTCCTCACCTCATTCGCCAGGCACCTCTATCTTTCTCTTCTTTTTGCTTTATGAAATTTAGATTTTCAGAATTAGTCCTTATTTTCTTAATGTGTATATTTAATATTTATGAATTCAACTGAGTTGTGATGATACTTGAAACTTAAACAAGTACATAGTGACATTCAAGTAAATCGAGTTCTGATGATGGTTTCTTTTCTTTTGCTAAACGGAGCAGGTTCATCTGGACTATCTTGAAGCTGGTGCAGATATTATAATCACAGCGTCATATCAGGTGTTAGCAGTTCTTTGTCTCTCTGTGTTTGGGTGATTCTTGCTCTTTCTGAGATTAACATTTGGGTTTACTTTAATTTGGACAGGCCACCATCCAGGGTTTTGAGCATAAAGGCTTCTCTAGAGAAAAAAGTGAAGCCATGCTGAGAAAATGTGTCGAAATTGCCTGTGAGGCACGGGATATGTATTATAAGAGATGTAGTGAAAGTGCTGGTGATAGCATTGGAGAAGGTAGGATTCTTAAACATCGTCCAATTTTAGTTGCAGCATCTGTGGGAAGTTATGGAGCATATTTGGCTGATGGATCTGAGTACAGGTGAGTTAAAGCCTGATTGCTTAAGTCATGTCATAAGCAATGTGCTGTAACTTGATTTTTTATGGTATTACTTCAATTTAGTAGTATATCATTTGAAAGTGCTAGTTCTTGTAAATTGCATGGATATTGGTTTTTTCGCTGTTAATGTTCTTTGTGGAGTTTCTTGTGCTGTATGTTTTTTGTGAACCGTTTAGTCTAAAGCATAATCATATCATGATCCAGAATTTGTGTTTTGAAGGATCAAAGTACTCTATATATAAATAGTGTGTGGCTGGAATAACATGGACAGCAGCTGATCATTTTACGACCTGCCCCTTTGTTCATCTATTATACAGCCAATTTCTTTTCCAGTGACCTAAATCATGGATGAAATCCCAAATTAAATTTGCTGGCTTCTGTTGTGTACTGTTCCTTTATGTGAATCAAACTTCATGAAAGTGAGCTGACACTTCAGCAATCATCTGCTTCTTATGTTGTTGCTGTCTCTGTCCATAGTGGAAACTATGGCGATTCAATCACACTAGAAGCTTTGAAAGACTTTCACCGCAGAAGGGTTCAGATCCTGGTGGAATCGGGTCCTGACATAATAGCATTTGAAACAGTTCCAAATAAGCTCGAAGCTCAGGTATTGGCCGCATGCTTGTGGTCATTAGATGATGTTTTAATTTCCTTTTTTCTTTGTACAAGTTATATTTATTGATATGTAGGGTAGCTTCTGTCATATCATTGTCACTGAATATCTTATCCACCAAAAAAGAAACTTGTAAATTTGTTCTATAAAGCCTCTGGTTATTGGTTTCATTACTATGCTTCACTTCTAAAAAGATATAAGTATTTGGAGTATACCTAAGTTTTTTCTTTGTTGTTAGACTGCTCACTCTCTGTAGTCTGTATGGCTCACAAGTTTCTTGATTTGTCTACTATGGTGTCCAATTCTATTGACTTTAGTGGACACGCAAATTTCTCATGGAGTCAAAGCTTGACTCGTGGAAAGCTTTAGTAAAAGGGCCATAAGGATATTTTCCAACTTAACAATTATTCTTGCTGTAATTTTAGGTACATTCTCATATATTATGCTTTGTTCTTTCAGGCTTATGCTGAGCTCTTAGAGGAAGAGGACATAAAAATTCCTGCTTGGTTTTCTTTTAACTCTAAAGATGGTGTCAATGTGGTTAGCGGTGATTCGTTACTTGAATGCGCCTCAATCGCTGAATCATGCAGAAAAGTAGTTGCTGTAGGAATCAACTGCACACCTCCTAGATTTATCAATGGACTGATTTTAGCTATTAAGAAGGTATAATTATTGAGCTTATGGTCTTTTGTTGAAAAAAATAATCAGTCAAGTAGAATTTTTATCTCAGTTTGTCAGTGTTTTCATTGTTATGTTGTAAATTTTAAACATGTTTGTAGATTGCTAATAGCCAAAAGAGTTGCACGTTTGTTACAATAATTTATTTTGTCATTTAAGGGACATAAATTAACTAATTGTATAACTCTCTGATTTATGGAAAACTCACTTCATGAATAATGCCTTCAGGTTACTACTAAACCGATACTCATATATCCCAACAGCGGTGAATTTTATGATGCTGATCGGAAGGAGTGGGTGGTAAGTTCTGTTTTAATGATAGTGTTAAGTTTCTATATACCCAAATAATTAAGAAATAAATTTGTCAGGATAGGCTGGGCAGTTAAGGTTTACTTTATGCTAATAGGTATCATTTTGTGCTATGCATTGAACATCACATTCTCTTAAGTAAGATAGAGAGATGCCGCTATAGTTATTGCAGTAGGTAACTAAAAATAAAAACATTTCTATTTTGAAGACTTTTGATCTAATGGTTATACTCTGTGGTTGCAAAAAAATGTACACCTCATCGTTTTTCAGAAGCCTGTGCCATGAGCACTTATGTAAAATTATTTGAACAATGGCTAGGAGATCTCAGAGGATAAATACAAGTTTATAGTGATAGAGGAGTAGGAGGAGGGATAAATAAAGAACAGAAAATTAGAGAGATAGAATAGGAGGGAATAGTTTAGGGAGAAAACTTTGCTATTCCTCCTCCATCACATAGTCTATCTGAATGGGTATAAATATAATTGCCTTTGTCAATGTTAAAAGTTTAGGTTTGGAAAGCAATACACATGAAAATACCCCATTATCTTTCCTCTTACTAAATGTAGTACTGATCACTTTGTTTAAGCCATTCTATTATATGCTATACAGACTACAGTAGAAAAAATTGTTTATTTCTGAACATAATTTTTTATGAGTGGTTTTTTCCATTATTTAAAGTGAGAAATTTACATACCCTGTTTCAACGGGGAACAGTGAGAAAAGGAAAGGGAATATAGAATGTGATGCTTCAATAATTGGGATTAAATTGATTAAGAAATTTTATAAATTATCCTATTCTTTTGAAAATCCAAAATGCAGGAAGTTCATTTTTGGTTCTTAACATTGTATCATGCCAAACCAACTTGACTTTGCTATTGTTTTTTGCAGCAAAATACTGGGGTTTCAGATGAAGATTTTGTCTCTTATGTAAGCAAATGGTGCGAGGCTGGGGCTTCCCTTGTGGGTGGTTGCTGTCGAACAACTCCAAATACTATCAGAGCCATATACAGGACCCTTGCCAATATAACTGCTGACGTGCCCTTGCAGCAGCCACAGTGCTTGTGAATAGAGTAAAGATAAATCATACCGAGAGCCAGAAGGAGTTTTAATAACTTGACCTTTTATAGTTTTTTTCGTTCGTGTGATGGCTGAAGGTGAACCTGACTTGAGACCTTGTGCTCAAATCTGGGTTGAATTTCTGCTGTTGAGGATGAGGTTTGGGCAATGCACTTGTATCATCTCTTACAGAAGAACATTTGCCGATAATCGCTTATGTACAGTAGCAGAGATCCCATAAACGTCAAAGTGTCTTTAAGTTGATGCTTGGTCCAAATTCCGAATGAAGTTGCCTTTTTGTTGTTATTTCTTTGACTAGTTAATAGAACTGTTTTATTTCACACCATTTTGACAAAGTCCGTTTCGTCCTGATCTAAATTAATTTAAATGGTCATTAAAAACTATATTTAATTGAAGTAGCCACACCGTCAGAGTCTTGTTCATCGAACCTAAAAGATACTGGTGACTGGAAAATCACAACCAAATAAAATCCCAGCGAATAAAGGTCACTGGTTCGAATCGCTATTTCTGAACCTGGATTTGCTCTCGAGACTGCTCCTTGTTTTGCAGAGGCTGAGTCTATAAGATGCCCATATAAACATTGGTTACCGTAAACATTGATTCTGCACTCAAGTTTATAACAAGCAGTTGATCAAACTGGCCGGAAGACCCTTCTGATTTACAGAATTAAAGTTAAAATTTGAAGATCAAATTGTGGTCAATTGTTCGCAACCCTAGCTGCTTCTGTATCATATAGATCAAAATATCCAACAAGAAAAACAAAACTGTCTGAGTTTTGTAGATGGTAGCTGCAGTATCATATATATCAATGAACGCTAAGAAAAACAAAACTGTCTTGAGTTTTGCTGATGCCGTAAGTTTCTAAAGATAAATCCATAAGGCCAGCCATTCTTTTATGAATAGATCCTAGATCAGCAAAGATCACAACTTAAACCGCCTTAAAATTCACAACAGAAACAATACGATGTTAAGGGGTCAGTTTATAGTTTCTAGTTTCATGGTCACTCATTTAACATCTGTGCAATGCAACACATTTGTAGTGAAAGTCATAATCCTCAGAACTGTGAATTACAGGTTACAGCACAATTTTTTACAGCAATAAAGGTTCTTCATGATAAGGCTATTGCACGCATTATATTCTACGGAAATATGTTTGTAAGCATTGGATCATGTGTCAAACCCAGAATAAATACCACTTTCTCTTAACAACCTCTTCTCTTCTTCCACATAACTCTTCCCCCTACTAGCCTGACCAAGCTCTCTTTTCCTCTTCTCCTTCTGGGAAAAAGAAAGATTCTTCTTCTCCTCTTTCTGAGTTTGTACATTTGTCAGCTGCGCTTCATCCAGCACTCCAGCTCTTGTTTTATGTTGTTCTTCAGAGGATTCCTCATATTTCTTAACTTCACAATGTTCTCTGCCAGTAGACCAAGACCAATCTTGTTTCTCATCTTCTTTTGGTGGGGGCACTTTTAGAACTGATAGTCCACCTCTGTATCCAAATCGCTTCAATGCTTCAAAGTCAACACCACTCTTTTTCCTTCCAGAATTAACTGTCAACATGCAGCTGAAAATACGTAAACATACAAAAAGTGCTTGTGAAGGAGCAAGGTAACAAGAAAGATAGCAAAAGATCCACAATTACACCAATCCTGCTCTGTGAGCCTTCTTCATCCAACATCAAGTTACATATAAATGGGAATTATATGATATATACACCATTAACAAGTCAAACAAAGAAAACACAGACATTACCATACAATCATTCAAGAGTGCACACTTTATCTTTTGTATAAATAGATTCCAACAGTTTTTCTCCTCACGAATTCAAGATTCTAAAATTCCAACTCTTGAAGACAGTCAAAGACCGTATAAATTATTAATCTCCAGGTATTAAAGTATTTACCAACTAATTTTAACATAGTTATAGATGCTACTTCCCAATCTATCTCCCATCAAAACTTTATTCACATACAATATCTGTCCATTGACGCAGCTAGTTAGACGATAATTTTCCACTGACAATGAAAAATCATCCATAACTAAACAGAGAAAACCATTTAAATATTCTTGTATTTAAGGTCAAGCACAAACAACCGTAAAAAGAGTCCATCGTAACACAAAGAATTAATCCAATAAAACAAATGATCAAATCACCAACTTTCAACAAGAGTCTGATAATAAATTCAAAAGTCTTTATAAACTAACAAACGCTTCAATTTACATAATAAGAATACTTTGAGGACATAAATCGTTCAATTTACTTCAGAATGCTTCTCATTAGCTATGAACAACCCTCATGCAATGCAGCCAATTACATATACGTTGTTGAATCCTAAGNACTGGCCGGAAGACCCTTCTGATTTACAGAATTAAAGTTAAAAATTGAAGATCAAATTGCGGTCAATTGTTCGCAACCCTAGCTGCTTCTGTATCATATAGATCAAAATATCCAACAAGAAAAACAAAACTGTCTGAGTTTTGTAGATGGTAGCTGCAGTATCATATATATCAATGAACGCTAAGAAAAACAAAACTGTCTTGAGTTTTGCTGATGCCGTAAGTTTCTAAAGATAAATCCATAAGGCCAGCCATTCTTTTATGAATAGATCCTAGATCAGCAAAGATCACAACTTAAACCGCCTTAAAATTCACAACAGAAACAATTCGATGTTAAGGGGTCAGTTTATAGTTTCTAGTTTCATGGTCACTCATTTAACATCTGTGCAATGCAACACATTTGTAGTGAAAGTCATAATACTCAGAACTGTGAATTACAGGTTACAGCACAATTTTTTACAGCAATAAAGGTTCTTCATGATAAGGCTATTGCACGCATTATATTCTACGGAAATATGTTTGTAAGCATTGGATCATGTGTCAAACCCAGAATAAATACCACTTTCTCTTAACAACCTCTTCTCTTCTTCCACATAACTCTTCCCCCTACTAGCCTGACCAAGCTCTCTTTTCCTCTTCTCCTTCTGGGAAAAAGAAAGATTCTTCTTCTCCTCTTTCTGAGTTTGTACATTTGTCAGCTGCGCTTCATCCAGCACTCCAGCTCTTGTTTTATGTTGTTCTTCAGAGGATTCCTCATATTTCTTAACTTCACAATGTTCTCTGCCAGTAGACCAAGACCAATCTTGTTTCTCATCTTCTTTTGGTGGGGGCACTTTTAGAACTGATAGTCCACCTCTGTATCCAAATCGCTTCAATGCTTCAAAGTCAACACCACTCTTTTTCCTTCCAGAATTAACTGTCAACATGCAGCTGAAAATACGTAAACATACAAAAAGTGCTTGTGAAGGAGCAAGGTAACAAGAAAGATAGCAAAAGATCCACAATTACACCAATCCTGCTCTGTGAGCCTTCTTCATCCAACATCAAGTTACATATAAATGGGAATTATATGATATATACACCATTAACAAGTCAAACAAAGAAAACACAGACATTACCATACAATCATTCAAGAGTGCACACTTTATCTTTTGTATAAATAGATTCCAACAGTTTTTCTCCTCACGAATTCAAGATTCTAAAATTCCAACTCTTGAAGACAGTCAAAGACCGTATAAATTATTAATCTCCAGGTATTAAAGTATTTACCAACTAATTTTAACATAGTTATAGATGCTACTTCCCAATCTATCTCCCATCAAAACTTTATTCACATACAATATCTGTCCATTGACGCAGCTAGTTAGACGATAATTTTCCACTGACAATGAAAAATCATCCATAACTAAACAGATAGAACCATTTAAATATTCTTGTATTTAAGGTCAAGCACAAACAACCGTAAAAAGAGTCCGTCGTAACACAAAGGATTAATCCAATAAAACAAATGATCAAATCACCAACTTTCAACAAGAGTCTGATAATAAATTCAAAAGTCTTTATAAGCTAACAAACACTTCAATTTACATAATAAGAATACTTTGAGGACATAAATCGTTCAATTTACTTCAGAATGCTTCTCATTAGCTATGAACAACCCTCATGCAATGCAGCCAATTACATATACGTTGTTGAATCCTCAGGACTGATTAGATGAATTTATAATTAAATCCCAATCAAATGTCAAAGAAGTATTACTTTACAGCAAAAAAAAAAAAAAAAAAAAGAAATAAAAACAAAACCTTGAGAAGTTTTTTTCTTTCGCTTGCCAACACTGTCGTCAGATTCAGCATCTGAGTCTGACGATGATGAAGAATCATCATCCTTATCGCTCCACGCTCTCTTCATCTTATACTGCAAATTAAACAGCAGATTTAGATTCTAGACTCCAATTTGACCCCAAGGAGGGTTAGCCGGTTAGGGTTTGCAATGCAGAGCCAGAAGAACTGAACAAAAAACGATACCCATTTAATTATATTTTATTTAAACTTTTAACTTACACTAAACGGCAACGTTTCATTCATAATTTTAGGACAAATACGACATCGTTTAGCTCAATCACAAACTAAAAATAACGGACAAAATTGAAGTGAAAAAAGAAAGGGTTTTTGACTCCAAAATTTCGTCCAGTGTGTGCTCCTCTTAGTCTCTGAGTTCGTGCAAATCAGTAGCGGCCAGTGGAGGCCCTCTCTTACTTTCCTCCGTTTCTAGCCAAACACAGGTTAACATATCTCTTCTTGTCAATGACTGCTCTTGTTTACTTTAGTTTTTTTTTTTTTTTTGAAATTGCCCTCGACCGAAATATGATATTGATAATTTTTGTCCACTTTTTTTTCGTCTGTAATAAGCGGGAAAATAAAAATGCAACTGAAGTTAGAGTTGAGTTTTGTTGTGATGGTTTGTGTAATAAATTAGTGTTTGCATGTTCATTTCTCCGTTTTGATGAGGGTTTTTGAAAAGTAGTTTTATCTCAAATGGTTTTTGAGGTTACTCTGTCCCAATCCAGTCCCTGTAGACTTGGCAAGACGACCAGTTGGGTTGGTTATCCGCGGGGTTTGACCCGAACACAACCCGACTCACCTGAGCGGGTAAACGAAAAGAATACATGAACTTAAGACTCTACACGTTAAACGCAAAACAGCATACCGTTATAGAAACTAAAGAGGAAACGCTCAAAGTTCAAGTTTGCATTTTTAGTTTTCATTAAAATATCTATCTACTGTCATCTCCACGGTTGGCTTTCCAACTCTCTTGCACGGAATTATTGAAGTTTTGGCTGTGAAATTATAGAAGCACAGAGGATTTGTGCTTTAAATCTTTGTTTGAAACAGATTTAATCATTATTGGGTTGTTGGATTTTGAGGGTGCCCAAATTTTTTGTGTAAGTTGTTTGTTTTGTTCAACGTATTTGTGAAAATGCTTGAGACTTTTTTCTTTTATTTGTTCTTCATTTGGTAATTTTAACGTGAATATGCTGTTTAAATGGGTTGTGGTTCTATCTCTTGTTATTGGATTAGTTTGTGACTTGTATGTTGTTTGACTTATAATTGTATATGCTGTTTTATGGATGTGCATTATCATTGCATTGGCGGTTGCATTGTCTTAGTGATATGAAACTATGATGGATTAGGATTGGTTGTTAGTGGGTTTGATGAGAACTACAAACCATTTGATGTTACAGTGAGGATTAATGGTTGTGAAGAACTGTTCCAGAATAACTGTTAGTGCAACGACTGGATTGAGCTTTAGCTTGTGTGGTAAAGTTTGGGGGCGGGGTAGATCTCAGACTTATCGGTAACCTCAGTTGTATGAATTAGGTAATAATTATCCATAAAAGGTTATCTTTACTTTTGATTGGGCTAGTGTGATCTGGTATATCGTTGTCAAATTAAAGACAATTAGAGTTTCCAACACAAAATTGGGATCAAGCAATGGTAATAACTGTAACATATCAGTGTTAGAACTTGTAAAAGAAACCTCAGAAATATTAGCGAAATTGTTGTTTTAATTATAGGTGTAAAAGAATCATGTGACATGAACATCAATTTCTTAGCTGAAGGATATCAATCTAAGAAGACAAATCTCATGAAACTACATGTAGCACATTATTTTGGGTGGTAGATGAAATTATAGAAGACAAATTTTAATTATTTACAATAAATTGGGTTTAAAATCCAAATATGGAATTTGTAAAATAGGTTGAGCTTAAAATATAAAAATTGGGCTATCCAAGTTTTGAACTAAACCAACTCAATTCTCTCTTTACTTTTGTTCAGTGAAACACAAGGTAAGAGATTTTTTTTTTTGTTTTTGCCTCTCTCAAGAATCATTCATTATTGTCGATGCTCCAAGTAGTTTGACAAATTTTTTTGTGATATTAGAGCTGAAATTGACTGTATAGTCATCCTATACGTCTTGTTTTTTCTATAGTTATCTGCTTTGGCTCTTCAAATCTCGGTGTACTTCACAAATCCAATCCTTCTTTCCACCCTTTTTTTTCTCGTTTTCTGGTTTGTAACTATGATATGAAATTGGATAGTATTGACTGTGGGTAGTGTTTTAATCTCTCCTTGTTCTCTCTGTATTTGCTTCTGATAGTTGGAACTCAGAAATGTCATTCAAACTGGTCCTTGTTGAATTAACTTGACTTGACATTTGGCATACATTTATATATTATACTGTATAATTTCCATCAGGTGCTTCCATTTGAACGTAGTACTTTGACAACAGTTAAGTGTTAGCAAGATTTCCACTATGGAAGTTACGGCTAATAATGAAGATAGTTCCCTCATTCTGATTAAGCAAGGAGCTGAAGCTGTAAGTCACAATACTAATTGCCATCTAATAGCCTGGTTTGGGATCTGCAAAGGAATTGGACTTAAGCTCTGCCATGCTTTATGAGGCTTACATTGTATACAAGTGGAATAGCTGGCAGCTGGCCTGATTCTTTGCAGTTTTCCATGCAGCTAAAATAAATGTCATTTTGAGCTGCAGAATTCTTTTTTTGCCCTTGTTGATATGTGTATTCTCATTCAGAGAGTTTTTGAATCAACATTTGTGGGAAGGAGGTCTATTGTGAAGGAACGCTTCTCAAAGAAATACAGGCACCCCTCTTTGGATTCAAAACTTACTCTCAAGCGCCTCAATGCTGTGAGCTCCTTAGATGGGCTGTTCTACTATTATTAATTTCTATATTGTAATGATTGGATATATTGCTGTTTGTCTAACTTCTTTCATAATATACATTCTGGAGCAGGAGTCTAGGTGCATGACAAAAGCAAGACGACTTGGGGTTTCAACTCCAGTGCTGTATGCTGTGGACCCTGTGCAGCATACCCTGACATTTGAGTATGTGGAAGGCCCTTCCGTTAAAGATTTATTCCTTGAATTTGGGTTGCACGGTATTGTGGAAGAGCGGTTGGATGATATTGCAGTGCAGATTGGTGTTGCAATTGCTAAATTACATGATGGTGGTCTCATTCATGGCGACTTGACCACATCAAACATGTTAATTAGGAACGGTACAAACCAGCTGGTCAGTTTCCTCTGATTCTTTTATATTCTCCGTCCTTTCGCTAATATTATGAACTGCTTTTCAACCACAAATATCTTTGGTCAGGTCCTGATTGACTTTGGTCTGAGCTTCACATCAACCCTTCCGGAAGACAAAGCTGTTGATTTATATGTACTTGAGAGAGCCTTGGTTTCAATGCATTCTTCATGTGGCAATGTGGTAAGCCTGTTGGATCAGTTTAGTTCAATCAAGTGTAAATTCATATCTGTATGTCTGTTTTGTCCCAGAAGACATTAGGTTAAGAACTTTGTAAAAATTTTAGAACGGAAAAGGAATAATTGTATTTTATATTTCATATTCTTATTGATTTTGGACCTAAAGATATGGAAGTTAGTTAATGAAGATTCTGAAAACGGGTTGATAATTATGAACTTATTATAACAGTACTGTAAAATTCATTACATGTTTGGTTTTTTAAGATGAGAAATAATTTTTTATCGGAACAAAACAGAATAATGCAAAGTAGAAATTGGTCTCATCACTTGTTTATGTACATGTAGATGGATCGAATAATTGCCGCCTATAGGAAGTCCTCAAAGCAGTGGTCATCCACAATGAACAAGCTCGCCCAAGGTGCAATTCTTTTCTGCAGCTGGTTTTTTCCCACGTTTGATTAGGAGTTGTGTTTTGTTATATTTATCTCATTTATTGTTTTCTAATTGCATCACGATTTCTCACAGTGCGTCAAAGGGGTCGAAAACGCACCATGGTTGGATGAGCCTTCTTCATTCTTCAATCATGTACTATGGTAAGATGAAGAGATGCCCATAGTGACCAATTAGTGTTATGTTGCGGTAATTTATTACCACTTTTTAGTTATCAAGTTATGTATGTTTTGAACCTTTGGTCCGCTGATTATGATTTAATGTATTAATATCAGTGTTATGTTCAGCCTTGGTTGGACATAACTGCATATATGTGATACAAGAACAGCCTTGTAATTAAAATTTATGAAATTTACTGAATGACTCTGAAATCTTTTCNTGTTTTCTAATTGCATCACGATTTCTCACAGTGCGTCAAAGGGGTCGAAAACGCACCATGGTTGGATGAGCCTTCTTCATTCTTCAATCATGTACTATGGTAAGATGAAGAGATGCCCATAGTGACCAATTAGTGTTATGTTGCGGTAATTTATTACCACTTTTTAGTTATCAAGTTATGTATGTTTTGAACCTTTGGTCCGCTGATTATGATTTTATGTATTAATATCAGTGTTTTGTTCAGCCTTGGTTGGACATAACTGCATAAATGTGATACAAGAACAGCCTTGTAATTAAAATTTATGAAATTTACTGAATGACTCTGAAATCTTTTCGTTGGAAAGGACTGACCGTTGATTCATGGAACCTAGAATTGGTTGTACTGTAACAATCAAATACATGGTCCTTGTTTTCATGTTCCATCTATTTGTATCACTCTTCTTCAACTTAGCCATTCCTCCAGTCCTGTGCACCCACATGATGGCACGTGAGGAAACATGCCTTATTGATAACACCACTGGTCCATTGAAGGTGGCAAGGCGCAATAATAAGACAGGTTAGGAAAATTATCCTTTCATAATAAGGTTAAATCTAATATTAAAAAGACATTTTATATATATATATGTATATATATATATTTTTTTTTTTCTGAGATAAAAAACATAAATCTTAAGATAAGAGGTTTATATTTACAAATTTATTCCATTTCAGATACTGAAAAAAAAAAAAAAATCTAAATAAACCCCACATATTTTCTAAGTAGCCCCCAATTTTCCCGCCATATTATCCAATCTTGTTCGTTTCAAAACTTTCTTCCTTAATTTACTCAAAACGATAACCAGTCTCTTCTCCAATGGAACATTCACCACCAAAATCGCTCCAAAACACGCACGTAAAGCTGCTGGCTTTCGATCTCCTCTCTCTCACTCCCACGCCGGACCCAACCACCTTCTCTCGTTTGGGAAAACTCCTCCTCTCACGTGTCGAAATCCTCGGCACAATCACCTCACGTGACTACAAACCTAACAAATTCCTTAAATTCACCATCGATGACGGCACCGGATCCGTCCCCTGCCTCCTCTGGCTCAACCATCTCAACTCTCCGTATTTCTCGCGCCGGGACCCACCAACTGTTCGATTAATTGCCAACCTGGCCGCTGGCTTTGCCGCGCAGATTAAAATTGGTGTCGTCTGTAGATTGCGAGGGAAGATTGGTAGCTATAGAGGTGAGGTGCAGGTTACAGTTTCTGATATTGTGATTGAGAAAGACCCCAACGTGGAGGTCCTTCATTGGTTGGATTGCGTGAGGTTGGCGCGAAAATGTTATGATGTTGTGAGTAATTTAAATTAAATTAATAATTTTTTAGTTTTTTGTTGTTCAATCGAGCATTGTTAATGCTTTAAACGAACAGATTAGAAAATTAAAATGCTAATTTTTAATTAAAATATGGAAATCATCTCTAAGCTGTGCAGAAGAATCAATTTTTAGAGTTAATTTTAGAATGATATGGAGGCTTGTTCTTTAACTTTCATTTGTTGTGTGCAATTTAGAGATTTACACAATGTCTAATTGTTTGTTCCTTAATGATTTTTCTGTTACTTTCTAAAAAATTGATAGTAGAAGTTAAGGGAGCCAGTTGTGTGAATTGGGCAGAAACTTAACATGTTAGGTACCATTTCTGCTCTAAAATTCTGGGTTAATGGATTATTGTAGCTATTAGTTTGCAAGTCTTTGCTCTATATTAAGTTTTGAAGAAATGCAAAGCTGAAACAAGTCGTTACAAATTAATAGTTGGTGATGATTGCAATAAGTTGAGTTTGGCAGAGTTGGGAATTTGAGAATTGTATTCTTTGTTGCTGAGCTCATACTCATAATGATGGTCAAGTCGGCAATCATGTTGCGAAGGTATAACTGGTCCTCCTTCATTGCTGATTTAAATTTCTCTATGCATTAATGGTGTTAGGAATTGTAGATACTTTGATGTTGAATGCAAAATTATAGCAACCACTTATTTGTTTTTAGCTCAAGGTCTTCTTTTTGATGCACATTGTAACCCATTATTAAGAGTGTGGTGAGTAGAGAGATGTTTATTTTGATACGGAGATATTAAGTATTCTGAGCATGGGGTAACCAACCTTTTATTAAGTATATGTAAACTAGATGCCCTTTCACTGTCATTGAATCAGTTCACAGTGAAAGCTATATCCCACCAAGTTTTCTTTAATAGCTGATTACAGTAGCTTTTGTTCTTTCTTATGATCTTATCCAACATCAAGATAGATTTATTTTAATTCCCAAATCATTTCTTAAAGCTAAAAGATTAGTATTAGGAGAGTTGAAGAGAGTTTGCAAATTCTTCGCGAACTTGCATCATTTTTGCTTTAGAAAGACAAGCAAGGTCTGTAAGACATTGCAATTGAAATGAATGCTTGAAGAATGAAGAACATATGTTTCACTGCAACACCTTAGATCAAATTTAACATGGGATGATTAAATGTCAAAACCGTGTCCAAGGGTCCCGAAAAATGACCTGGTATCCAATATATTGTGAAGAGATGTAGTTTTTTATGCATTATGATTTTATAATGTCATATCAACATCTGGGTTTTGCCATGGTCCTTGCAGTAAATATTTTGTCTGTAATTCCTGTTTATTAAATCTTGTTTCTAGAAATGGTCTCTCATGGTTTAAAGTACTTGATCTTCTTCTTAATACAAAACTAATTAAGGCTGCATTTGATTAAGAACTATCAATTTTTTGTGTATGTTTCATTTATTGCATTAAATTATAACATGAACATTCAATTTATTGCCTTGAGTAGGTACAACCAGCTCAACAACTAAGTACTTGTTCAAATTATTGCTTATCCTATAGAGGAAGACATGTTTGACAGTACTTCAATTACAAATTTAATTTCAAATTGAAAAAGAGCAAGCCAGTTGTAAAATAAGTAAATAAATAGACTGAGATTTTGCCCATATGAATATATGATTTGATGGGCACCATAAAGGGAGAAGATTGAAGGCAACAAAGTGAGTGACAAGATCGTTGTGCAGGTCAATGAAAGCAAGCAATTGAATAATTTGAAGCCATAACTGAAGTTAAAAACCATTGATTTCAATTTCAGATTTCAATTTCTACCCAAAGTGAAAACCTTCACATCAAAATGATCAAAGTCTTATCATCTATTTCCTTTCTCATCCTGCTTTTTTCCCTCGTGGGTTTTTGTGTACCAAAATCATATATTATTATTTTTCTAACTTCATTTGGAAATGGGTCCATGACATTATTGTCACTTATTTTTTTAATTAATTAACTTAAAATCTCAATCGTACTCTCCATATGGAGACTTATAAGTAAATTAAAGGGTCTATAATTGAAGAAAGACATTTGTATTCATCGGACGGCTTTGAAATGGTCAACTTACTTACTCGGGGTGTGTTATTGACTTATTTCCCTTCAAGTTTGGCTCATACATGACAGCTTTGTATTGTATACGTATAAAAATTGTGAAAAAAATGAAAGAGAAAGAAGTTGAAGTCTACATCATCAAGTACGCAAGAAACAGAGTTTTTGCCTTGGAAAATAAAATTACTCCTCTTTTTGGTAATAAAGAGTTAAAGAAAACGACAAAAGAAGAAGAAAAAAAAAACCCCATTAAAATTTATTAGAAAAACAAAAAAAGTCCAAAACGACAGCGTAAAACGTTTTAAGAGAAGAGAAAGAAGAGGTCAGCTTGGTTAGAAGGCTGAAAAAGTAAAAAAGAAAATTAAAATGGTCTATCTGAGAGAAGATACTTTGCCGAAACCCAAAGTACAAATTAAAGATGATCCTTTGACTGCCTCCTTGCTCTTATCTCAAAATTTAATTTTGAACACAACCCGTTGTTTTATTTTTTATTTTTTAATTAATTGTTCTGAGAAATTTTTATATTTATTTGTAATTTTCTGGAATTTTTGAGGAATCACAAGGAAGCATGCACGTGAATGGATGGATGCTGTATAATTAGGGTTAGGGTTATGATTTTTGAGATCCATTTTTGAGTAAATTATTTGTATAATTTTGACGGCTGATTTATTGTACTTTAGTAGACACGTGGCAGTTTGATAGAGGAGGATGTAAGAAAGATTGGAGAATCATAACTATATTCTTGAATGAATCTAAACTTGCTCCTGCCCCCAATTGGACCCATACCCATTGCTGAAACTTTATTATTCATGATTTTGCTGCCCATGTCAAATTTCTTCAAGATTTTGTGATATCTCTTACAAATCACATCCTTTATTTTTGCTCTTTTTTATGTTATATTCAACATCTGTTTGTTTCCAATACCGGCCAAAGTCTCAAGGATTATTTTTTAGACATACTACATAGGAGCATGGTTATTAGTATCCTATAATACAATTTGATATTGGTCGCCAACGATACATATCAGAGAATGTATCATAAACTTTTTAATACGTTGATATGTATCCTACGATATGATACGTATCCTTAAAAATATCGATATGACTTTATTAATTTGGACCTTTAATTTTCGGGGTGGGTTGAAATAGATCGGGTTGAATTCGGGTCATCCAACCCAGTTCATTAAAACCCACCCGAATTTACCTATTTTGCATGGAGAAAGTGAAGAGGAAAATGCGTTGTCTATTTTGCATGATAATAATAACATAAGTGGAGATATAGATATTGACATTAATCTTGTAAATGATATAAATTCTTAATTTTGTAAATAAATTTGATTATGTAAAACTATAATTTAAAGCCAATAATATCACAAAATTTGTTAATTAATCTTGGGAATTATATTAATTTTTAGAAATTTTTTAAAAAAAAAAAATGTATCTTACGATACGATACGTGATACACGATTCGAAAAATCAGGTTTTCGATATACAGTACGATACGTGATTTGATAACTATGCATAAGAGAAACAAACAAATCCACTTTGTATGAGAGTTAAGCAAACATCCCAAACCACATCTCTTTAAAAAAAATGTATCTTACGATACGATACGTGATACACAATTCAAAAAATCAGGTTTTCGATATCGATACGTGATTTGATAACTATGCATAGGAGAAACAAACAAATCCACTTCGTATGAGAGTTAAGCAAACATCCCAAACCACATCCACCAAACCACTACCTTTGCTTAAATTAATTAATTGCGATATTATTGTCACCCTTGAGGTTTAGTCAAAAGTCGTCAAACTCATCCATACTTTAGAAACTAACATTGACACCCTAAATGTTACCATCCATTAATATTCATTTAACTCTAACCATCTCTAACCTTCATATATTTTATCGTTTTTAATTGTAAATGACTTACATTGGTATTGAATTACTAACATTATGTTGGCTTTATGGCGACTTGTTTATATAACGTCGATGCTTAATCGTTCAACTTATTGATGTGCTTATATGTGTATTGAGAAACTCTTTTTATTTATCAACTATTAACGGTGGAGCTCTGTATTGCCATTTGATAGAATATCGAAATAAGTTACACCGTGTGATAAATGTTTGATCCTTACTCATTACATGACACTGATGACAGGGATGATAATGTTAGTTATCGAGAACTTGGGGTTTACTAGTCTTTCCCTAAGCCTTAGGGGGGGTGTGAAAAATATTAGTTTAAAGACTCTTTTCTTCTGATGGCAAATGGGGGAGGAGGTGGCAGCCACGTTATTGATAGAAATTAAAAACAAAGCTTTTGGCTTGACCACCACAGGTTAATTTGATAGCCTACAAATGGGACCAACGGAGGCTATAATTTTAGCAGAACCTTCACCATTTAACAATCACCAATAGCTTCAATATTTTTTAATTTTTATTTTCATGGCGTTTGTGAGGAGGATTTCCATTTGGAATAACAAGAAGAAGAAGAAGAAGACTTTAGGGTTCCTTTGGAGTGTTTGGCTGTCAAATTACTACTTAATTTAATCTTTTGATTAATTAAATAATTAAAAACTATTTGATTGCCTAGTTTAGAGAAGCAAACACAGTCTCCCACATGCGGCATGTGTATTGATATTAATAATATTCAATTCCAAAATCATGCTTTGATAAAAACTTAAACCAAGAAAATAATTTACTTTTGTTTTTAACTAAAGATTAGTTTAATCTTTACTAGCGTATTAGATCCTTACTCGAAACCCCAGGAGGTGGCGTGGCGTGGGCGGTTGCTCAAACTGGGGACCTTCAATGGCTTAACAAGATCCTACATTTATGTTAAATTTTGGGTTTTTTCCTTGTTGCTTGAAGATACAAGTCTAGATTGAGTCAAAAGGGCCTCAAAATTGGATTGAAGACTGGCCATTTTGACTGCTAAAAAGCAGCAAAAATGAATGTTTTGAGGAGATTCATTGCTTGTATTTTGTTGAAGTTTAAAACTTGTTGATTAATTAAACAAATTTCCCAAACTCCAACAAGGAGAAGAAGAGAAGAATCAAATCACACTCTCTTCAACCCTATAAACCTATTGTTTCAAACCCCAAAAACCCACTTTGAAGGAACAGTCTTAACACACACACACACACACAAATGAAAAGAATTGTTCTTTTAGCACATTACCCTACAGAGATGCAAACATACCCACATTCTCTACAAGATCAATGAGAACAATCTGTTAAAAATGGAAAACAATGTTTGATTTTCATTTATTTTTTTATACTTTTTATTTTCCAATGAAGATATTTAAAAAAAAAAAGGATACAATACAAAAAGCTTTTTATATATTTGTTTCTTACTTCTTTACCTGTTGCTTTCACTGATTGAAGACCAAATGGACTAATGTAGTACTGCTAGGCATAAGACTTTGCTGACCATGTACAGAGACCTCAGCTTCAGGCAGAGAAAGAAGCAAACAACTTTAGAGAAGCCAAAGTGGAATATAAAATATAAATATTATAAATAAATAAAAATAGATGATTATAATTTATAGAGATAGAGAAAGAGAGAGAATGGATCCAGAGTTGGGTGTGGGTGGGTGAGAAGTAGTAGTATTAAGTAAACGAAAGTTTTCATTTTTATTGTCCATTCAATATGTTTAGGCTCAACTCAAAGCTTTGTATTTGTATTGGGTTCCTTTTCCTTTGGCGTTTGGCCTTGAACTTGGGGTAAAAACTAAAAAGCCTCGAGAGGTCTTATTAGTTTGCTACTCTCCTTCACTTTATTCTCTTCAAATTCGATACTTTCCTGTGTAGTGTACCCAGAACGAGGTTTTATTTTTTTTTTATTTTTTTATTTTTGTTAAAGATTTATACATACATCTGTAACATCTCTCTCTCTCTTTTTCTTTCTCTCTTTCTCTCTTTAATGTGTATTTGTGTGTCCTACATTGTCTTGTTTTACTCTCAGAATCTCATAGTCTTACTTCCACGCATCTCTTGTTCTCTCTCTTTCTACATTTCCGTTTCAATTCCCTTATTTCTTCTCTTTTCTCTGCACTGACCCAACAAACTCTTAAGTGAAACACAAAACGAAGACAATCCCAACTGGGTATTTTCTCTTTTCTATTCCATCTTTGAAAATTTAAAATTCATGAAAATGTCAAGAAACTGGAATTTTCTTTCTTCCCATAATCGCTTCCTTTTTATTACATAAGCAAACAAAAAGTACTCATTTTTGTGCTCTCATTATCTCTTGTGAAATTCATGAGAGCTTAGAACTGGTGTTGCTTCTGTTCCTTGGCTTTTTATAGAGAAAAAAAGAAAAGAAACCCAGAAGTTGGAGCTCAAAAATCTTTTGAAAATAAAAACTTCCAAGTTGTTTTTGATAATTGTGTTTGATTTGTATTTTATTTCAGTTCTCTTCATTGGTTTTTCCGAAAAACCAACCAACCAGACTTAGTTGAAGAAATTAAGACTAGGATTATTATTTTATATTTCTCTAAATCAGGATAACTATATGAATTTGTGAAACAATGAGAGATGGAAGCTCCAAGAAAAGCAAGGTTTGTGCAATCAAATGCCACAACTTGTGTGATTTCTGTTTGCACTTTGTGTTCTAAGATTGCTGAGTGAGTGTATTCTTCTTTATCTTGAAGCTTTCATGGCCCAAAACACTGGTCAAGAAGTGGTTTAATATCAAGAGCAAAGCTGAGGACTTTCAAGCAGATGATGTTGACTATGAGGGTGATTAACTTTTGTCTTCTTTTTTCAATTTGCATAGTTTAGATGCAAATTTGAGTTCTGGGATTTGAAAATTTTCAGCTTTCATATTTTGAACACAATTTGGATTTCTCTGAAACTTGTTAACTTATAGTTTTAGATTCTTCTAGACACTGGACACTTGCATTATGCTTCTTCTGCATCAATGTTTGTTTTGTACTAAAAATGTTTTGGATTTTAATGAGAGAAGGGGATTCTTCTACTAGCATGTGCAGCTGAAGATCTGTTCTTTGTTTTCTTCCTCAATCTGAAATTCAATTAATTGTTTTTATCAAAAAATGTCTGTTTTTGACGGTATTTGAATATGTGAGATTGATGTTTAGAGCTCAGCTTTAACCACTTTATGGTCTCTCTTTTTCAGGTGGTGATGAAGATTGGAGGCACAACTTCCCTGAGAGAGAAGCATGCACTATTAAGAAAAGCAGAACAGGTTCAGTATCAGACATCATCCCACTATTGCTTTGGACCACAATAAACATAAATTTTAGATTAAAAAAATGCTAACGTTCCTTTTGTCCGAAAAATTTCTAGTTTTTGGCCCCAGTATATTAAAAAAGCTTATCTAATTTTCACTTTGATGCACAGAGAGATCCAGCCGGAGGAACTCTGATCGAGTACGGCGAGGAAAGATTGACATTGATGCCTCACAGCTGACAGATGTGCATAACTATAGGTATGTTGTAAATCTTATTCTCTTGTAGTGGTTGATCTCGTTGAGACAGTTGTGTTTACTTTTTTTTCTTTTCTTTTCATCTGGGCACAGGATCTTTGTAGCTACGTGGAATGTAGCTGGAAAATCCCCTCCAAGCTATTTGAGTCTTGAAGATTGGCTTCATACCTCACCTCCTGCTGACATTTATGTTCTTGGGTATGCAGAAAATTTGATTTTGTTATCTTTTCTCACATATTTAAACTATGAATGTTTCAATATAGAAGGGAAGGCCTCATTGATCCCTTTGGTATTCAGGTTTCAAGAAATTGTTCCTTTAAATGCTGGTAATGTTTTGGGGACAGAAAATAATGGTCCGGCCAGAAAATGGTTAGCTCTTATCAGGAAGACACTTAATAGTCTTCCTGGTACTAGTGGTGGTTGCCATACCCCTTCACCCATCCCTGATCCAATTGTGGAATTAGATGCAGACTTTGAAGGCTCAACAAGGCAGAAAGCCTCGTCTTTCTTCCAACGGCGATCCTTTCAGTCCTTGAGCCGCAGCATGAGAATGGATAATGACATGTCAATGCCACAACCCCGACTTGACCGACGATTCAGTGTCTGTGATCGGGTTATCTTCGGACACAGGCCTAGTGATTATGATCCCAATTTCAGATGGGGTTCCTCTGATGATGAGATTGGTCCTGGGGATTCGCCACTCACCACACAGTACTCACCAATAACTTACAGTGGATCTCTTTCCATGGAGGATAGAGATAGACCTACTGGCCAATCAAGGTACTGTTTGGTTGCCAGTAAGCAAATGGTTGGAATATTTCTTACAGTGTGGGTGAAGAGTGATCTAAGAGACAATGTCCACAACATGAAAGTGTCATGTGTAGGCAGAGGGTTGATGGGTTATCTTGGAAACAAGGTAAATTTTTTGCTTGTGGACCTTTTATCAGATTTCAGTGAAATTTGTGATGAACTAGACAAAGAAAAAGGTGCCATTCTTATTCTATTGGGTTTTCCAGGGTTCAATTTCAATTAGCATGTCATTGCATCAAACAAGCTTTTGCTTCGTCTGTAGTCATTTAACCTCTGGGCAGAAGGAGGGAGATGAATTAAGAAGAAACTCTGATGTTATGGAGATCCTTAAAAAGACAAGGTTTCCCAGGGTTCATGGCATAGGTGACGAGAACTCCCCTCAAACAATTATAGAGCATGAGTAAGGCCCTTATTCAATTAAATTTTTATTAAGTTCTTTAATTTCCTTTCATTTGTTTGGTTATTTTAAATTGCAATAATTGGCAATTAAATTGTTCCAGCATCCCTTGCTTTCTTCGTATTTTTGTGTGTCAGCAATTGAAATGAAAGTCTTAGCCTTTTATTGCTCAAAATTCTAACGTGTAGTTATTTTTGTTAGTCAAATTATATGGCTTGGGGATTTGAATTATCGGATTGCCCTTTCTTATCGTTCTGCAAAGGCTCTCGTGGAGATGCGCAACTGGAGAGCTTTGTTAGAGAATGACCAGGCATGTTGCATATATTTTCAAAATAATTCTGATTTCTTCAATGCTTGCGTGCTCCTCTGTTTAATATGCCATTGGAAATGATGGCTTTCATTAACCTATCCTAAGAACTGCTCAATCTGAAGATTTGATGGTTTTTACTGACAGCTTAGAATAGAACAAAGGCGGGGGCGTGTCTTCAATGGATGGAATGAAGGAAAGATTTATTTCCCTCCAACATACAAGTATTCAAATAATTCAGATAGATATGCTGGGGATGATAGGCACCCAAAGGAGAAACGAAGAACTCCTGCATGGTAACCTTCATAAAAAAAATGTTATCTTAAACTCACATACCCCATATCCTCATCGTTATAGGACTAAATGAAAATACTGATAAAACAACTTTTTTATGCTTTGTATGTGTAGGTGTGATCGTATATTATGGTACGGAAGAGGCCTCAATCAATTGTCTTATGTTCGTGGGGAGTCAAGGTTCTCAGATCACAGACCAGTTTATAGTATCTTCTCAGCAGAGGTCGAGTCTATAAATCGTAGCCGAATCAAGAAAAGCATGAGTTGTTCCAGTGCTAGAATTGAAGTTGAAGAATTGTTGCCGCACTCACATGGATATACTGATCTCAATTTCTATTGAGGGATGAATTTCCGAATAATCAATGTTCTTTTGTATCCTATTGTGCTCGAGGCAACTCTGCGAAACTAAATGCATTTTCTCAGAAGGTAATTTAGCAGTACATGGAATTGACATGAATCACTTCCTTTTTATCACTAGCATATGAAATTTAATTTTTTCAGTCCTTAACAGGATTTCGTTCTTATCCATACAAAACCAAATGAAGAAATGCATTTTGTTGAAGAATCTGATGCTGATGTCATCTCAGCAAGTCAGGTAGTTTTTCTATATCTTAACCAATTTTGACATCATGAATGAAAATCTTATTTACGAGGGATAAGACTTATTAGTTACTTGTATCAAAATACTATTTTTCGGCCATTGAAAAATGTGGGCTAGATGAATTCACCTCCCAAGTAGATAGTCTGAAAATGTGTTTGCCTTGATTCCTATTAAAGTTTTCAGCTGAGAAAATCTCTTGCCTGGTCTTATTCTTATCTACTATTTGGCCCTCATTTTGCAGTGCTCCAAAAGGAACTGTCTTGATGGTGATAGAGACATTCAATTGCCCACAATCCAAAAAAAGGTCGGTCCTTAACTTCTCCTTTTCGCTTCGCCGGTAGTTTTTCTCAATCCATTTGTCTAATTTCTGTCCATTCCTTTTCCTCATCACAACAGTTACAGATTGTGTGTTATTTGCGTTAAATGCTTACTCCATTGTTTGCGGCACACGTTCTTTTTTCCACAATTCCTAATTGGCAATTCAACACAGCAGGCTCGGAACAAGTGTTCAGATCTTGGCAATAAGGTAAAAAGAGAAAGGATAAGTTATCAGTATTTTCCTCCAGTTTAATTTCTGCTCAAGTCTTTCAGTAATTGTAATGGTTAGAGCATTTATTAATGGTAGTTGATCATTATGATTTGAAATTAAAACTAGGCCACTAGGTGATTTATAAAAGTTGATGACATTTTTGTTGTCAATTCTTTGTGATTTTGCAGGAAATTCAACCAAGGACAGTCTCCTTTTTCATTCTGTAAACTAAAGATAGAATAACCGAAGAAATGTGTATAACAAAGTAAATATGTTTTGTACCATTCTAAGAGTTCAATGTATGATATGTAGTGTACTCATTGCTGGTAGAAAAAAAGAACAAATTCTGGTGCATTTGAAGCCTTTTTCTGTTACTGCTAATGATTTCACTGAGAAAAAGAAATAAAGTCATTGGCTTGGCTATCACCATTGTTATTATAATCATAATTACAAAAACACTCTGAAAGTTAAAAGAAGAAGAAGAAGAAGAAGAAGAGAAAATTAAACAGCCTTGCTCTGCACTTTCTTAGAGGAATGTCAGACAGTCAGCAGTTTACTCATTGTACATAAACATAGCCCTATTTTCTTTTGAAATTCAAGCCTGCCCTTTTGTAAAAGACAATGATTTTTTCTTGTTTAAAGACATGACAGTGTGAAGGAAGAAAGTCTAGCCTAGCCTTCACATTAGCTTGTATCAAATCACAACTCACACCTGCCATTTTTGTACTGTTTTTTTCTTTGGGGGGTATCCTGAAACATCTCAAAGTAGAGTGGGGGTGTTTTTTTAATTTTTTAATTTTCATCATTTTGGTAGTTTATTTTATTGTATAGTACTATAGTGAGTGACAGTTTTTAACTTGTTGACCAACAACACCTACCCATGAAAACTGTCAGAACTCAAAACCAAGACATTTATGAAAGTAATATGCAATTATTTTTTATTTCCCAAAATACCCTGCCATATTTTAATCCATTTCTTGTCACCCATTCATTAAATTTAAAATTTTCGTTTTCTAAATTTTAAAACTATCATATATAAATTTTAAAAAATTAGAATCTGTTTAGTTTTTTATTCGAAAATAAGTTTCCAAAACAAAAATACAATTCAAATATTTGAGTTGTATCTTTCTTATTTTTAATATTTAAAAATATGGATCCGAAAAAAAAAAAAAAATTATGTTATGATATCCTTAATATATACTCTAAGAACATGCGTGAAGCAACTTTTTTTTTTTACTTTTTTTGTATTCGAGGGTGTCCGAACTAATTTACGAATATCTCAACTAATCTTTTGAAGTATTGAAGTTAACGGTTAAATAAGTCTTTTATGTCTTATTAGTAATTATGGGAATTTAAGCTTAGAATCTCGAGAATAATACGCTCAAAAGTTTCAAGGGAATCGTCACCTTTAAAACTATGAATTTCAACGGGCTTTATTAATGTGTGAATAATCTAAATTGGGGTAAAAATAAACAGTAGAAATAGAGAGATTAATCAAATTTTAGAAAAACAAAGAAGGGTGAAAAAGGTTAAAAACGAACTGAAAACAACGCGCGCATAAAGGAACGTCTTTTGTTTTCAAAAGATATGTCGACGTCTCGCCCCCACTCGCACTGGTTTTCCGTGCCGAGTGTCACCACCACGCAAGACACATGCTTCGTTTTTCCACTTTTTTTTATCTCTTACTCGCAAGGGAATGCGCGTGTACGACACTGTTTGAATTAGATTCTTTTATGGAAAATGGTGAGAATTAAGGAGGAAGAGCGTGTTTTCGTTTTTACACGCGTTGTAATAAATTTTAAACGGCGTGGTTTTGAGGGGATTGAGAATAGTAAAAGGATGTCTTTCCAAACATGGAAGGCCTGCACATGTGGCAGTTGAAGTGGGGCCCCAAGAGACAAAACTTTAACCCAACATGTTCTGCCATGTGGCAACTATGGCCCCACATGTAATGTCCTCAACATGGGAAAAAGTAAAACTAAAATTATAATATATTTTTATTATCTGCTATTTTTTTAATAAATTATGTTTTTGTTATAGTAATTGATGGATTTAATAATGGGATAATTCTGGTTAAGCATTGCTATAAGTAGATTGCTTTAATTGCTGGAATTTTCTATTTTCAACACTAAAATTTCATTCCTTTTTATAGTAGTATTCTATTTGCTTAATCTTTTATTTTATTTTATTTTCCTAATAAGATCTGAAGTAATAATATCGTGGATGGCACGTTTGAGACATGGAACCAAATAAAGTAAATCAAATAAAAAAAAGAGAAATTTATTTGCAATTTAATTTGATTGGACTGATACATCTCGGAAGATCTTATTTTATATTGCATCCAGTTGACCATTATTTAAAAACTTCTTCCCAACAAAATATGGTAAAATCATATTGCCACCCCTAAGCTTTCATGCAAAAACATTTCCCCTCCAATAAAATATATTATATTTTTTTGGTAATCGGAGTGTTTAAGCCAGTTTGTGCGCATCTTAACTAATCTTCGAAGTCTATTGAACACTCTATAAACCCAAAGGATCAAGTAAGTCACAATGTTATTGTGGTAGGTGACCCTAAGGTTTGAACCCAGAAACTCAAAAAATAAAGCAAACCTCTTTGACCGGCCAACTCCTTAGGGCTATTATCAACATCTTTTCGTCTAACACAAATGCCTAATGTTATGTGTCAAAAATTGGGGGTGACATTGTGATAAAACCTTATATATATATATATAGAAGTCGAAATTCAATAAAATTGTCAGTGCTAGCTTGCTTAAAAATATCAAAGGGGGCCCTAGTTGGATGGAAAAAGAAGAACACGAAAAGTTTAGATGGGAAAAAATATTTTTAAATGTAATTAATAATGTTGAGATTCAATCTTTGATTTATAAAACATATGGGAAATTATTTAACATACTGGAAAAGTATGAACATTCGAATAATAAAAATATAAATATATGAAACTGATCACTATTTGAAACCCTAAATATTTCATGTCCATAACTTTTGATGAAGAAATATGGAAAGTTTGATGCGCAAATCTCAAGGAAGTGTAAGATAAAATGAATGTGTGAAGTTTGTTTGCAGAAGCATTAAGCAAAGGTTTTTGAGATAGTGGGGGAACGTGATGATGATGACAACGGAGATGGAGATGGAGATATTCAGATCAAACGACCAAGATTATTTAAATTTTTAATTCAAAACGACATGTTTGAATGTTGAAGGAGAATCCCATAAAGCCTGGATCAAGACAGACGTGACTTTTTGTTTTTGCAATTCTTTACTTTCCTGCATGGGGACCCGGTAATTGCAAAAGCCTAATGTATATATTATATAATAACGAGATTAGTTTTACTGTATATATATATATATATATTTTGATGTCACTTTCTTTTTGGTTTCGATTTGAATATCGATCTCAGAAGTTTCGTCTTTGGTACTGGATTCAACCGACCAGATTTGACTGCCTTGCCGTCTGTTTTGGGTGCATGCAGGCCTAACGTTATAATACCACATTACTTTTTCTCATTAAAAACAACACAGTTTTATGGTTATCATCAAGCATTATTAATTTAGATAATGAAGAAACATTGATTTTGTCTTGTTAATTGACCGCATGCAGAATCATTTTTACAGAGCTTGACGACAAACAAGCCTCAATGGCTCCATTTTGGTTAAATAAATTTATCCATGTGGGTAGCAATTGTCCAGATTGATTCCATCTGGGACTAAATATTAGTCTGAGGTACATAGTTTAAATTGTTTCATGTTAGGGAACATGGTGGACATTAAAAAATGATTGCAATAGATTTCATTAGATAGGGCTTTTATATGTTTAAACAAAGTAATTAATGGAAGAAATCTAGTGAATGGGGCCTTTGGATATGGCCATTTCCAAATCTGAGCCAACTTGAAAGAAAAACCCAGATAAATTTGAAGGTTAAAAGCTTTATCTTTTGAAGATAATTCAGATTTAGACTTCGCTTTAAATTGGTTAAGGTAAACAGTAAAGTAAAGAAGGGGACAGAAAATCTAAGTGGGGAATGGAAGATTGAAGCAAAAATTAACCCAACAATCTCTGCTTTAAAAGGACACAAATATAGCAAATCCAAGACAGATTTGATCACTCTTACGAACCAAAGATCGAAGAAGAAGCCTAAAAGAAAGCTCGCCTTCCCAGAACCATCAATACATTAACAAATCAAAACCATGCATTGCATGCACTTGACCTCCTATGAATGCTTTTACTTGAGAGTAACGTTTTGAATTGGGAGTTATCCTACGGTTCTTCTTTTTTACTTTAATGTTTTTGGCAAACCTATAAAAATAAAACTTGTGATTGCAGTGGCCTGGCTGGATGGATGGACATTTGATTTTCCATTTGAAAGAAAATACATAGAGAGGAAGTGATGTATAAACTTTCCAGTACTGTCAAATAGAACCCAGATAACAAATTTAGCCATGCAACGATGTTACACTTAACTGAACTTTTTTACTCTTCTGTGTTGAAAATCTGATCATGAAGTGAAATAACAACACAAATAAAGACTTTATTACGTTAATTTATTAACTTGTTCTCCATATATATATAATTTTCTGTGTGTCCATTCATTTCTCCTGCAGTTGCTGCCAGAAAATCACTTGGACTAAACAGAAAATGAAATACATTGTGGACATAAACATGGCTGGAACCCAATTGGACCAGATGATTTAATGGTTTCTAATTAATTATATAGATAAATCATAATCTATTCTTATTAGTAGGAATCACATGCATTGTTAGAGATAAGCTGGCTGCCCAATTAGCAGACCAAACACTCAGCAATTAATTATTCTGGTAATTGAGACAAAAGAGCTCCATTATCACCAAATTAAATACATTAATTTCCACTGTTTAATTATAGATAAAAACCCCACATCGTTAAAATATTAGGTAGGTCATGGGCAGAAAGGGACGCCATCAAGAGGATCCACATGTCAGAATGTTAAACGACGATGAGGTTATGATTCTGAATCATCTGGCGTCAGCCTTGAAGAACCATAGCTCATCTCTGAGTCAATTGTACCTGTTGCTTACGCATGCTTGATCTCTAACGTGGAAGTGGCTGATACCAGATGACCTCACACTACAGTCTCAGCAGCAGAGAATAGGAATTCTTGAATTTAATTGAAACAATCCAGTTTTCTTTCTTTCAGTCACTCCTTTGGTTTTGCATGCTTTTATTCATTAATCAAAACGAGGCGTTTTGATGAATGCTTTTATAATAGTAATAATCTTAACTGGTCCTAATTTTCTGACAGTGTCTTTTCTTTTCCTCCTTAATTGATTCAAAATTGACAAAACATAAACCAAATCCAAAGCAAATAACACTAACTCTCTCTTCACACTCACACATCATCACCTCGTAGCTTAAACATCAAACAAAGCTAAGTGTTAAAAAATTAGAATCTCAAGAAAGGTAATAATTATACAACAGAAATGGGATATGATAATTAGGTGGGAAAGTCTGCAATTTAATGAAAGAGAATTGATTAGGTTAAGGTGATGTCACGTTGAAGATTGAATTAAAGTAACCATTACTACTACTACTACTACTACTACTGTTGCTTATCAAACAAGGTATCAGATTCAGATTGACGCACGAGTAATTAATAGATTTGGTGGACAAAGAAGAACACCCTTTCATTTGTTGTTGTTGTTTGGTTTGGTTCAGTGGAAAATGAAGAGTTTAGTAGAATTATCTGAATTTTGATATCATGGTTTGCGTAATTCCACGTGCATGTTTAATTATTCGTCTTCCTTTTTCTTCTTCTGTATCTGCTTCTACGAATTCGACTCTCTAATAAAGGAGACAAGCAGCATCCCAGCTCCTTGTTTCAGTCAACTCCTCGTTTTTTACAATTTTTTTTTCTTTTTCTTTCAGAGTGTATTAAATTAACTCAGATTCGTTCAAGATTTATAGAACTGAATAAATTCAAACCCATATCTCATTGTTCAAAGGAATTTTTTGGGTTTCTAATTAGAATTTTATTTTTTTTAANTGGGCAAATTGCTTTTTATACTTAGTTCTTATTCTTATAATGTCACTATATTTAGATACCTTGATATGCAAATTCAAATAGTATTATTTGAGTCCATTCAAACTATTAGATAAAATTTGATTTTAGCATGAACTTTTAACTTTTAACTTGCGGGTAGATTACTTCAACTTTTAATTTGCGGATAGATTACTCGCTAGCATGAACATTGCCTTATTGAAGCTAAATATTTTTAGTTTCTCAAGCATGTTCAAAGTTTTTTGGCACAAAATTTTTTATATTTCCGTACTATCATCCTTATGTGATTATTTTCTTTATTTTCTTATCTAATTGTAATAATGATTTCTTCTTCAGTTAAAACATACATCACTTATTGCTCATTTGGATGATTGAGAAAGACATTAATATCTATTCGATTAGTGCAATAAAGTTGTTTAATCTGATCACTAAATTCTATAATGATTCTTTGATTCTCCTCATCCACTTCATTTATAATTTGTAATTCATCGATATCGGGGATCCTAATTTAGTAATGATTAAAATAATAGGCAATAGTATGTGGATTCACATCATTTTGTTGTACAATTTTGTAATGATTAAAACAATTGGCAATAGTATGTGATTTCACATCAATTTGTTGCATAATTTTGTAATGATTAAAACAACTGGCAAGAGTTTGTGGCTTCACATCAATTTGGTCATGCAGCAACTGCATTTATAATTCCATCAAGGACACTTATCTTTGCTGGTTTCAAGATATGATCTTTTATCCGTTTTAAAAGTAGACAATTGAATGTTGAATTGAAATTCTAATACTATACTACTACTACACCTCTATTAAGTCATAACCTCCTTGTAGTAATAAAATTAATTAATCTCATTATTATGACTATAAAGGGATTTTAGTGTATTAGATAAAAATTTAGAATAAAATGTGTGTTTAATTTAATATAAAATTTAGAAAGAGTTTTGATTTGCTCAAATAATGACACGCAATTCAGTATAACTTATTTGAAGTAAAGCTGAGTTAAATCTTATAGTTTTTGATTATGCACATTATGTTTTTAACAACAATTAAGGGCAGACCTATGTAATGGAACTTATATGTCAAGTATGGATAGGTTAACATCCCTGGGTAACCAATGGGAACTCTCGGAAATACTGAAAAGTTTTGATTGATTTACTCTAACTACATAAGGGTAACCATCGAAAATATATCTAGTCCTTATTTCAGATTTTCAAAGATTAGTCTTTAACACCTAATAATAATCGAAGTACGTATAAACTGACACTTAACTAACATACACTTAACTTCAAAACCTAATATTAGTTCTTGAGGACTTCAACGACTATAATTTCAAGACCTCAAAGATTAGTTTTCATGCCCTTAAAAACAGACCTCAAAGATTAGTTTTCATACCCTTTAAAACGATTACTTGAAATACGACAAATTGACAGAACACTCCGGTGAAAAAAAATAATATAGTTACAATAAAAGAAAATTATTGATAATTATCATTATAATTCTATATATATAATGAACTAATCGAATCATACTATATTTTTTGTATATTATTCAAGTAAAATCAGGAGAGGATTCTTCCTATAGCATCAATGGGTCAAAAGTTATGGCTGAAATCAGAAATATTGATCTGAAGAAGATGGAGGAAAATGCGAGATAACTGAAGAAACATTCATAGCTGAAGCCCTTTTTATTTAGTTATAGGCTTATGCCGGAGTTACATTTACATACATTCACCTTCAACATATCATACGTATTTCACACGACAGTATCAGCACTCAGGCTTTCCTCAAAACCAAACTACGTACAAACAAAACCTTCCATTTCTCCTCCTCCTTCTCCTCATTCTCAGCACGCCCTTGTTGATGTTGTCCCATTTCGGCCCCTGGAAGAAGACTCTTCATCTGTTTTCCAAACACTTTGTCCACCTCCTCTCCTTTCGTTTTAAATGCCAATTCTTTCGCTTCCTTCTCCATCACCTCTATAATGTTCTTCTTCCCAGCAAGGGATACCTAATATTTCCTTCTGCATTAACTTCAAAACAGAGAGTCCAAGTTTGGTTTCCAGAAGCAACGGTGACAAAAGGGTGACCCGCCGGGACACGAACCTGAATCGGTTCTGTACCGAGCAGCTTAATTTCGTTAACTCGGGCCACTCTTTTCCTGGCCTGAGTTTTTGGAGGGGAGAGTGAGGGCAGGCTATTTCAAGGCGTCCCTCCTGAAACAACAATGGCTATCTTCGTTGCCCTTGATGTAGAATGGACCTGACATTCCTCCCTGCATTTGCATATCCCGTTCAAGATAATAAAATTACCAAAGCTTTGATTATAATAACACAGAGTGAAAAATTAAAACCTTGGTGATGTTGACATAAGAGACCATATGTCGAGCTCTTGGAGTGGCGGATAATCTTTATTCGGTTTCAAAGAGTTGGCCATAGTTTATTGCATTGAGAGATCCTTTTTGAAGAATTGAATGAACCCGTGATTTCCCTGTAATGGCCAAATTTAGGACCTTCACCCCCCGGTCATACCCGAATTTGTTCTTGGGAGGCTTTCACGATGGCTCCCTCGTCCTGTTTCTCGAACAATTTCTCCAGTTGTCCTTGGAGTCTGGGAAAACAACAATTAAACAATCACATAACAAACAATTAGAAATAAGCATGATAAGAAAAAATTGCAGATTACCTTCAGAGCGCGCTTCGAGTACTTCCCAGCTGAAAGCCCTGTAGAACGACTCTGGGTTTCACCTCCTGGTCCATGAAATACCTGCATCACATGAAATTTAAGATGTTATTCTGTCAAAACTCCGAAAACTACAGATCTAAAGGACAGTGAATTTATTATACTTCGTAATGGCCAGGAAGATTGACTGGTCGAAGGAGTTTGACAAGGTAAAGCTTCTCATTTTCATCGGTATTGACGATATAAAAAGGAGTACCAGAACGAATCCTAATTATATCTCCCTGTTTGACGTTCATGCTCTCTCTCTTATTCTCACGAATCTTGGTGATTGTTCCTCGTCCTACAATACCCACAAGAATCAGCAAAATATTAACGAAGGCAATATATGAACATGATCTGCATAAATTCAACTGAAATTTAGTTCAAACTTACCCAAGAAACAAAGAAAATACTGTCAGCATCCATGTGGTTTGGAACTACAAAACTTGAGGACTAGCGACAAGCAGCCAGACGGTATTTCTCCACCACGGAGAAGCTTTGATCGTTTAGTGAACTTGGGAAGACAAACATTTTCCTGTTCGGTCCTGCCTCTGGTGGTGAAATGTTCGTCTTCAAATACGTAAGGATTCTCATCTTCTTGCCTTGTTCCTCATCCCTTCCTCTTCCTCTTCTTCGTCTCTCCTGTAACTATGTTCTCTTCTCTCTTTCTTATCCTTCTCCTGACACCTAAGCGGCACAGCTGCTTCTGCTGCCCTCCCTCTTGTCTCTCGCACTGCTTCATGCACTGGCTCAAACGCTTTTCAGCGGGTTCATGCGTGCTGAATTCATCACACGACCGCGACCGCTTCCCCATTCTTTCTTCTCTTCCTCTTGCTCGCGTCCTTCTTCTCTTTGTATACTTTTCACATCCTTTCGCACACGCTCCTTCTGTTCCTCGTCATACTGCCTCTGGACTTTCACAGTGCTTGCATTGTTTCAGCCTGGTCTGTCTTAGCCAAAGCTAAACCGGCACACGAACCAAACAGAAACGAGAAAAAAGTTAAACAAAACTTTATTCGCGAACCATTATGGCTATTTCTTGATGAAGAAAAAGAGAATTAGATAGGGATTATTTATAGGGCAACTCAATAGAAAAGCCTTCTTCTCATTTCCAACAAGTTTTTGTGGCTGGCCTAATGAGTACTTACCTGAAATTTATGTCCGATCTCACCGTCTATCTCGCTTTCCGTCCATTTTGTCCCTGTTTTTTAAAAAAAAAAAAGGTTATTTTTTTTAATTTTTTTTTGTTTTTATTTTTTCCCTTTTTTGTTTTTTTCTTTTTGTTTTTTTTTTTTTTTTTTTCTTTTTTTTTATTTCTTTTTTTATTTTTTTTTTTTTTATTTTTTTTTTTTTTTTTTTTTATTTCTATAATTGGTTAGAATAGGCGAGAGAGCGCATGCACATAGACGAGTGTCCACCTGACGTGTCGAGCATGGTGAGCGCTCAATCGCCCTATCACTGCAAATGACAAGAATCAAGATGACCCCAACTTACAGTAGTCTAGCACTTTCAGTGTGTTCATTGTGGTTTAATTAGGAGCAAAAGCCGAAATCGATGGGATGTTCACGTGACGTTACGGACAATGAAACTAGTAGACAAGTTGAAGTGTTCCAGAATCTAAATGAACTAAATTGACCATCAGTACCGAGTGGGCTCTACCGCGCTCTTTCTGATATTCTATTCAGTACAAAGGCCGTATGACTTAAGAGGTCAAAATAGCTCTTAACCATCAGTTCAGAAGATTCAAATGGATTGCTTTAAACACATGGGGGAAAGACGATGGCATAAAACCTAAATACAAAACCGTGCAGACCTGAACTCAAAACAGACATTCTTTAATTGGTTGAACTTGAGATTTGATACTTCCAGTTCTGGATTATTTAGCTCCTTTGAAGACTTGAAAGTAATAGTTATTATCAGGTATTCTCAGAAGCACGAACAAGGCGAAAACAATTGTCCAACTTTTATGAAGATTGAGACAACGGAGATAAGATAAAACACCAGATCAGCATCTAAATATAATTACAAATCAATCCTGTCTAATCCTATTTTAGAGAACATCAGCCAGAAATATGTTTCTGTCCGTGTGTAGCTGATCCATTGTTCATGAAAATATGGCAGTCACTGCAAAGTTTGTGCATATTCTGATGATTGAAAGGCTAACCGAAACATATTAAACCTGCAAAATCCAATCAATTCTAGGCATTCACTTGCAAAATGTGCCAAACAGAATACATCTAGGATGCAGGTGCGAGATTATAATTTGTCCTGGGCATACTTAGGACTCTAATGCACCCATATTTTCTCAACAGCTTTGATTAACACATTTTATGTCTCAAGAAACTCAACAAGGCGTTTCAAAGGTCAGGCATGCCCTTTCCAGTTTTAGCATCGTATGTCTTATCCAGCACAAGATCCATTGGAGTATCTTTGGACCAGCTGCCAAAAAAAGAGAAATAAAAATAAGCCAAAGTAAATGAGACAATAGGCAAGAATATAATGTCACATGCAAAGTAGCTAGTCAACTTGTAAAAAACAACTTCAATTAAGGTTGATCCTGATTCTACTCAAGTTTTTATTTTGTACCTTTGTTCGTGTTGCCAGAATTCCAAGCTTATTGAATTCCTAACTAATTGTATCCAATATGCTTATGGCTATAGCACTTAGGTAGAGATTTTTAAACGGTGCAAAGCCCCGAAAGCCAACTAACAGCATAATCGATGATGACCAGGCTGAGAGTAGAATTTCCTATTTGATTATCCTATGAAACCAAAAGCAAAAAACCAGATTATTTCTAAAGCAAGTTTCAAAGTTTTTAGCATAATGAGTGATCAAGTTATGGTGCCTTGAAGAGGGCAATTGAAACTTATGAATCTAGGTTCTTCAGGAAAACTATTTGTTTCATAAATCATAATGAGATTGTAGATACACTTGATAAGTTTATTCTTAAATGAGATAGTTCAAATTTAATCCAAATTGCACATGCTTTCAACTTTATGTCCATCCAAACTAAGCTGCTCAATTTTGTTTAACCTTTTATGTAAAATTTCAAGGGTATACAAATACAAGTAACCTGAAATATCTAATCTATTGCAAATAAAATCAATATATAATTTTATCAAATATTTTGCACTGTCTATTTAAACGCTAACATTGTTGGATCGTCCATTTGATATGATCAGAAAAATGACAGACCTCATGCAAGATCCAAAAAGATTATCATGCACAACAGCCAAGTGTAATAAATTGCATGCAACACCAGTGATAAAAAAACTAGTTCAAATTAAAACACACAAACACACACACCACACACACAAAAAAAAAAAAAAAAAAAAATCAATTGTTGGCACAAGGAAAGAAAAGGTGAACAAATTTAGCTCAGTACCAACTATAGGTCTTGGTGATGTCCTTATCTTTAGAATCTCAGGACGAGGAATTATTGAACCAGATGCTCCTATACCTCTAGCTACTCTTACTTTAGTTCCTTCTAGATATCTACTTCCAACCTTACAGGGCTTCTGCACCAATGCGAACACATCAATTGTCATTGTTTGAAAAAGCATATCACAAGTTCACAATTAACATCATGATTGTCAAATCAGATAAAAGGTAGAACCATACCCTGTGACTGGTCGAGAACTTGAACGTTTGAGACATGAAGTGGGGCTTCAACTGTAAAGATCCCACCTGCGTGAACTTCTCCTCCCTTGATATGCTTTTTCACCTGCATACATAGCCACAAAATAGCAATCAGGGAAAAAAGTAAGATTAGTCAACAAACCAACCTTGTGTCATGTACACATCATAATTACATGAAATCTATGCTTATCACAGAAAATTAGGAGTCATAATTACATTCTAACAAATAATGAGCATGCATACACAAGAAATTTTAAAACAAAAAGGACAGCAACACAATATAGACAAAAGAATATAGCAAAATCTTTTATACTTGGCAGAACGAAATATCTCATAGTTATTTTTTTATTTTTGCTTGGAAGGTAATGAGAAAACGCTTTTGTGAGTGAATATTTATATTAAACTACAAATCATGAAGTGCTGAAGGACAATCATATTTAAACTTGATAGGAACTCACTCAAATAACTCACAATTGGGTTAGGCCATGGGTCTTTCATGGACTTGGGTAGAACTCTCCTTGGAGAACCAGCTTGCCAAGGGAGGGTGCCCAAGCCCTTTATAACCCACATGCCCACTCTTTCCCTTGCATGTGGGATCCTAAACACCCCACGCTTCAGTAGCCGACATCCATGTTAGCCTTCTTACCCCCATCGGCCTTTTTACCCTTTGGTGACTACACAAATCCCTTTCCTTGGCCGCCATCCTTTTCTCGGGTACCTGGAGCCAGGCCAAGCGCTTGCACGTGCACTAGGCGTAGGATCATGCTCTAATACCAATGATAGGAACTCATTCAATAACCAACAATTGGGGCGGCCATGGTCTTTATAGGCTTGGGTAGAACTCTCCTTGGAAAACCTTGCCAAGGGAGGGTGCCCAAGCTCTTTATAACCCACATGCCCACCCTCTTCCTTTCAATGTGGGATCTTAACAAACTCTTGTGCAACTGGCCATAGTTTGTCTCTTCCAAAAAGTAAGTCTTTAATACAATCGAATCATATAACAACATGAAGGGAATGCAAAACAAGAAAGCAGTATGTTTTGTCAATCTACTATTTGTCTAGTATAAATATTTCAGTAATTGCTGCAATGATCATTTATGTCCCTAAGTTGCTCAGAATGTCATGATGCTATTGTTTGTCAGCTGCAGATTTTACTGGAAATAATCCAGTTCCAAATGCAATAAGAAAAGCATCACACAAAAACCCAAGGCTTAATGGTACAAGCCCTTGGTTTAAACTACTTGGTGCCACCAACTTGGGCTATTATATCCTAAAAGTTTCTGCTACCAAGGTTGTAGGATTTGGGATTACGCTTAATTTAGACCTCGGCAAACCATGCAGGAAAAGTTGAGGGGTTTTGGGTATAAAAAAGAACAAATTTATGAAGCACAGATTGTCTAATTTTATGAGGTTTCGTTACAATGAAATATATATAGATCATGCAACTTGCCTCCTTGCGATGGAGGGGTAATGACCTTAATGAAAAGTTAATCAACAGCGTAAAACTGAACAAAAACCCAATTAAATGTTCAGTACACTGGAAGTTATTAACTTAAAGGAGATAGACATAGTTGGAAAATATCTACTGTTTAATTTGAAAATCAGCATATTAGCATGTTTATTCCGGAGCCTGAAAACATTGTTAATTACACTCCACTACTTAAACATAGTACAGCATAAAATAAAGTTGGAACACATTACACAGCACTACCCCAACAAGAATTTATAGAATTGACACAAAGAAAAGATTTAGGATGTTCCATTAAACTCTTCATTGTGAACATTCATGTGACCGGTAAATGAAATTAAACATTCAGCAACTTAAGAATGCTCAAATAAAGAAAAAAAATATGCAATTACCACCGCCCCCTTTTTCCCCAGCCTTCCATTTAATAAAACACAAAAGAAAAAGAAAAAAAGACAAAGACAAAATTACACATACAGCATATTGAATAACAAGAACATGACTCCAAATTAGAGTTTCTCACCAGATTTTTCCCTTCAACAATAACACGATTTTGAGATCTAACGACACGCTTAACAGTACCAGTCTCTCCTTTATCCTTTCCCTGATTATCATAACCTTGATTAAAGATGGAAAAAAAAAATATGCATATCATCAAATTGAAAGATAAAATAATTAAATGAAGATAAAAAATGTATTATATCTCCTCCTCACATTATCTCCTCTGAGTATTTTCCAGTGCCTAATGAGTTTCTCAGCAGCTTTCCAACCCATTCCAATCCAGCAAGTGATCAAACTCTTTTAAAACAAACCTGCACGTATCACCACCATCAAAATTCTCAAAAATTATCAAAAAAATTGACCCCAAAATCATTTTTATTATGTGCTCTCACTTTAACAATGAACCCAATTCCCCGAAAAGCTCAAAAATTCTAAATCACGCAATTCATTATAAAATTGAAAAAAATAAATAAATAAATAGCCACTGATTTCTCATTTCACTATCGATTACAGATTTAAAATGGCACATGAATTTAAAATGATATAAGGAAAATCAAAAAGAGTTAGAGAGATTACCTCCGTAAAGTTCTTAGCTTGCCCAGTAGTGATCTGAGTTCTCTCAGCTTATCGTTTAGGGTTTTTGCGTTATACCGCGAATAAACGATATGGGCCGTACAAGAGAGTCCTTTTACAGGCCCCGTTTAGAATTCAACGGGTCCCAGGCCCAACAAAAATAAAATTAAGGAAATGATTTTTATGTAATAAATTAGAATTAAACTCTATATTTTCAAAATTGAGAACGTATTTGCATATATTGAAAAAATAAATTTTGAAGATATTGTAGGTGTTTAAATTTCTTTTAATTTTTTTTAAAATATAATATATACGTTATATATAGTCATTTTATGTTTTAACCTTAGTTTTTTTTGTTTTTATCAATTTTACTATATTTTTTAATTTTTATAAAAAAATTGTGTTATTAATTGATATAACAATTTTATAATCAGCATCAAATTTTATAAGTTATAGCAAATCAATTAGTGATTTTTTATTTATCTACTAAAATCATCATCTAATTCATAAGTAATCGTATATTTTCATAAGGCTAACAATATAATACATTATACGAATCAATAATGTTTTGTTTACATTGAGTCATAAAACAGACAAAATGGACAAAATTGATGAAAATGACGTTATTCTTTTGTTTTTTGTCTGTTTGTAGACTTAGTTTTAAGCATAACATTGTCATACAAGATAAAACCTATACATATTCTAAAACTTAAAGAGTAAATTTATTGAAGCTAAGCAATTAAGTTAATGCATTATTATATAATTGCTACAACTATGAAACTTTATTTGTCTTTGAAGAATTGATTAATCTTTGCAATCTTCTTCTCCCAGTCATTACCCATGTCAAAACCCAATTTGGCTCAACAAATAATCTAATATAATTATAAATAAATTAATGAGTCTTTTGTAACCTTATATATATTATATAATATATATGTTGTGTTTGTGTGTTGTGTGTGGTGAAGAAATAGTGAGAGAGATCAAAACATATCTAAGCAAAATTCTGGGTCCTTTTGTTTGTTATTTTGGATATTTTGGGAATAAATTGGGTAGTTGATAGGTAAGTATTACGAGTAAAATTTAAAAATTCACAAAAACCCTTTAGGCTTGCTAATTTAACTAAACACCCCAATATTAAATTTTTGTGTAAAATACAAACACCCCCACCCACCATAGTGCCAGATTCTAGCCACTACCGTCAGATTTGGCCGAAAAATGGCATTACGACGTAGACGGTCAGATCTGACGCGGTCGTGCATTGATATGGCATTTTTCGCCAATCCACACTGATCTGGCCGAAAAATGCCAAATCTATGGCCAGATCTGGCCATAGACGACTGCAAAGGCCAGTTTGGCCATCCTGATGCCAGTCTAGTATGGATCTGCCTGGAAAATGCCAGATCGTGTATATACCGCTATTTTTGGTCGTTTCTATGCCGTTGTGACAGTCAGTGGTTGTCGGAATTTGACAACTATGGGTGGATTGGGGTGTTTTTGTTAATTTTTAAACTTTTTTAAGGGATGTTTTATTAATTAATAACTTAAGAGTTTAAAAGTATTAAAAAAAAGAATATTTCAAATAATAACCAAACAAGTATTTTGGGAATATAAATAGGAATAACAAACAAGGAGCCATAATTTTTTTTTTGTGGGAAGGGACACCAGCCCTCACGTCCTTAACATGTACGGAGATAAAAATATACTAAAAGGCAAACTAATCATTTTTCGCTTTAAGAACTGAAATTTTTTTATGATTGTACTTTATTGAGTTTTAAAAAGATCAAAACATCTACAAATAACATACCGGCAGCTTGCCGAGCCCCGCATTCGCCATTACATTTTATCTCACAGAAAGGTTGGGGTGCGATTCGGCTAAACATTCCCTTTGACAAACTTTGAGGCAACTCTGGAAGCCAGCCGTGAAATCATCTTGATCACTACAACAAATAATACAGCACATAAAAAATAATGCAACAGACTTTGTACCCATTTTGTTTTCAATTTAATTTAAATTATTTCGTGTTTTGATGCTTTCAATGCTTCATTGTTTTGAGGTTATCTAATATATATAATTAGGATTGATGGAAATAGTTTGTGGTTATGAATGAGGTTGGTTGAATGAAAGGAGTTGCTGAAAATATGATATGAAATGGCAAAGACGTGCATTGTATTCTAGGTGCTAGCCCATCTCAAAAAACCCGACAGCTATACCCAAAAAAGTAGGGAAAATTACTACTCTTATCTGAAACTATCATCAAGCTGCATGCTTTGCAACTAAAAACCAGAATGATCCTTCACATCAGTCATCCTGCTGCATTCAGTCGCTTTTCCTCTAAATTGTTTAGCAACCCTTTCCAGCATGCTGTCAATAACAATTTGTTTGCCACGGCAGTCTGGGGTGCAAAATCCATGCATCGAACTGCAGTACCACATGAAGTATACATCCAACTATGTCAACATATACTAAATTTCTTAATTCAACAGTAATGCAAGAGGACCATGAAAAAAATGCTTTCACTATCCCATGACATAAAATTTGTTTATGCATCACTTGTGCAATAAGCTGATACTACCAAATAACTAATAACTACAAAAGAAAAGTAATTACAACTTAAGTAATCTCAACATCGGCAAAATTTCAAGAAAACCAGAGACAGAATTAACAGAACCTCAAAAATTGTATTTTACTTCTAAAATTGCCAATACCAAAGGTTATTGAAGTTACTTTAAATTATATTAATGTAATCAATATTATCAGAATGGTAAAAAAATTATAATGATTTCTGTAGTCCAACAAATGCATATGCTGAGGCATTGAGATATAGCTAATTAGCAATAAGAACTTGCGAGAAAACTGTACAATACAGTTGCTGCCAATTGAGCCTAATAAACATTAGAATCAAAAGATACAGAAACTAAAATAAGCTGGTCGCACTAACATTATCGAGAGGTGTCAGTTAGATATCAGGCCAATCCAGCACTAGACCCAGGCCACAACCAGACATGTGGGTCTAAGAAGCTGATGGATGGGGCCAGCGTGTAAGCTCATGGGCTGGAACAAAATCCTGAATACCCAAAAAAAAAGGGAAAGCACACCCCACCTAATTTTATTGGGCCTCAGGAATTGAGTCAGTCTGAAGCAATATTGGTCCAATTTTCCCAAGACAGCCCAATCTGGCCCAATTGATTACCTCTAACAATATGAAGTGGATTACAAGTATACAACCCGAAAAAGGAATAATACGTACATACTAAGTTTTTTTGTGACCGAAGTGATGTTTCATTAATCTTAAAATTGACATGTAGATGATGAAATAGTGTAGTTAATGATATGTCGATCACTAATATGTGTCATATTACTTGGAATAAAAAAGTTGGGACACAAACTTGGTATAGCATTACTCATTACAAAATCAGTAAAAAGATAAGAATACAAAAATAGTCAAACTTGTTTTGCCTGACTTATATTTTGTGCACTGATTCTGAGACTATAAAAACTATTATTATTAATAAAAACACAATTGACTAAATTTGAAAAATCAAAACTAAAAATAGCTGACAATAAGTTTGAACTTGCATCAATTCACACTTATGCATTAAATAGCCCAGAAGATATTTCCGTGGAGGCCAACTGCTATAGATGTAAGCACGCGAAATTACATTTTCAATACTATACATTACATAATTAAGTGTTCACGAAACTGTGCATTAAACGACTACTCTGTTTTACAATTTGATTATGTCGTTTTTCTAGTGGCGAAAGGAAACTCCAAAGAATACATTTCTTAAGTTCCCGGGCAACCAAACAGAGAATATCAAGAACGTCTTCACTAATCACTACTATCAATAGAAAAGAGAAGTAAAATCATAAAACAACACTAATTAAACAAATAATCACAGCCACTGATAAATAAAATCATACCCATACATAAAAACTTCGGCGTTTTGACGGATCCTCTTCTCGCAAAAGTAACACTTGTCCAGAAAATTCCCATTCTGCCCCTGCCCCTGTCCATAACCATAGCCATAACAACTCTCCTTGACAACCTCCGGAGACGACACCGTCAAAATCCGCGGGGGAGACTCCTCGCTCACCGACGAACGACGCGAAACCTTCGGAGGCATAAGGAGCTCCCGCCGCAGCTCGAACGACGGCGATGTCGGTGACTGGTTTAGGACGGCGAAAAGGCCGGCGTCATCGAAGTTGGAGGACCGCGCAACGCGGGAACCCTTCACTTGCATGGTGAAGGATTAAGCTTTCGAGAAATATGAAAGATGAAATCGAGATTAGGGTTTTGAAATTGGGAGATTTTAGAATGAGAGAGTTCGAGTGATTGAGTTGTGTACGTCTGAATCTGAAATGAATGATTGTGCTACATGGCGCGTTTGTGTACAATTGCCCGATGAGTACTTATAGGCTGCTGTGGTCCCCACGGGTTTGATCCATTTTAAGAAATAAAATGAAACGCATTTTTTTTTTTTTAATTAAAGGTTTGGATTTGATTGTCTACGGTTTGGATCATGGTTGGAGTAATCCAATGGCTGATATTAACTATTGAGGGAGGATTTTAGATATAGTGAAGAAATTAGATTAATGTCCAAATTTGTGATCTTAATTATGAATTAATATTTACTATTTGAAATATATAGTTTGATTATGCACATATGTTTTTAATAACAATTAAAGGGCAGATTCTATTTTAATTGGAACTTATATGGTCAAGTAATTGATAGGTTAATCATCCCTGGGTAACCAAGTGGAACTCTCGGATATATAACTTGAAAAGTTTTGAATTTGATTTACTCTAACTACTAATAAGGGTAACCATCGAAAAATATATCTAGTCCTTATTTTCAGGATTTCAAAGATTAGTCTTTAACACCTTAATAATTAATCGAAGTACGTATAAACTGACACTTAACTAACATACACTTAACTTCAAAACCTCAAATATTAGTCTTGAGGACTTCAACGACTATAATTTCAAGACCTCAAAGATTAGTTTTCATGCCCTTAAAACGAAGACCTCAAAGATTAGTTTTCATACCCTTAAAACGATTACTTGAAATACGTACAAATTGACACGAACACTCCGAGTGAAAAAAAAAATAATATGTTACAAATTAAAAGAAAATTATTGATAATATATCATTATAATTCTTATATATATTAATGAACTAATCGAATCATACTTATATTTTTTGTATATTATTCAAGTAAAAATCAGGAGAGGATTCTTCCAATAGCATCAATGGGTCAAAAGTTATGGCTGAAATCAGAAATATTGATCTGAAGAAGATGGAGGAAGAGAATGCGAGATTAACTGAAGAAACATTCATTAGCTGAAGCCCTTTTTTATTTAGTTATAGGCTTATGCCGGATTTACATTCACATACATTCACCTTCAACATTATTCATACGTATTTCACACGTTACAGTAGTCAGCAGCTCAGGCTTTCTCAAAACCAAACTACGTACAAACAAAACCTTCCATTTCTTCCTCCTTACTTTCTCATTCATCAGCACGCCCTTGTTGATGTTGTCGCCATTTCGGCCCCTGGAAGAAGAACTCTTCATCTTGTTTTCCAAACACTTTGTCCACCTCCTCTTCTTTCGTTTTAAATGCCAGTTCTTTCGCTTCCTTCTCCATCACCTCTATAATGTTCTTCTTCCCAGCAAGAGTATACCTAATATTTCCTTCTGCATTAACTTCAAAACAGAGGATTTCCAAGTTTTGGTTTCCAGAAGCAACGGTGACAAAAGGGTGACCCGCCGGGACAACGAACACTGAATCGGTTCTGATACGCGAGCTTAATTTCTTGTAACTCGGGCCACTATTTTCCTGGCCTGAGTTTTTGGAGGAGGAGAGGTGAGGGCAGGCTATTTCAAGGCGTCCCTCTCCTGAAACAACAATGGCTATCTTCGTTGCCCTTGAGTTGTAGAATGGACCTGACATTCCTCCCTGCATTTGCATATCCCGTTCAAGACAATAAAATTATCCAAAACTTTTGATTATAATAACGCAGAGTGAGAAAATTAAATACCTTGGTGATGTTGACATAAGAGACCATAATGTCGAGCTCTTGGAGTGGCGGATAATCTTTGAATTCGCTTTCAAAGAGTTGGCCATAGTTATTGGATTGAGAGGGATCCTTTTTGAAGAGATTGAATGTACCCGTTGATTTCCCTGTAAATGGCCAAATGCTAGGACCTTCACCCCTCCGGCTCATAGCCCGAATTTGTTCTTTGGAGGCTTTTACGATGGCTCCCTCGTCCTGTTTCTCGAACAATTTCTCCAGTTTGTCCCTTGGAGTCTGGGAAAATCAACAATTAAACAACCAGAACAACAAACAATTATGAAATTAAGCATGATAAGAAAAAATTGCAAATTACCTTCAGAGCGGCTTCGAGTACTTCCCAGCTGAAAGCCCTGTAGAACGACTCTGGGTTTTCACCTCCTGGTCCATGAAATACCTGCATCACATGAAATTTAAGATGTTATTCTGTCAAAACTACCCGAAAACTACAGATCTAAAGGACAGTGAATTTATATATACTTCGTAATGGCCAGGAAGATTGACGGGTTGAAGGAGTTTGACAATGTAAAGCTTCTCATTTTCATCGGTATTGACGATATAAAAAGGAGTACCAGCACGAATCCTAATTATATCTCCCTGTTTGACGTTCATGCTCTCTCTCTTATTCTCACGAATCTTGGTGATTGTTCCTCGTCCTACAATACCCACAAGAATCAGCAAAATATTAACGAAGGCAATATAGATGAACATGATCTGCATAAATTCAACTGAAATTTAGTTCAAACTTACCCCAAGAAACAAAGAAAATACTGTCAGCATCCATGTGGTTTGGAACTACAAAAGCTTGAGGATTAGCGACAAGAAAGGCCAGACGGTATTTCTCCAGGCCACGGAGAAGCTTTGATCGTTTAGTGAACTTGGGAAGAACAACAACTTTTCCTTGTTCGGTCCTGACTCTGGTGGTGAAATGTTCGTCTTCAAATACGTAAGGATTCTCATCTTCTTGCTCTTGTTCCTCATCGCCTTCCTCTTCCTCTTCTTCGTCTCTCCTGTAACTATGTTCTCTTCTCTCTTTCTTATCCTTCTCCTGACACCTGAAGCGGCACAGCTGCTTCTGCTGCCCTCCGTCTTGTCTCTCGCACTGCTTCATGCACTGGCTCAAACGCTTTTCACCGGGTTCATGCGTGCTGAATTCATCACCCCGACCGCGACCGCTTCCCCATTCTTCTTCTTCATCTTCCTCTTGCTCGCGTCCTTTCTTCTCTTTGTAGTACTTTTCACATCCTTTCGCACACTGCTCCTTCTGTTCCTCGTCATACTGCCTCTGGACTTTGCACTGGTGCTTGCATTGTTTCAGCTCTGGGTCTGTCTTAGCCAAAGCTAAACCGGCACACAGAATCAAAACAGAAACGAGAAAAAGAGTTAAACAAAACTTTGTTCGCGAACCCATTATCGCTATTTCTTGATGAAGAAAAAGAGAATTAGATAGGGATTATTTATAGGGCAATAAGAAGATAAAAGGAAATTGAATTAGAATAGGCGAGAGAGCGCATGCACATAGACGAGTGTCCACCTGACGTGTCGAGCATGGTGAGGGCTCAATCGCCGCTTATCACTGCAAATGACAAGAATCAAGATGACCCCAACTGACAGTAGTCTAGCACTTTCAGTGTTTTGTTCATTATGGTTTTAATTTAGGAGCAAAAGCCGAAATTCGATGGGATGTTCACGTGACGTTACGGACAATGAAACTAGTAGACAAGAGTTGAAGTTGTTCCAGAATCTAAATGAACTAAATTTGACCATCAGTTACCGAGTGGGCTCTAGCCGCTCTCTTTTTCTGATATTCTTATTTCAGTACAAATGGCCGTATGACTTAAGACGTCAAAATTAAGCTCTTAACCATCAGTTCAGAATGAATTCATAAGGATTGATTCCTTTAAACACATTGGGGATGAAAGACGATGGCATAAAACCTAAATACAAAACCGTGCAGACCTGAACTCAAAACAGACATTCTTTAATTGGTTGAACTTGAGATTTGATACTTCCAGTTCTGGATTATTTAGCTCCTTTGAAGACTTGAAAGTAATAGTTATAATCAGGTATTCCTCAGAAGCACGAACAAGGCGAAAACAATTGTCCAACTTTTATGAAGATTAGACAACGGAGATAAGATAAAACACCAGATCATGCATCTAAATATAATTACAAATCAATCCTGTCTAATCCTATTTTAGAGAACATCAGCCAGAAATATGTTTCTGTCCGTGTGTAGCTGATCCATTGTTCATGAAAATATGGCAGTCACTGCAAAGTTTGTGCATATTCTGATGATTGAAAGGCTAACCGAAACATATTAAACCTGCAAAATCCAATCAATTTCTAGGCATTCACTTGCAAAATGTGCCAAACAGAATACATCTAGGATGCAGGTGCGAGATTATAATTTGTCCTGGGCATACTTAGGACTCTAATGCACCCATATTTTCTCAACAGCTTTGATTAACACATTTTATGTCTCAAGAAACTCAACAAGGCGTTTCAAAGGTCAGGCATGCCCTTTCCAGTTTTAGCATCGTATGTCTTATCCAGCACAAGATCCATTGGAGTATCTTTTGGACCAGCTGCCAAAAAAAGAGAAATAAAAATAAGCCAAAGTAAATGAGACAATAGGCAAGAATATAATGTCACATGCAAAGTAGCTAGTCAACTTGTAAAAACAACTTCAATTAAGGTTTGATCCTGATTCTACTCAAGTTTTTATTTTGTTACCTATTGTTCGTGTTGCCAGAATTCCAAGCTTATTGAATTCCTAACTAAATTGCATCCAATATGCTTATGGCTATAGCACTTAGGTAGAGATTTTTAAACGGTGCAAAGCCCCGAAAGCCAACTAACAGCATAATCGATGATGACCAAGCTAAGAGTAGAATTTCCTATTTGATTATCCTATGAAACCAAAAGCAAAAAACCAGATTATTTCTATAAGCAAGTTTCAAAGTTTTTAGCATAATGAGTGATCAAAGTTATGGTGCCTTGAAGAGGGACAATTGAAACTTATGAATCTAGGTTCTTCAGGAAAACTATTTTGTTTCATAAATCATAATGAGATTGTAGATACACATTTGATAAGTTTATTCTTAAATGAGATAGTTCAAATTTAATCCAAATTGCACATGCTTTCAACTTTATGTCCATTCCAAACTAAGCTGCTCAATTTTGTTTTAACCTTTTATGTAAAATTTCAAGGGTATACAAATACAAGTAACCTGAAATATCTAATCTATTGCAAATAAAATCAACATATAATTTTATCAAATATTTTGCACTGTCTATTTAAACGCTAACGATTGTTGGATCGTCCATTTGATATGATCAGAAAAATGACAGACCTCATGCAAGATCCAAAAAGATTATCATGCACAACAGCCAAGTGTAATAAATTGCATGCAACACCAGTGATAAAAAAACTAGTTCAAATTAAAACAAAACACACACACACACACACACACAAAAACAAAAAAAAAAAAAAATCAATTTGTTGGCACAGGAAAGAAAGGTTGAAACAAATAGCTCAGTACCAACTATAGGTCTTGGTGATGTCCTTATCTTTAGAATCTCAGGACGAGGAATTATTGAACCAGATGCTCCTATACCTCTAGCTACTCTTACTTTAGTTCCATCTTCTAGATATCTACTTCCAACCTTACAGGGCTTCCTGCACCAATGCACAACCATCAATTGTCATTTGTTTGAAAAAGCATATCACAAGGCCACAATTAACATCATGATTGTCAAATCAGATAAAAGGTAGAACCATACCCTGTGACTGGGTCGAGAACTTGAACGTTTGAGACATGAAGTGGGGCTTCAACTGTAAAGATCCCACCTGCGTGAACTTCTCCTCCCTTGATATGCTTTTTCACCTGCATACATAGCCACAAAATAGCAATCAGGGAAAAAAATAAGATTAGTCAAACAACCCAACCTTTGTGTCATGTACACATCATAATTACATGAAATCTATGCTTATTCACAGAAACATTAGGAGTCATAATTTACATTCTAACAAATAATGAGCATGCATACACAAGAAATTTTAAAACAAAAAGGACAGCAACACAATTATATAGACAAAAGAATATAGCAAAATCTTTTATACTTGGCAGAACGAAATATCTCATAGTTATTTTTTTATTTTTGCTTGGAAGGTAATGAGAAAACGCTTTTGTGAGTGAATATTTATATTTAAACTACAAATCTATGAAGTGCTGAAGGACAATCATATTTTAAACTTGATAGGAACTCACTCAAATAACTCAACAATTGGGTTAGGCCATGGGTCTTTCATGGACTTGGGTAGAACTCTCCTTGGAGAACCAGCTTGCCAAGGGAGGGTGCCCAAGCCCTTTATAACCCACATGCCCACTCTTTTCCCTTGCAATGTGGGATCCTAACACACCACCACGCTTCAGTAGCCGACATCCATGTTAGCCTCTTTACCCCCATCGGCCTTTTTACCCTTTGGGTGACTACACAAATCCCCTTTCCCTTGGGCCTCCATGCCTTTTCTCGGGGTAGCAGCCCGGGCCCAACGTCAGCTTGCCACGTAGGCGTAGGATCATGCTCTAATACCAATTGATAGGAACTCAATTCAATAACTCAACAATTGGGCTAGGCCATGGGTCTTTTATAGGCTTGGGTAGAACTCTCCTTGGAAAACCAGCTTGCCAAGGGAGGGTGCCCAAGCTCTTTATAACCCACATGCCCACCCTCTTCCCTTTCAATGTGGGATCTTAACAAAACTCTTGTGCAACTAGCCATAGTTTAGTCTCTTCCAAAAAGTAAGTCATTTTAATACAATCGAATCATATTAACAACATGAAGGGAATGCAAAACAAGAAAGCGGATGATTGTTTGTCAATTCTACTATTTGTCTAGTATAAATATTTCAGTAATTGCTGCAATGATCATTTATGTCCCTAAGTTGCATCAGAATGTCATGATGCTATTGTTTGTCAGCTGCAGATTTTACTACTGGAAATAAATCCAGTTCCAAATGCAATAAGAAAAGCATCACACAAAATAACCCAAGGCTTAATGGTACAAGCCCTTGGTTTAAACTACTTGGTGCCACCAACTTGGGCTATTATATCCTAAAAGTTTCTTAGCTACCAAGGTTGTAGGATTTGGGATTACGCCTTAATTTAGACCTCGGCAACCATGCAGGAAAAGTTGAGGGGTTTTGGGTATAAAAAAGAACAAATTTATGAAGCACAGATTGTCTAATTTTATGAGGTTTCTGTTACAATGAAATAAATATATGATCATGCAACTTGCCTCCTTGCGATGGAGGGGTAATGACCTTAATGAAAAGTTAATCAACAGCGTAAAACTGAACAAAAACCCAATTAAATGTTCAGTACACTGGAAGTTATTAACTTAAAGGAGATAGACATAGTTGGAAAATATCAACTGTTTAATTTGAAAATCAGCATATTAGCATGTTTATTCCGGAGCCTGAAAACATTGTTAATTACACTCCACTACTTAAACAATAGTACAGCATAAAATAAAGTTGGAACACATTACACAGCACTACCCCAACAAGAATTTATAGAATTGACACAAAGAAAAGATTTATGAGATGTTCCATTAAACTCTTCATTGTGAACATTCATGTGACCGGTAAATGAAATTAAACATTCAGCAACTTAAGAATGCTCAAATAAAGAAAAAAAATATGCAATTACCACCGCCCCCTTTTTCCCTAACCTTCCATTTAATAAAACAACAAAAGAAAAAGAAAAAAAGAAAAAAAAGACAAAAGACAAAATTACAGCAATAACAGCATATATGAATAACAAGAACATGACTCCAAATTAGAGTTTCTCACCAGATTTTTCCCTTCAACAATAACACGATTTTGAGATCTAACGACACGCTTAACAGTACCAGTCTCTCCTTTATCCTTTCCCCTGATTATCATAACCTATGATTAAAGATGGAAAAAAAAAATATGCATATCATCAAATTGAAAGATAAAATAATATAAAATGAAGATAATAAAAATGTATTATAATCTCCTCCTCACATTATCTCCTCTGAGTATTTTCCAGTGCCTAATGAGTTTCTCAGCAGCTTTCCAACCCATTACAATCCAAGCAAGTGATCAATACTCTTTTAAAACAAACCTGCACGTATCACCACCAATCAAAATTCTCATCACAATTCTCAAAAATTATCAAAAAAATTGACCCAAAAATCATTTTTATTATGTGCTCTCACTTTAACAATGAACCCAATTCCCCGGAAAAGCTCAAAAATTCTAAATCACGCAATTCATTATAAAATTGAAAAAAAAAATAATAAATAAATAGCCACTGATTTCTCATTTCACTATCGATTACAGATTTAAAATGGCACATGAATTTTAAAATGATATTAAAGGAAAATGAAAAACAGAGTTAGAGGGATTACCTCCGTGAAAGTTCTTAGCTTGCACAGTCAGTGATCTGAGTTCTCTCAGCTTATCGGGTTTAGGGTTTTTGCGTTATACCGCGAATACAACCATAATGGGCCGTGCAAGAGAGTCCTTTTACAGGCCCCGTTTAGAATTCAACGGGTCCCAGGCCCAGCAAAAAATAAAATTAAGGAAATGATTTTTATGTAATAAAAATTAGAAATTAAACTCTATATTTTCAAAAATTGAGAACGTATTTGCATATATTATGAAAAAATAAAATTTTGAAGATATTGAGTAGGTGTTTAAATTTGCTTTTAAATTTTTTTTTAAATATAATATATACGTATTATAAGTCATTTTATGTTTTAACCTTAGTTTTTTTTTTTTTAATCAATTTTACTATATTTTTTAATTTTTATAAAAAAAAAAATTGTGTTATTAATTGATATATAAAACAATTTATAATCGGCATCAAATTTTATAAGTTATAGCAAGTATCAATTAGTGATTTATTTATTTATCTACTAAAAATCATCATCATAATTCATAGTAATCGTATATTTTCATAAGGCTAACAATATAATACATTATACAAGATCAATAATGTTTTGTTTACAGTTGTTCATATAAACAACAAAATTGACAAAATTATATAAAATGACGATTATATCTTTTGTTTTTTTTTTGTTTGTATGACTTAATTTAGTTTTAAACGTAACATTGTTCATACAAGAAAAAACCTATACATATTCTAAAACTAGGAGTAAAATTTAGAAGCTAAGCAATTAAGTTAATGCATTAATTATATAATTGCTACAACTTATGAAACTTTATTGTCTTTGAAGAATTGATTATCTTTGCAATCTTCTTCTCCTCAGTCATTACCCATGTCAAAACCCAATTGGCTGCAAACAAATAATTTAATATAATTATAAAAAATTAATGAGTCAGATTGTAACTTATATTATATATACACGAAGAAAGTAAGTGGAGAGATCAAAACAGAAATCTAAGCAAAATTTGGGTTGTTTTGTTTTGTTATTTTGGATGATTTGGGAATAAATTGGGTAGTTGATAAGGTGAGTATTACGAGTAAATTTAAAAATTCAAAAAACCCTTAGGTTTGCTAATTTCCTAAACACCCCAATATATAAATTTGTAAAATAATAAAAACACCCCACCCACCTAGTGCCATATTCTGGCCACCACCATCGGAATTTGGTCGAAAAATGGCGTTATAACGCAGACCAGTCAGATCTGGTCGGTTGTGCGTCGTATGACATTTTTCGACTAGATCCACCACTGATCCAAATCAGGCATTTTGCGGTCATCGAAGGCCAAATCTGTCGTAGATCTGGCCTTCAACGACCGCAAAATGCCGATTGGCATCAGTGACGTCATGATATGGTCGTCGTTGTCAGTCAACGCCAGATCGGTGATTATCGGTTATTTTGGCGTTTCTACGTTGTTGTGACAGTCAGTGGTTTCCGGAATCTGACAACTATGGATGGGTGAGGGTGTTTATATTTTTTAAACTGCTTTTTCTAGGGTGTTTTTATTAACATTTACGGAAGGATAAAAATATACAAAAGGCAAAACATTAATCAGATTTTTCGCTTTAAGAACTGAAATTTTTTTATGATTGTACTTTTATTGAGTTTTTTAAAAGATCAAAACACTACAAATAACATACCGGCAGCTTGCCGAGCCCCGCATTCGCCATTACATTTTATCTCACAGAAGGGTTGGGGTGCGATTCGGCTAAACATTCCTTTGACAAACTTTGAGGGCAACTCTGGAAGCCAGCCGTGAAATCATCTTGAGCATTCACTACAACAATAATAATGCAGCACATAAAAAATAATGCAACAAACTTTGTACCCATTTTGTTTTCAATTTAATTTAAATTATTTTGTGTTTTGATGCTTTCAATGCTTCATTGTTTGAGGTTATATAATATATATGAATTAGGATTGATGGAAATAGTTTGTAGTTATGAATGAGGTTGGTTGAATGAAAGGAGTTGCTGAAAATATGGATAGTGAATGGGCAAATTGCTTTGTATACTTATTTCTTATTCTTATAATGTCACTATATTTAGATACCTTGATACGCAAATTCAAATAGTATTATTTGAGTCCGTTAAAACTATTAGATAAAATTTAGAATAAAATGTGTGTTTAATTTTATTTTATTTAATATAAAATTTAGAAAGAGTTTTGACTGGCTCAAATAATGACACGCAATTCAGTATAACTTATTTGAAGTAAAGCTGTTTGATTTCAAGAGTCCCACTGTCCCACATGGAGTGAGAGAAGAAAGGCGGGCCGAGGAAATGAGTATAAAATAGGCGGCCTTCCCCTGACCAACTCATACCTTTCTCGGCCTTTTGGCTAAGATCAAGTGTAGTATCTGTTCTTATCAGTTTAATATCTGATACGTGGGACAATGTCCCACATGATATTAAATTTATTTTTTTAAGGGGGAGGGTTCACTACAGTGGCTTGCCACTGGAGCCCTCGAGTGTCGCCTTTGCGTTGCACTACTGCTCGGGCCTGGCGCACCCCACCAATTCTAGTTCAATTTTCCTGAGCAATTTGCCCAAAGAAGTTGCATGAACGAGAAACTAGAGAATTTGAACCTGTCTAGAATCTTTAGGGCTGTGGAACACTTTGGAAAGAGAAGGGCGGGCCAAATTCGATTTAATTACCACAAATCATCAACTGATAAAATACAGAATTTTCGCACATTAAAGCGAGTTGAAATACTTTGGAAGAAATTTAATAACCGTTGGAAATCAAGATTCCTAAAACTAGTAGCAGAATTGCTGGTGGGGATGTGTAGGGTGGAAGGGAGGCGGACGTAGATGACGGTGGTGTGAAGACTGGCCTGATTCTGGTGGGGGTTGTGGGGGCTTCTGATTCCTCTGGTGGAGTTGCCAGTTCGTCCGATGGTGGTGGAGCAAATGCTGCTTGTTCGGAAGCTGAACAAAATGAAATAACATTTGTTACTTTTCAAGCTTTGGATACGTGTTTATTTCATTTTCTCCTGTGAGATTGCTTAAAATGAGACTCTTTGATGTTTTTATAAGAACTTTTGATGATCACAGAGGTTTTTTTTTTTTTATACCTTGTAAAAAATCCGGATGAAATTATTTAAAATTATTTCAATAGGAAAAAATTAAATAAATCCTCTAGCCACAAAACAGAGACGTTTTGGGTGAAATTTATAAGTTGATTTCCGTACTATCATCCTTATGTGATTATTTTCTTTATTTTCTTATCTAATTGTAATAATGATTTCTTCTTCAGTTAAAACATACATCACTTATTGCTCATTTGGATGATTGGAAAGCCATTAATATCTATTCGATTAGTGCAATAAAGTTGTTTAATCTGATCACTAAATTCTATAATGATTCTTTGATTCTCCTCATCCACTTCATTTATATTTGTATCATCGATATCGGGGATCCTAATTTAGTAATGTTAAAATAATAGGCAATAGTATGTGGATTCCACATCATTTTGTTGTACATTTTTTGTAATGATTAACACATGGCAATAGTATGTGATTTCACATCAATTTGTTGCATAATTTTGTAATGTTAAAACAACTGGCAAGAGTTTGTGGCTTCACATCAATTTGGTCATGCAGCAACTGCATTTATAATTCCATCAAGACTTATCTTGCTGGTTTCAAGATATGATCTTTTATCCGTTTTAAAAGTAGACAATTGAATTTTGAATGAAATTCTAATACTATACTACTACTACACCTCTATTAAGTCATAACCTCCTTGTAGTAATAAAATTAATTAATCTCTAAAATTTATTGAAGCTAAGCAATTAAGTTAATGCATTAATTATATAATTGCTACAACTTATGAAACTTTATTTGTCTTTGAAGAATTGATTAATCTTTGCAATCTTCTTCTCCTCAGTCATTACCCATGTCAAAACCCAATTTGGCTGCAAACAAATAATCTAATATAATTATAAATAAATTAAATGAGTCATTTTGTAACCTTATATATATATATATATATATATATATGTGTGTGTGTGTGTGTGTGTGTGTGTGTGTGAAGAAAGTAAGTGAGAGAGATCAAAACATAAATCTAAGCAAAATTCTGGGTCCTTTTGTTTTGTTATTTTGGATAGGATTTTGGGAATAAATTGGGTAGTTGAATAGGGTAAGTATTACGAGATAAAATTTAAAAATTCACAAAAAACCCTTTAGGCTTGCTAATTTAACTAAACACCCCAATATATAAATTTTTTGTAAAATGACAAAAACACCCCCACCCACCCATAGTGCCAGATTCTAGCCACTACCGTCAGAATTTGGCCGAAAAATGGCATTACGACGTAGACCAGGTCAGATCTGACCGGTCGTGCATTGATATGGCATTTTTCGACCAGATCCACCACTGATCTGGCCGAAAAATGCCAAATCTATGGCCAGATCTGGCCATAGACGACTGCAAAAGGCCAGATTTGGCCATCCCTGATGGCCAGATCTAGTATGGATCTGCCTGGAAAATGCCAGATCGGTGAATTACCGGCTATTTTTGGTCGTTTCTATGCCGTTGTGACAAGTCAGTGGTTGTCGGAATTTGACAACTATGGGTGGATTGGGGTGTTTTTGTTAATTTTTAAACTTTTTTAAGGGATGTTTTATTAAATTAATAAACTTAAGAGGTTTAAAAGTAATTAAAAAAATAGAATAGTATTTCTCAAATAATAAACCAAACAAGTATTTTGGGAATATAAATAGGAATAACAAAACAAAGGAGCCCATAATTTTTTTTTTTGTGGGAAGGGACACCAGCCCTCACTCGTCCCTTAACATGTACGGAAGGATAAAAATATACTAAAAGGCAAAACATTAATCAGATTTTTCGCTTTAAGAACTGAAATTTTTTTATGATTGTACTTTTATTGAGTTTTTAAAAAGATCAAAACATCTACAAATAACATACCGGCAGCTTGCCGAGCCCCGCATTCGCCATTACATTTTATCTCACAGAAAGGTTTGGGGTGCGATTCGGCTAAACATTCCCTTTGACAAACTTTGAGGCAACTCTGGAAGCCAGCCGTGAAATCATCTTGAGCATTCACTACAACAATAATAATACAGCACATAAAAAATAATGCAACAAACTTTGTACCCATTTTGTTTTCAATTTAATTTAAATTATTTCGTGTTTTGATGCTTTCAATGCTTCATTGTTTTGAGGTTATCTAATATATATGAATTAGGATTGATGGAAATAGTTTGTGGTTATGAATGAGGTTGGTTGAATGAAAGGAGTTGCTGAAAATATGGATAGTGAATGGGCAAATTGCTTTTTATACTTAGTTCTTATTCTTATAATGTCACTATATTTAGATACCTTGATATGCAAATTCAAATAGTATTATTTGAGTCCATTCAAACTATTAGATAAAATTTGATTTTAGCATGAACTTTTAACTTTTAACTTGCGGGTAGATTACTTCAACTTTTAATTTGCGGATAGATTACTCGCTAGCATGAACATTGCCTTATTGAAGCTAAATATTTTTAGTTTCTCAAGCATGTTCAAAGTTTTTTGGCACAAAATTTTTTATATTTCCGTACTATCATCCTTTGTGATTATTTTCTTTATTTTCTTATCTAATTAATAATGATTTCTTCTTCAGTTAAAACATACATCACTTATTGCTCATTTGGATGATTGAGAAAACATTAATATCTATTCGATTAGTGCAATAAAGTTGTTTAATCTATCACTAAATTCTATATGATTCTTTGATTCTCCTCATCCACTTCATTTATAATTTGTAATTCATCGATATCGGGGATCCTTTTAGTATGATTAAAATAATAGGCAATAGTATGTGGATTCACATCATTTTGTTGTACAATTTTGAATGATTAAAACAATTGGCAATAGTAGTGATTTCACATCAATTTGTTGCATAATTTTGTAATGATTAAAACAACTGCAAGAGTTTGTGGCTTCACATCAATTTGGTCATGCAGCAACTGCATTTATATTCCATCAAGGACACTTATCTTGCTGGTTTCAAGATTAGCTTTTATCCGTTTTAAAAGTAGACAATTGAATGTTGAATTGAAATTCTAATACTATACTACTACTACACCTCTATTAAGTCATAACCTCCTTGTAGTAATAAAATTAATTATCTCATTATTATGACTATAAAGGTTTTAGTGTATTGATAAAAATTTAGAATAAAATGTGTGTTTAATTTAATATAAAATTTAGAAAGAGTTTTGATTTGCTCAATAATGACACGCAATTCAGTATACTTATTTGAAGTAAGCTGACTGATTTCAAAGTCCCACCTTCCCACATGGTGTGAGAGAAGAAAGGCGGGCCGAGGAAATGATTATAAATAGGCGCCTTCCCTGATCAACTCTACCTTTCTCGGCCTTTTGGCTAAGATCAAGTGTAGTATCGTTTCTTATCAGTTTAATATCTGATACGTGGACTGTCCCACATGATATTAAATTTATTTTTTAGGGGGAGGGTTCACTACAGGGCTTGCCACTGGAGCCCTCGAGTGTCGCCTTTGCGTTGCACTACTGCTCGGCCTGGCGCACCCACCAATTCTGTTCATTTTCCTGAGCAATTTGCCTAAAGCAGTTGCATGAACCGAAACTAGAGAATTTAAACCTGTTAGATTTTTTAGGTTTGTGAACACTTTGGAAGAGAAGGCTTGCCAAATTCGATTTACTTATCATAAATCATCAACTGATGAACTGCAGAATTTTCACACATTAAAGCGATTGGAATACTTTGGAAGAAATTTAATAACCGTAGAAAATCAAGATTCCTAAGTAGTAGCAATTGCTGGTGGGATGTTGGGTGGAAGGAGGCGGACGTAGATGACGGTGGTGTGAAGACTGGCCTGATTCTGGTGGGTGTTGTGGGGCTTCTGATTCCTCTGGTGGAGTTGCCAGTTCGTCCGATGGTGGTGGAGCAAATGCTGCTTGTGGAAGCTGAACAAAATGATAACATTTGTTACTTTTCAAGCTTTGGATACGTGTTTATTTCATTTTCTCCTGTGAGATTGCTTAAAATGAGACTCTTTGATGTTTTTATAGAACTTTGATGATCACAGAGGTTTTTTTTTTTTTATACCTTGTAAAAAATCCGGATGAAATTATTTAAATTATTTCAATAGGAAAAAATTAATAAATCCTCTAGCCACAAAACAGACTTTTGGGTGAAATTTATAAGACAGGTTAATTACCTCGTGGGCTAAGAGGCGAAGCAGCGAGAGGAGAAAGTGCTGGGGGCCCTAGTATCTTCGGACCTGGACTGGTAGAGGACTGCCAGAAGCTGCAAGTAAAAAACAATCCGGATGAAATTATTAAAATTATTTCAGTAGGAAAAATTAAATAAATCCTCTAGCCACAAAACAGAGACGTTTTGGGTGAAATTTGAGACAGGTTAATTACCTCGTGGGCTAAGAGGCGAAGCAGCCGGAGGAGAAAGTGCTGGGGGCCCTAGTATCTTAGGACCTGGACCTGGTAGGACTGCCAGAAGCTGCAAAGTAAAAACAAATGCGCCGCTAATCTTTCATAGTTGAATAAAATTTGGTCACAATCACAGAACATGAAAATTTTGCGACGTTAAAAGGCTAAACCTTTGCATTGTATTGGCACCCGCCCATGTTGCAGGCTTGAGGGAGACCGAGAGATAAAGTTGGGTTATGGGCAGTTGAAGGGGACATTGGCATTTATAACAAACAAGCACAGTCCGTACTAGTACTCATAGCGATTGCAAAGAATCGCAGCAGCTCTGGTTGGTGGCGAGCCGCCATTTGCAGTACTTCCAGTTATGAATTTAGGCATGGCGTGAAGGTGGAGATCATTGGATTGTGCATGGCGTTGAAATTGCCCAGTCACTGAACAACTAAAAGGGTTGTACTAATGAGAATTACTGGAAATAATTATTCTTCATTGCCTCCATGAATAAGAAGAGTTCTCTAAGATTTGAGTTGGGTTTGATGGAAGGATTTATAGGTAGAGAAATTTTAAGAATTGGGAGGGAAAAACAAGCACGTAGTTTTAGGTGTTTCTGTAGTTCAGCTACTCTGACTATATATTTATACGATTGATTCAAGAAACCTTTAATTAATTAATTGGGTGTTTTTGTTTAAATATTGGATTGTTTTTCGTGTAAGTTAATGATCTATTAACTACAATTTGGTTTATGCCTTCATTCAATATTTGTTAACTTATGTTACTTGTTTAGTTAGCAAAATCTAAAAATAAATTAAATCAAATATATAGAATAAGGACATTTTTAAAATTTCAAACCCTTTAAATAAGATTCACAAGAGATTAGTAAAAAAATCACTAAGCTTATGATCGCATGGCAAAACTTTAGCCATCTGAGTGGATTATCCAGAGGTCTTATATTTGAGTCCTATAAAGTGATCACTTATCACATTTGTGACTTGCCTGATACATTGGGCTTGTAAGGTGTTTCACTCATCATATTTGTAGCTTACCTAACCCATTGTGCTTGTATGATGTTAAATGAATCCTCTTGTAGGGTGTTCCACCTACCACATTTGTGACTTACCTGACCTATTGGACCACTTTTGTGACTTACTTGACCTATTGGGCTTGTAGAGTGTTCAATTGATCAAAAAATTAATTGAGATATGCGTAAATTAACTCCAAAAAAAAAAAAAAAAAAAAAAAATTAAGGAAAAAGCTCAGGTTTTGAGCTTCTCTTATAAGCCATAAAATAATTTATTTTAAATTCTATAAGCACTTTTAAAATGTTACCAAATAAACTTTAAATCTCATGTAATCGAGTAAGTGTTATTATTAGGTTCGTAAAAGTTGTATTCATAAGACAAAGATAAATATACGCTTAATGCTAATATTGCTAAATATTGATTGAGCTTTGTGATGTATATATTATACATTATACATTCATATTTACGTTGGAGATTTATAAAGTTTGATTTTTTACACCTACTTATTCATACATATTGTGTTACTTCAGTTTATATACAAACTTGATATATTTGACATCATTGATGTGTCGGACTTATATTGTACACAAGGGGGGCACGTGCCCCCTTGAATTTTGAAAATTTTAAGTTAAAAGCTTAACATTTTAATTCTACCAAAAAATTGTTTCTAAATTAGAATTATAAAGGTGATCAATGATCATCCATCTTCCCTTTCAAATATAGGATTTTTTTTATTTGCAATTATGCCCTTCAAGAAATTTAATTTCTTTGCTTTTTTATTTTTATTTTCATAAATAGTAAATGAAATATTTTATCATCTCTACATGTGTTTAAAATATTGTATAAGTTTATGTTTGATATAAAACTACAATTAATCTTCAAAATTTTTAATTCTAATACTGTTAATTAAAACTAAGATTTAATTAATGAACTTTAACATATTCATTCATAATTGAATTTAATTCAATTAATAATTTTGAAACTTTTATATTACACATAACAAGTAGCATAGTTCATATCATTATAAGTTTAGTTTCACATTTTGTAATTTTTTCAAGTATAATATAGTATCTATACTTTAAGTATGGTAGAATTTGTTTTATTTTTAAATATCAATAACACTACGGACACCGAAAAAATTACACCGAAATTCTGTACCGGCCTACTGTAATGCGCGTCTGAATTTTTTTATAATTTTTTTATAGTGAACGGCCGTCCATCAAATTTGGACGATCGTTCACTCACATGGACGCCTGTTCATATTATATAGACGGGCGTCCATATACAAGGGACAGACGTCCCCATTTAAAGGACGTCTGTCCATAAATAAAATATAACAAAAAAATGTACAAAACATTATGGACGCCCGTCCATTACATTTGGACGGGCGTCCATTCCCGTCCAAATTTTTTATTTTATTTTTTAAAACAAATTAAGTTTGGACGGGCGTCCATTCCTTATGGACGCCCGTCCAAACTTAATGGACGGGCATCTCGTATTTGCGGACGCTCGTCCAAAATTAAGGGACGGTCGTCCACAACCTATGAACGACCGTCCATAATGTTTTACAATTTTTTTTATTGTATTTTATTTATGGACGGGCGTCCTTTAAATAGGGACGCCCGTCTCTTGTATATGGACGGGCGTCCATGTGAGTGAACGGTCGTCCAAATTTGATGAACATATAAATAAATATAAGTATTTAATTAATCAGGAAGGAGTACGAAAAGCGGGAAATATGAAGAGGAAAAAATGATAAATTGTGACACTTTTCATCTTTACCGGAGTAAATGACTTGTTCTCATCCAAATGATGACTTGATGACATTTTTTTACTCATCAACTTTTTAAATATCACTTCATTATCTAAATTTATATTTTGTTTCTGATTTTGGTATCGTTGCGACCTCACACCACCACTAACATTCTCTTCTCCGATCATCACGTATCAAAGTCCCTCAAATTCAACTTTCGCCAACCTCGTCAATCACTGGCAATCGTGCGATTAAGGTTTACGCAACCGCCAATTCTAAGTCAAATTTTGATCAATCTCAGTTATCAAAATCTAACATTCTGCTACCAAAAGACTCGTCGGTCTCCCCTCTTTAAAAATCTCAATAGCCTGGATCGAGTTTGTTCTTTGTTCGTTGTCGGAATATAAATTTTATTTTTAGATCTAAATCTAGAGTGGTGTTATTGAAGCTTCACGAAATTTATATGTACACCCCATTAATGATTTTTTAAATTGGAAATTACAGACAAAATATCAATTGTTGTAAAGTAACCCATAACCCTTAATGAATTTGATTAATAAACTTCTAATAGTGTCATAGTTCGAATTTATATGTTGTAAAGTACGATAATTGTTAAATGTAAGGTTGAGTATTTAATAAAAATGTCTAATATCTCAATATTAATGTTTTGGAAATTTCCTTTTTTGTCTTTTCACATAAAGTGTTTGAAATAAAGAAATTTTTTTAATGATCATAACGTGTATTCTAAGGATATATTTTAACTTGTGTCAATTTAAAATTACATTCATTTAGAAAATGATCGAAGAACATGCATTTAGTTTGAAAGTTTTATTTCACATTTTAAATACTAAAGATTCTTCTTCATTTTTTGCATGGGATGAAGAAAATGCAAATCTAGTGAGTAGTTGAGAAAAGTTCAAAATTAAATCAAGATCCTTTGAAATACCATTCTAATCATGTTCTATATATAAAATAATAAAACAACAATAAAAAAAAAAGATTTCATTTTATTTCAAGAATGATTTTATCATTAAAATTATTGAATATAATGTTTTTAAATTCTATTAGCAATCTCAAGAGGCTTAAGACTTTTTAATAATCTTGGTGGTGTGTTTCATAGTTAATAGATCTTGGACGAATAAATTATGTAAAGAACAAACAAACAAATCCTTAAGCAATCTATAAAAAATTTAAATTTTCTCGAGAAAACCTTTCCTTATATAACCCCTTCTCTTCCTTTCCTTTTTCCAACACCAAACACTCAAAAATCTCCCAATTTCCCAACCAACAAACCCAATTTTACAAGCAATTCCCATCATTTTCATGGCTTCCAGAGGGCTCCAGATGACTCTAGTCCTGGTCCTGGCGGCCATGTTTTGGGGTGGAGTCATGGCTCAGTCAAACTCAAACTGCAACGATGTGCTCACAAGCATGGCGCCTTGCCTCAACTTCCTTACGGGAAACTCATCGACCCCTTCAAATTCTTGCTGCTCTCAGCTCGGAGCCGTCGCGAAATCTTCCCCGGATTGCCTTTGCGCTGCTCTCAACGGCAGTGTTCCTTCAATGGGGATCAATATTAACCGAACCATTGCTCTTTCCCTTCCTGATGCCTGTCAAGTTCAAACTTCTTCAATTGACCAGTGTAAACGTATGATCAACTTTAATTTTGCTCAGAATATATGGCCCTTTTTGAGTTTAAACCAGGGATTTGTTTGTTAACATTAACTGGGTTTTGATTTTCTTTTACCAGAAGCCATTACTCCCGCAGCTTCACCTCCAGGTTCTCCATCAACGACAAGCCCTTCTTCAGGTTCTGCAAATACAACTACGCCGCCGGCCTCAGGTATGGTACAAACATAAGAAACAACTAACACATTTTATTCTCTAGTTAGGACATCTTATATAATTTTGCCAGGATCATGCATATATACTTCCATTAGACATTTTAGTTCCATGAGATGAATCAGAAGGACATATAATTTTGTCAGGATTATACATATATACCATTAAATCTGTGTTGTAAAATACTATTTCAGTCCCATAAGATGAATCCAACATTCTATAAGCATAATCCTGATAAAATTAATATTAGGACGTGAGAACAAACTATTTATGGTAAAGAATGTAAATTGATATAATGGTTGGGCAATTGCAGGATCGACGTCTACATCAACAACACAAGATTCATCTGATGGAGGCATCAGAAGAACACCTATTCATTTTGTTCTCTTCCTTCTCTTCGTCGCATCGTGTGCTTCAAAAATCGCTAAATTCTGAGTCTTCTTCTGAGATTTTTTTAGTCTGTTGTAGTATTATTGACAAATAACAATATTCTTTTCCAGTTTCCGTTTGAGGATGATGCTCATTATTGATTAGAGAATTGTGGTTTTTGTATTATTATTTATCGGGGTTGTTTAATAAAAGATCAATGAATATTGGCTTCTCTATTAGTTTCTTTCAACCATTTTGTTTACTGGTTTTAGAATTTCTCTACAAGGCAAGACACTTGAGTTTTCCAAATATTAACCTAATCATGAATGAAATTGGAGCACACACTACCAATGGCAATGAACAATTTAAAGCAACATGACAGCTCTACGGGCAAAAAATCATAACAGGTCTTGTTAGGCCCAAACATGAAATAATCATTACATGGCCCCGTGCCATGGCTAATTCCCATTAGGCCTATGCTTGAATTCACACTATGAGTCAGTCCATTACACGAATTGGGCCACTTAAACGAGTGGGATTATTCTAATCCCCAATGACTTGGGCCTTGCCCTAAGCCTAATTGGGCTCCAGCCCATTGGCCCATGACTATTCCAGAATAAGACTCCGAGTACACACTTTTTAACTCATCCAAGATTCAGAATCTGAAATGAATTAAAACTCCTAATAGAACTTGGATAAGTTATACAACTTTCATGTTTACTCAAACTCCTAAACTAGTAGAACTCATAGTTCTATTTAGGGGCGGATCCAGCCCACTTTGGCCAACCCTCAAATTTTTTTTTTTTTTTAAATACTAATATTTATAAATTTTAGATTTTGACCCACCCTAAAAAAAATATTAATGAACAAAAATATTAATAGGCAATTAGTTTTTATTTTGGCTGGAAATGGCTAGATCGGCGCACGACCGACCGTAACCGGCCGGTGGTGTGCTGTTTAGACTAGCAGTGGCTTGGGTGGGTGGGGGTGATTTTGTTAAAATTTGTACTTTTATTCTAGCTACTGGCTAGGGTGTTTTAGCAAAATCTCAAATATAGGGGGTTAAAAAAATAGTCCAAATAATAATAATATTAAAAAAGAAGAGTAATTCAGTAATTTATATAACATACTCACCCAATTATTTTTCTCAAATAAACATATCAATATAACATACCCATAAATTTATTCTCATCTAACCAAACATATTTAATATAATATTTATAATAATCTTTAAGGTAGGCTATTTTCCTATTAATATAACATTTCCAGTAATACAACATTCTTTGAACCAAACGCTTTTTGAGTGTATTTCATATCAATTGATTTTAGACAGGTAAATTGGTAATGAGTTATATATATAAGATATATTATTGTTTTAAAAAGAGGACTCCAACAATAGTATTATACAGAGCAAATCCTTAAGCAATAAAAATGTAATAATTTACACCAAATAAATAACACGCACACTACAAGAATCTGTTTAGTTATAAAGCAAACCTTAGTTTAATAAAAGTTGTTCATCCAAAAGTACCAGTCTCTTTGTCACCTCTCAAAAAACTTTCCTTATATAATCCCATCTCTTCCCATCCTTTTTACCAACTCCAACACTCAAATCTCCCAATCTCCCAACCAACAAACCCAACTTTACAAGCAATTCTCTTCATTTTCATGGCTTCCAGAGTGCTCGAGATGGCTCTAATCCTGATCCTGGCGGCCCTCTTTTGGGGTGGGGCCACGGCTCAGTCAAACTCAAACTGCAGCAATGTGCTCGCCACCATGGCGCCTTGCCTCAACTACCTGATGGCAAACTCATCCACTCCTTCAACTTCTTGCTGCTCTCAGCTCGGTGCCGTCGTAAAATCTTCCCCGGATTGCCTTTGCGCTGCTCTCAACGGTAGTATTCCTTCAATGGGGATCAATATTAATCGAACTATTGCTCTGACTCTTCCTGGTGCCTGTCAAGTTCAAACTCCTTCATTTAATAATTGTAAACGTATGTTCAACTTTAATTAGTTCATAATTGATCACCCTTTTTTGAGTTCAAACAGGTGAAAGTTTGTTAACATTAACTGGATTTTGATTTGCTTTTACCAGAAGCCATTGCACCTGCAGCTTCACCTACAGATTCTCCAACAACGATAAGCCCTTCTTCAGATTCTCCAACAACGATTAGCCCTTCTTCAGATTCTCCAACAACGATTAGCCCTCCTTCAGGCTCTTCAAATACAATTACGCCACCAGCCTCAGGTATGGCACAAACATAAGAAACACCATATTTTCTCTAGTCAGTACATCCTAATATATTTTTGTCAGGATTGTGTATATATATATGAGTTGTAAAATGTCATTTCACTCCTGACAAAAATAACGTAGGACGCGAGAACTACTATTTATGGTAAAGAATGCAAATTGACGTACTTTTTGGGCAATTGCAGGATCGGGGTCTAAATCAACAACACAAGATTCATCTGATGGAGGCATCAGAAGAGTACCTATTCATTTTGTTCTCTTCCTTCTCATAATCGCATCTATGATCGCCAAATTCTGAGTCTTCTGCTAAGACTTTTTAGCCTGTTGTTGTACTAGTGAACAAATACCATTTATTCTTTTTCCAGTTTTTGCTTGAGGATGATTCTGATTTCTGATTACAGAAGTGTGGTTTTTGTATTATTATCTGGGTTGTTTAATAAACGATGAATGAGTATTGGCTTCTCTATTGATTCTTTCATAAAAGCTAACAGATCAATTGGTCAACTTCCCTCCCTTAATTTCCTTTTCTCTGGAAAGTGGAAACAGCTCATAACTAAAAATCTTCAACCATTTGCCAATTGGTTTCAGAATTTCATCTACCAATTATGGCAATGAACAATTAAAAGCAACATGACAGAATTGAACTATATAAATAAACATGTGCAGAGATTTTAATGATACCGAATCCCGTTTCTATATTGATTCTATTTAACATTTAGGTTTAATTTCCTCTGTTCCACCCATGCAAAATATAGAAATTTTCAGACCCTTTTAGAGAAAGTGCTTAAATCAAAAGAACCTGTAAGTGCTTTCAGAGACTTGAATGGTTCATTGCAACAAAATCCAGAATGACACCTTAAAACTTCAAGGACAAATTATCATTGACTGAGGAGAAAAATCTGCTGCACTGTTAAAAACCTTGAGATGAAATGCTCATGCTTGAATCGTAGTGATAGTGAAGCTAAGTAGAGTATTGTCTTCGTCTTCAGGGTACTGATAATCTAACAAAAATGTCCATGTCTGGTCTTCTGATGGCATAACGGAAATGGAAAAAAAAAAAATATGGCATAAAAGGTGATGTAAGAGGAATAGGATAGTTTTTAGGATTAGTATTTTCGGAATTTTATATCATTTATGAGTTGATTAGGCTTCTTTCGTTATTGTTTTCATGCTTGGTTTATGAATAAAAATATAAAATTATCTTATCTCTCTTTCTCCTACATGAAAGGGTAGAGGGTCAACTACAGAAACATGGAGATGCTGACAAGAAAAGATGCAGCTAATCAAATATACCAAACCTAAGGACATGAACCCATTTTATAATTCCATATGAATATTTTACTTCTGAATTATTTAACCACCCCCAATGGTTTGGCCACCCAAAATAACTTATCTAAATGGGCTCATTGGCTCCTCCATAAGCCACATGTCTTTCCTTTACTTGTCGCTGGAATTCAAACCAATCAAACTCCCCCACCTAGTAGTTTCACACATTGATGCAAACTGCCAGAAATTTCATCTTATTAGAAGACATTTTAAGTAACTGGAATCTTAAGTCTAATCTACTTGAAAAATTCGCTCTTCAGGAAAGTCAAGTTGGCCACCCAAATACAACTAATACTATGGACTTTCAATCTAGGCCCATTATAAATTTGCATTTGCATGCCTCCCTTTGCATAATTAAGCAAACCATTTCTCAGATCACACCAGTACTTCCTCCCAGAACACCAGCAAATGGCTCTGAAGGTATTGATTTGGGTCTGGTCCTGGTCCTCGTGACATGTTGCTTTGTCATCATGAAGCTGAAGCTCAATCTAGCTCAGGCTGCACGCCCGCTCTCGTCTTTATCTCCATGCCTAAACTACATCACTGGAAACTCCTCAACCCCGTCGTCCTCCTGCTGCACACAGCTCGCCAGTGTCGTTCAGCAGCAGCCCAATTGTCATGCTCGGTACTCAATGGTGGCGCCTCGCAGTTGGTATTACCTTAACCAAACTCTCGCTATGTCGCTCCCTGGGGCCTGTAACTGCAGACACCACCGGTGCCGCTGCATGGTACGTTCAACAAACTAAACATACACTTAATTAACTCAAAAAAAAAAAAAAAAAAAAAAAAAGATCAATGAATTTTTTTTGTATTTCGTCAGGTGCTAATGGTCCAGCAAGTGCTCCAGCGATTCCTCCTTCGGATTCTTCAGAGCCACCCCTGATACTTCCACTACACCGACATTGCCAAGCAGCCCTTCAGTACATTGAATTTTTTCATTATGGATTTAACTGAACTTCCGATTTCAATAGGCCTTTTATTCTAAAAGAAATTTGAAAAATAAAAAGTAAAAAGCAGGAACTGGGTCTAAAAGTATAGCTGATGGAACAGTCAATAGAAGCAGCATCAGAATGCCATTGCCTCTCACTGTCTTCATCGTTTTCATGGTTTCGTGCTTTTCCGGGCCATAAAAGCATAAGGTTTCTATATGGGCGAAACAGGACTTGTTTTTAACTTTGAGCACATTCCAGTTATAATTTACCGACTTGAGTTGTATTGGGTTGTCAGTTGTTAATGAATGTATCTTATTATTGTTATTAGAGAATGAATTTTATTGTTTATTTATAATAAATATCTACAAATGAAGATTTAATCAAAGGGTCGATAACTTATGGAAGCTAACTTCGAAAATTATATACATAATCAAGTCTTCCGTAGCAGGGGTGGTCATACCAACTCTTATACGAGCTCTCTACTGTTTATTTGTAATTACATAACTACAATAATTTTTAATTTTAAATATTCAAGCGACTCTCGACAGTTTATTTGTCTAAATGTATCACGTAGACTACAACTAATTTAGTTATATTATATTCAAACTAATCAGATACATCAAACTTAACAACAAGAACCCGCTTTATAACTTCAAATGGTTTGTTAGGATCATTACTTAACAAATCAGAACTCTGAAATTTGAAGAATCAAATAGAAAAGTTAGTCTGAATTATTAACCACCCTCAGAGTTTGGCCACCCAAATAACTTAAATGGCTCATGAACTCCCTATAATATTAGTCTGAATTATGTTTTTGATGATGCTAACGGCCAGAATTTCATCTCCCGAACATTATGGACTAATTTCATCATCTCCCCCTAGTAGTTTTAAGTCATCTACTTTAGTAATTCCCAATTCAGGAAAAGTCAAGTTGGCCACCCAAATACAACTAATATTATGGACTCTTTCCAACTAGGGTCACTATAAATTTGATTTTTGCATGCCTCCCTTTGCATAAGTAATCAAACCACCTCTCAGAATTACCAGCATTTGCACCCAAAAAACTCCAGCAATTAACAACAAATGGCTCTGAAGGGATTAAATTGGGTCTGGGCCTGGTCCTGGTGACAATGTTCCTTTGTCATCATGAGCTGCAGCTCTCAGGCTCAGGCTGCACGGGCGCCCTCATTAGTTTATCACCATGCGTAAACCAGATCACTGGAATTCCTCAACCCATCATCTTCCTGCTGCACGCAGCTCGCCAGGTTCGTCCAGCAACAGCCGCAGTGTCTGTGCTCGGAGGTCAATGGCGGCTCTCAATTGGTATTTCTATGAACGAAACTCTCGTTATGTCACTACCGGGAGCCTGTAACGTGCAGACACCACTAGTTAGCCGCTGCAATGGTACGTTCAACTTAATAACTCAACACAATAAACAAACAAAAAAAAGCAGAATTTAATGAATTTTGTTATGTTTTAAATGTCTCAGTGCTAATGGTCCGGAAGTTCTCCTGTGAGCCTACGATTCTTCAACGAAACACCTGATTCTTCCACTACACCAACAATGCCAAGCACCCTTCCGGTACATTGAAATTTCATCTTGGACTTGATTAAACTTCCCATTTGAATAGGCCTTTTATTCTAAAAGATTTGAAAAATAAAAAATAAAATAAAAAATATTGCAGGACTGGGTCGAAAACCACAACTGATGGGACCATGTCAAATGGAAGCAGCATCTGAATGCAATTGCCTCTCATTGTCTTCATCGTTTTCACGGTTTCATGCTTTCCAGACCATAAATGTATAAGGTTTCTATATGCGGAAATTGGGAGCCTTGTTTTTAGATTTTGAGCACATTGCTGCTGTATTGAGCCTTGTTTTTAGATTTTGAGCACATTGCTGCTGTATTTTACCATAGAGTTGCATAGGTTTTCACTTCTCAATGTCTTATTTTCATTAGTGAATGAATTTTATTTATTTTTTATTATAAATTCTACGTATTATGATTTAATAGAGGTCAATAATCCAATCATGAAGGTTATGCACACCTATCTATATCTTATATTATATAAGAGTAATCCTATGCTTACTCACCATCTTACTAACCATCTTACTATCCTTTGTAAATATAATGCATAGTACGAGTACCGCGCATAGTACGGGTACCACGTGTATTTTAACAAAGGTAGTAAGGCGGTTAGTAAAACTCGTGATTAAGCATAGTATTATTGTTAATATAATCATGGGACATTCCCTATTTAATTGACATGTATGATTTTTTAAATTATAGAATTGCTTCATTTGACATGTTAAATGTTGTCCGACATGGTTGTTGCATGTGATTAGTGAGTGTGGGATATGTGGACGATATAATTTTGGTTAATGTGGCTTAATGTAATTGGTGTTTGATATTTTTTTAGTATTATTGACACATATGAAATTGAACAGTCAATAGTAATTGGTCATAATTTGCTCATAAAAGTTTAATTGATGAACAGATTGAAGCATTAAAACTAGACAGATAGAGCTTAATGTGATATATTATATACTGAACTTGGATAACTGTAGACCCTTCACATTTTGGAAAAAATGATATGATATCAATCTCGGTTTCCACTGAACAGTCAGTAATAAATTGACTATAACTTTGCTCAATAAATTTCGATTGATGAACAGATTGATGCATTGAAAATAGATAGATAGAGCTTTAATTTGATATATTATTGCTAAATTTGGAAAACTGTAAACCTTCACACTCTTGTAAAAAAGATATGACATCAAATAGTGACATCCCAGGTCTACTTCAAGTAAGAAGATATATAGATGATGTTTGGTGGATGTATTTAATCCCTTCACTTCACAAATACATTAAATATCTATATATATTTATGTGATGTGACACAACCAACACCACACACACCATATAATATATATTATAATAATATATATATATATATATTATAATATATATATATTATTATATTTGTGTGTGTGTTCCAAAGTTTTTCAAAGTTCTATTCTTTAATCCTACAAATTTATAATTTATTTATTTTTTGTCCTTGTATTTGCTTTGTCTTGATCGCTTGGGTTTACACCATGTTTGTCTATAATTGGAGTTCATTTCTAATAATTTTCCTTTTTCTGTATTCATCTTATATCTTTTTTATTAGGGGCATTGTATATGTCCCTGCAAAGCGAGTTTAATCCATTATGCCACATGGACTTTGTGATGGAGTAGCTCGATATGATCGACCAGAAAGAAATCATGGAAATGAAAGGTCGGAAGGCTACTGCTTAAGGATGGAGGGGCCATGTGTGGTTGCTTGCTTGGTTATTGCTGGGATAAAAGACTCCTTTTAGATATATAATATGTATATAATATATATTATTGGTATGCAAGCCATGGATGGTTTGTAATAAAATGTTATGTCTTTGACTACTCACTTTTGGTTTTTTTATTTTGGTTATGCCAGAAGTTTCTATTGAACATATTTGGCAATTGACTTTTATGGATGGTATTATGATGATTATTGTTATGATATATGTTTTGTATTTGTTGCTTTACCATGTCATTGTCAGTTGTTAAATTTGAATCATAAATTGTATGCAGAACATTGACAATAATAAAACTATCAGGAAAACTGTATGCGTGAACCATTCAACCATTATTGTCAATATTTTTTACTTTTGAGATATGTCAGGAAATTGAATGCCGAACCATTCATCATATTCATTAATGATGTCAGATGCTGAACATCTTAATTTAGTTATGTTGTTCTTAAGTTTATCTTCAAACTGTGTATATCTTAGCATTGGATGAATGGTTCGGCATCTTACTATCTCCCTTAGATGAATGTTAAACCATTCATCTTAATTTTGATTTAAGTGAACCATGTGTCTGAGTTTGCGGTGCTTGACATCTTTGGATGAACCAAAACAAGCGAGAAGACAACCCTTATAGATTAAGTCAGATGCCAACCAAATGGTTCGACATCTGATAAATGGTTTGCATCTAACTATTATGTTTCTTATTTCCATTAAACAGTCAGTAGTAAATTGACCATAACTTATTCAATAAAGTCCAATTGATGACCAATGGAAGCATTGGAACGAGACGATAGAGCTTTATTTGATATATTATATGCAAAATTTGGATATGGAATCTACATTGTTGCCAAACCATTTATTTGAATAAGTTAATAATAATTGAGGTTATGGTAGTCAGTAGTAAATTGGTCATAACTTGATCAATAAAAGTCCAATTGATGAACGGATTAAAGCATTGAAAACTAAACAGATAGAGCTTTAATTAAATATATTATATGCTACCTTTAATATGGAATCATTCTTGTTGTTGAACCATTTATCTGAATAAGTTAATAATGACTGAGGTTATGACAGTTATTAGTAAATTGGTCATAACTTGCTCAACAAAAGTCCAATTGATGAACGAATTGAAGCATTGGAAACTAGACAAACAGGGCTTTAATTTGATATACTATAATGCTACCTTTGATATGGAATCTACCTTGTTGCCGAACCATTTGTCTGAATAAGTTAATAATAATTGAGGTTATGACAATCAATAGTAAATTGGTCATAACTTGCTCAATAAAAATCTAATTGATGAACGGATTGAAGCATGGGAAACTAGTCAAACATAACTTTAATTTAATATATTGTATGCTAAATTTGGATAGTTGTAAACCCTTCACATTCTGGTGGAAAGATATGATATCAAATAGTGGCATCCCAAAGGTCAACTTCAAACTTTGTTTATTCAAATAAGATCTATAGATTCATGTTTGTACCTTCATATTCACATAAATACAAACGTTTCACATTTTCATTAAATATCTTTCTATATTTATTTGATATGATACAATTCCACCATGACATCGTTGATCGCCTATTGTCACATTATGTTACTTGGTTTCAACAATTCGGTAGCATATCTCTTCACAATATTAATATCAAAATCAATTAAATTTTTTGTTGTTGTTTACAGGGAAAAGATTCATGTATTGGAATGGATTCGACAATTTGGTGAGCATATCTCTTCACAATGTTAATATTAATCATACTATTTAATATTACTTATTTGGATTAAATTGATATATATTGAATCATGTGTAAATATGTAAATATATATTTCACACATGTAATATTTATATCAAATTGCTATTCTTTCTTTATTATTTATTGCTTTAATTATTAATTCAATATTAAATTAACTTCAATACAAACAGTTCACATTCACATAAATACTATCACATATATTTTCTAATCTATTATTTTTGTTAGTCTTAGGATACTCTTTATATTGTGTAATTTATAACTGACATAATTAGGAGACTCAATGGATCATTTTCTACCTACATAATGCATGTAACCCTGTTGTAGATATCAATCAATTGAAACATCAAATTCTTCAAACAAACATGGCATCAAAGCCACTTTCATAAACAACACTATATTATATACAAACAACAGTATTCGATATACAAGCAATAAACTTACCCACACAACTCACAAGCCTTCCACTTAGTTATTATACAATCATGTACAATAATCCTATGTATGTACTATGTATGTATATAGCTCAATTTCAAAAAAAAATAAATATATTAAGTATTCTTAGAATTCTTGAACAATATCTCCATTATTCTAGCAAACTATATAAATTGATTTGGTTGCCTTAAATAATTGATATTTCTAAGATTCATTTTCTCTCATTCAAATTAATTTGTTTGCCTTAAATAATTGATATTTCTCAAATTCATTTTCTCTCATTGAGCTTAATTAATTTTGCCATTTATTACTTATTAGCTGATAGATTTGTTTGTCTATTAATAGGAAATCACTCGAATAATAGAAAATACCAATTTTGAACCTATTCTAAATCAAGAGATTGAGATTGTGGTGAATCCACATGTCGAGAACTCATCAATTGCTAAAAGAAGAAAGTCGAAATCAAAGGTTTAGTATGACTTCACACAAAGTATGAAGGAGAAGGTGGGAAGGAATGGATTGAATATAAACACTCTAAAAAAGACTTTGTAGTTTTAAGCAAGAATGGAACCACATCTCAAAAATTATTTAAAAATTTGCCTAGCAAATAAAGCAAAAGAGAAAAATGTGATTTATCAAGAATTGAATAACTAGATATGATGTGAAAGATTATTAAGTACGTACTAAATCCTATAAAGGATGATACACTTGATGTTCAATACAAGTAACTATGAAGCTAAAAATTAAATTAAGAGTTTAACATATTTATAAAAAAAAAGTGATAAATGTTAAACTTCTCAAATTTTTTATCTTAACTAATATCTTATTAATTGTTTACGTCAAATGAGTATTTTTTTATCATATATTCTTTGGTTGATAGAAACACTAAATTATATTCTGCACATCTTGCGCATATATCGTGCACATTAGGTGTTGCTGTGAAAAAATATATTATTTGATACATATCATATTTAGACATATAATTTCCAATCATGTTAATCTACTGTTAGAGTCATGAAAGTGACTCTATTTTGGGTGATAAAAATACCCCATGTGTGATTAAATTGAAGTATATTGAGACAATTAAAGAATTTATGAATTTATTCACGAAAATCGCTTCCTAATATTTTTCTTATGAATTTAACGTGTTTAGAATGATTTTGGAAATGATATGAGTTGATATTAGGTTGTGGTTTATGGATTAGGGGTGATTTTGTCTCATTTATGCTGTTTAGGGGGTAATCTGTCATATTTATGAGGGGTTGATTTTGTCACTTTTCAATTGTGTAGGGACCAAAGTGATATTTTGGTAGTTTGTCTATAAAAGAAAATGACAGGTCGCGTTTCAGAGGGAGGCTGTTCACCCAGTTTTCTGGCGAGCTCCGGTGACCCTTCGTCTCCCTTTCCGGTGACGGTTCATCTTCCCGGTGCACCGATCTTCACCAGTCGCCATCACCACCGCAAATCACACGAAGTTCCAGCGACGTTTCGCATTCCGCCGCCCAACTTTTCGCATTCCAGCCGAGATTTCACCGTTTTTCGATGACGGTTGGGCTCCTTGGAGGTTGATCTCCCTTCTCCATGGCTGGATCTACCCATTCCAAGCTTCAGCTGCCGCGAAAACCGCCGGAATCCGCCATCTAGCCGCCGTGCCTCTTCATCTTCTAGCTCAGATCTTGCTCATTTACGGCAACCTTTCACCTCCCCAGGACTTGATCTGAACTCCCCATCACTAGAGCTTTCCATCGGTACCTTCGGATCCTATTTCTGCCACCATTTTCCGGAAGACCCCGTCGGAAAATTAACGTTTTCCGACGAGTGCGATTGTTTGTATTTCGAGCTGTCCGTTGGTCATTTTCACCCCTTCTTTGCATCATATCGTTGTCGGTTACCTCCTCTCCGCCATGATCAGCTCTGTTTCCACCGTTTCAGCCTCCGTCATCACCACCATGAGCGGTTGAGTTCCCGGTTGTCTGTTACGGTGTAGGCGAGATTGAGATTGACTCCATTGATCTCCTCATCAGCTCTTGACTAGTTGGATGAGCCCGAATGTTGGACATTTGGTTAAGTTTCTTGTATTCTTATATTTGTTTTCGTTTCAGTTTGTTTGCGACGCTTTAATATTATTCTGATGCTCGACGTGTTGAATTGATAATGTCCATTGAGAACGTTTATTGATATATAACTTTTCGCATAATTGAATGTCGGTTTGAGATTATTGAATGTTGATTATGATTTTAAATTGCTTCGGTATTGATTGCAATCAAGTTGTAGTAGCGTTTAATATCATTTCTACTAGGAATGCATTTGTTGTGTAATTAATTGATTGGATGATACAGGTTGATAGGTTGTACTTGTTAATGTTGTACTAACTAGTGGTGTTTAAGGGTTTAGCATTTTTCGGTTAGTCGATGATAGTCTTTAACCAATCGATCTGTAACTAAGACGAAGAGAAGACAGGATAGATTATACCTAGATTGCCGGAAGCCATTTTATTGATTTGCCTAGCCTTGTAGGTTTAGGAAATTGAAGAACGAGGAGAGGAATTGTGAGAGTTGGTCTTGAGTCAAATCGAACCTGTAGCGACAACGCTTTTAATATTGTGTTTTAGTTAGCAATTTATTTGATGTTTTTAATTTCTTGCAATTAATTAGTTTCCTTAGTTTTAATCAATCATTTTGCCAATTTCTCTTTCGTTAACTCACATATATATTAGCTCCTTAGTCTTGCTCTCTATGGATTCGACCCTGCTTACCGCTAACTACGGTATTTAGGTTTAATTTTGTGACCGTGACGACTGGTTCGACATCTACTCAACTCATTTGACATCTTTATGTTCACTTTAAGTCATATATTCTAACATAATCATATATTATAAAAAAGAAAAACTTAACTAATTAAAGACATATCAATTGAAATAAGTTAACTAAAAATGTAACAAGGTTGAAAAAATAAAAAATAAATAAAAAAAAAGGCCTTAAAAGGAAATTGGATGTATCCAACATTTTCCTAACCATGACCAATTCCTCCAACAAAAATTGGATGGAAGGGATTAGAGTATTCGACCATTTCGAAAGGGACATCATGTATCTCCAATCTTACATATGTTTTAGTGTTTATGGGTACTTTGAATATTCTTTCCAGAGTTAATCAATTAGATAAATGAGTGAGCTAAACATGAATTTCCCACTTGTAAAATTTTTGGAATTAACATGCTAATCTATCTAACCAAACAAAAAGAAAAAAGATTTCCATAATAAAGAAAAAAAGATATTAATGGACAGCAAAATACCATGAAAAACATTCAAAACCTCTATAAACATTTCTAAATTATTTAACCAATATTTTTCTACACAATCTTAAAAACATTAGTCACAAATTCGATCAAAATCTCCATACAAAACAAAGGATTGGTGGTGTGCATACTGCTAGAAGCATGAAAGTGATCAAATACATCACCTTCAAGGGAAATAGGTGCTTAATAGTTGCCACAAGGGCGTACACAGTAGCCACCATGCATGCTGAGCCATAAGGGCGTACGCAGTAGTCGCCATGCCAACTTTCAGTACTAGCCGTGCAACTTTGTGGTATTTACACACTGATAGACAGAGATCATAGCAAAAACACAAAATGCCCAAAAAAATGCAAACTATAAGAAAATACACATGGATTTTGGCTTGCATCGACTTATCATATAGTCTTTTCAAACAAAAGTATAGTCATAATGGTGGCAACCATTGTACCTAGAAAAATGTATGCATTTTCAAATATGAACAATTCAACTCTAGGCCCATTATTATTTCCCCCACCACTATCACGAGTTGGAGGATTGTTTAGCCCACCATCATCAGGTGGAGGATTGTTTAACCAATATTTTTCTACATGATCTTAAAAACATTAGTCATTAACTAAATCAATATCTCCATACAAAACGAAGGATTGGCGGTGTGTACACTGCTAGAAGCACGAAAGTGATGAAATACATCACCTTCAAGGGAAATATGTGCCTAGCAGTGGCCACAAAGCGTACACAGTAGCCACCATGCCAATTTTCAGTACCAATCGTGCAGCTCTGCAGCATTTACACACTGATAGAAAAAGACCATATCAAAAACACAAAATACTCAGAAAAATGCAAACTGTAAGAAAATACACATGGATTTTGGCTTGCATCGACTTATCATATAGAGTCTTATCAAACGACAGTGTAGAGGTAATGGTGGCAACCATTGTACCTAGAAAAATGTATGCATTTGCAACTGTAAACAATTCAACTATAGACCCATTATTATTTTCCCCACTTCCATAATGAGTAGGAGGATTGTTTACCCCACCATCATCAACAAGTGGAGAATTGTTTGTCTGTAATCACTCGAATAAGAGAAAATACCACACATTTGAAAAATTATTTAAAAATTTGCCTAAAGCAAATAAAGCAAAAGAGAAAAATGTGATGGATCAAGAATTGAATAACTAGATATGGTGTGAAAGATTATTAAGTACGTACTAAATCCTATAAAGGATGATATACTTGATGTTCAATATGAGTAACTATGAAGCTAAAAATTAAATTAAGAGTTTAATATATTTATAAAAAAAAAAGTGATAAACGTTAATCTTCTCAAAAATTTTATCTTAACTAATGTTTTTCAATATCTTTTTAATTGTTTACGTCAAATGGGTTTTTTTATCATATATTTTTGTTTGATAGAAACACTAAATTATATTATGCACATCTTGCGCATATATTGTGCACATTTGGTGCTACTATAAAAAAAAAAAAATCACTACTAGAAAAATCCCCTTTCTTTCTGGTAATAACTATCAAAAAGAGTGTTTCTTGATAGTTTTTCACTCGTCATTGAAGTCCATGTCAAGAAAGGGTGGTGACCGTTTTTGAAACTGTCAAGAATTTCTTAACTGATTCTTGAAAATTATAAATTATCAAGGATTTGGCCAAATTTTAACCAATCCTTGATAGTCTTAGAACTATCAAGAATTTTTAACCAAAAAAAAAAAAAAAATTGTTTTGAATAATAATGATAATAATTTTTTTTTATTAATAATTTTTTTCCATATAACCAACAACCATAATAAAAGGCTCAAATTGATATTGGTCTTAAATAATTAATTCATACCAGTTGACAGAGCTTCTCTCTATATCGGATCCATATCCAATTAGGTATGCAAGCCTCATGAACTGCCATAATCATAAACCCACTTAAACAATATTTCTATATATAAGGTTCAAAGAGAAAGAGAAAAAGAAAAGAAACAAGTTTCATAGTCCATAATGGTGTGAAATTCTACAAAATATATTCAGACTGCCAGAATTTCTGGCCCCATTATCAATTGAAAAATGAATTAATCACTTTAAAGTGAAAGCAGAAAACATTAGCACCATAAAGAAAACTGCTATCAAATACCAGATATGATGATTCATTATGAATGGCTATAAAAATTACCTTAACCCTACATAAAGAATATAGATCACCAAGGAGCCGATGGAACTCCTTTTCTATATCAAGTGTTGCAAGTCCTTCATTGTAATGAGAAGAGGTTGCACTAATTAAAGCCAAACACTCAGTAATTACCCAAACTTCTCGCATACAGAAAGGTAATATATTCTAGAAGAACTCCAAGAGGAGTAAAAGAAAAGAGCAGAACTGCATGATCATAATTAATACTCCTTAACAAGTGCTTAATATACAACATTATACATTAACTAGATGAACAAAAATATATTAGATACCTCATGTTGTGCAAGGGACTTTGAACAGGTAATTATAAATGAATAACCTCTTGATACAACCTCAAAGGGATGATTCAACTTGAATAAAAGTTGCAAATTAACATAAATCATTGATAATAAGGCTTTCAAGCTAACCAAAAATGAAAATCCTCTTTATCCAACCTTATGTTGAGCTTAACAAGTGCAATTCAACCATAAATAACTTAATACAACAAATTTAAGGTTGAAAAAGAAATTCCTAGTCTTGCACACCTTTGATTGACAAGCAAATAGATATTGTCTAAATTCAAATTCCATGAATGAGTCATCTTGAACAATTTGTGTCAATGGTTTATTTGCAGGATTAAGTGTTGCAAATTCCCTCTGTTTCCCAGTCACATTAACTGCCTAAAAGTAAGCTTTTATAGAAATGGGGAAAGAATGTACAAAAGGCCTAAAAGTCGGCCAACCTACCTCAGGACAAGCCCTTGGTTAAGAGTAAAAGAATGATACTATCTGGGGGCGTTTGGATCATAAAATATTTTTTTTATCTTAGTAATAAGATTACCGAAAAGAAATATTACATTGTAGATTACCGGATTTAAATTTTTATTGTGCTTGGTTCAATTGAGATGTATTAATAATTAATGTGCTTGGTTGACAGTAATAACAGATGTCCTTAAATACCCTTTTACTAGAATGCCCTTGAAATGATTACTTGTATTACTAATTAATCTGTTTGGTTGGCTGTAACAGCAGATGTCTTGATTACATTTTACTAAAATGCCCTTTACATGATTACTGGGTGTAAATAATTAACGTGTTTGGCTAATAAAAGAAATTATCAATTAACACAATTCTTTTTCTTGTATTTTAGCCAAGTATATTGTTAAGTTATTTATTGACAAATTTACACAGACTATTGAAACTCTGAAAAAAACCTATTGTATTTTCTGTTGGTTATACATTCAACACCTGACCATAGTATTGCAACAGATATAGTTGGCATCTCCGAATTTAAAACTCTATCTAAAACTTTGATTTTTGTATTACCAGAAATTATAGTTCGTACATGTTCATTTCTACTTTAGTTCAATTAAAGCCATTTTTTTTTTCAAGGCAAAAGAAAAATTGTATTTTTTTGGTTTACACCATGGCTGGAATTTAGAAACAAGTTTCCAAATTTGAGGAAATTTGTTTAGTTTTTCCACTTATCCTGGGCCGAAACTATGTGTGAAAAGTGTGAGAATTATTGGTACATTTGTCATATCACATATTTTGGAGTACCTGTGCATTTACATTATGCTGAATCCAAGCAATGTTCCAATAAATTAACTAGAAGCCGAATAACGATGCTATTTAAACTTGTGAACCAATAATAATACATAATTTCGCATGTTGCAATAGTGAACATAATCTCTACCATTTTTTAAGTGAATTCAATTTGACATCCGCAACAACTAATTACACAATACTCAATACACAATAATTATACATAAATGAATAAAATGCAGCCTATGCTACTCAACTTCACACAACAGTTTGTCACGGAAGGCTGTAAATTCAGCTTGTGTAAACCAATCATGCGTCATCTGTGGAGAATAAAAATCAACAACAGTAACCCACATATTATAATTGAAGAGAAAATAAACAAATCAACCTGATCAATTAAAAGACTGAAGTACTTACAAAGTAAGGATACCCATCATTGATTGAAAAATCTGAGGAGGCAGCTTCCACAAACTTTGTTATATAATACAGTACGAAATATCCGCAATCCATGTGGTTCCGTTGTTGAGGGACCTGGTGAGTGCATTTATCGATCACAACAAATACATGAAATACTGAATATAGCAACCACTAATTACCATCAACCAACACAATATACTGTTTTATCACCTTAGGCACTAGCAAAGGCAGTTTCTCAACCAATGCTGGATGTTTGGGCATTGTTCCTGATTCATAAATATCCCTCACAAACCTGCATAATTAAGCTTGGAAAATTTGAAACCCATTCCAGTACCACATCTCCAACAATACAATTTTATCATGTGCTTGCAAATAATTGTGAAATAATCAAAGTTTACCGTCGAATCAGAGGTTGCAGTGTCTTTCCGTTTTCTGATCCAAGCGAATCAAGCAGCACCATGCATCGAGTTTTAATTTCCAAGTTTACATCTCCACCGAAGTTGCACAAAATCAGTAAACTCCAATAACCCCTGTCAGCATAATTTATGCATATTATCAATGTCAACTCTTAAGCAACCAAAATCAACTCATGTCCGCGTTTGGTAAGTATAAAACAAATGCCTACAGCCACAATATAAAAAAAACTCACTATAGGACTATAGGAATGAACACATATTTCCTTGAGAATATGTTCAATTCGTGAATCCACTTTAGCACGTTCCTTTTGTACACTTCTTTTGTGTACATAAAAAACCACATGCAGTCCAGGGTGATGAAATTGTGCAAGTTGTCTCCTTTAAAACTCCTCCACAAGTTCTTGCAGATCATTACATATGCAATCCATCATATGAGGTAAACATATTATGTAAATATGACGTGAAGCATGTCAATTGTAAAACAGTTTTGTACCCCATGTGGAGGTCAAACATACTGCTGGTCAACATCCCCCCTTCCCTTCTATTTGCCAATCGCCTACTTGACCTTCGTTGATTTGTGGCACCAACATATGTTCATCATCCATTTACATTAGCAAACAATTCCATACATCTTTCATAACTAAAAGCATTAGTCGGTTTATGAGTTACAAGGCTGAGTACCTTTGCATTTGCTGCCCTTTAAGGCTGAAGGAATCTCCTGATTTTCTTCATGTACTGAATGACTGGTCTTGCCTACACCTGTATATCAATCAATTATGAGCTACGTTAATAAGCATTATTCCCAACCATACAACAAATTAACTCCATAACTATCCAATCGTAATACCTTTCACATTGCTATCTGTACAAACTATGTGGCTCTCTTGACATTGTTCACAAACTTTTGTGCTTTCTGTCATCATTACTGGGCAACATGGTGGTCTTTCCATCGTTCCTCCACACCAACCCACAAAACAAAGCACATCAAAGAGGAAAAAATAACAAAATTTATAGAATTGACAGTTTATAAATGCTAGTATACCTTGACCATACTTTTTTGGTGACATAAATGTTAGTTTCCATAAGTAAATCAAAATGCCACATTCACCATACTAAGACAAGAAACATTAAACGCACAGACATGTACACATCCTTTTATACATCACTACCAAAGTTAAAGAGTTTTTTACATTCCATATTAGTGATTCGTACCTTCCCGTACTAACTACAAACATAGACCATTACCATCTAATTACTAGACAGACCTGGTTTTCACAAAAACATAACAGAAGACATCATCATATGTTGTTAGAATATAGGCAAAATACAACTACGGGAATATAACCACTATGTCAGATCTTTAATAACCCTGTGCACCAAAATAAAACCCATTACAAGACTTCACTAGAAATCAAATGTTGGTCGGTACTCATTACTTGCTCTAAGCTGCATCTTCACAAATTCTCTATGCATGTGCATTGGTAAACTAAACAAGATATCTATCTTGTGAAGTTCCTTGCAAATCTCCATGGTCGCTGTCAGCATCTCAGTGACTGTGAATCCATTCAATTGAGAAATGATGGAATACACTTGCCCTTTTACGGTCTTTCTCTTAGGTCTCCTTCTTGAAGTAGTCAGCAATACCCTTCAGCTCTGCTCGGGTCCCAGCCAAGCAGTCTCAAACCTGCCCAATGTGCCACTCTGTTGCTTTTCTAGTATCTTTTTTCCTCCCCTTACTGCTGACCGTAACACTGCTTTGACTAGCAGCGGCCGCCTGACAAGTAGAATTAACCACATCATCCATTGGTGGGGCACTGGTGTGCCCCTTGACATCGAGATCTACATTAACATCGATGTCCATCTATTCATCATTATTGTCAACACTGCCATTATCCAAATCCTCAACAGCATCAGCTGCTGTCTCCGCACCAGCTCCATTGGCCCTGTTTTTGCCGTAGATGGCGACAAAGGAATCATAGTGCACCCATGGTTTGTGTCGCAGTGCTCTTGCAAAAGGATGGCTCTACAAAAATGTTAATCATTATAAAATATGCGGCATTCGTATGAGTACATATAAACGTGAAGTTTAGAATTTAAAATGCACACAAATAGACCAACAGAAGCATACTTACCCATTCATCAAAGACATCCTTGGTACATGTAATGCATTTCTCCTCATCATTCCACCCGAAACCACTACCTTTCTCAAGCATCTCGCTGATTGCATTATATTGCCTCCTCAACATCTTCACCCTCGAGTTGATATGTGGTTGTGCTTTCAGACCGTAATGAGGAAGTTTTTCCCACATCATTTTTTCGACCTTAGCTAGGTAACCGCACTTGAACCCCCACTCAGTTCTCCAAAGTGGCTGCTCTTTCAGCTCCAATAAACACTCCACCAACACAGCGTCCTCTTTTTTTGTCCATAGTCGCTTACTTCCCTTAGCCTTTGCCTTGCCCTTTCTGCCCTTTTTCTTAGGCACAGGGTCATCATGCATGCTAATGCTCCTGTCGGACTCATGGGACTGCGATGCTGACCTGTCCATATTGCTAAAACAAAACAAAAAAAGGCAGATTAGTGATATTGGGAAAAAAATCAGGTTACAACTTTGTTTATACACAGTGTCCGAGCTATTGATATACGCGATATTAATAATTTTAAGTCAATCAGCAAGAATAATACATGAATGAGATCAGTTAACATTCAACCATCCACATTACGACAAATGTAAGTCGATGTACAAGTCCACTAACAAAGGCAGATTAGTGTACCTTGTTCATTCATACATGGCAAATCAAAAAAGACAAAAATTTAAAAATTCACAACACTACACAGACTTAACACAAGCACAATCATTCATTCCGTGCAGCCATCCAAGTATTGAACATTTCAGCTGCCAAATTGTCTCTAAATGCAGTCCACGCGGCACTAGGCTCAACGTGCCTGATCAATTCTCCTTCGTCATCCTCTTGCCCTTAATCGTTCACCTCTTCTTGAAGCTCCACTTCAACCGGGTCAATGGGCAACTCGGACCTTATGAAATTGTGCAAAAGACAACATGCAGTAATGATTCTACATTGAGTTTTGACGGGGTAGTAAGATGTGTCCTTCAATATTCCCCATCGAGCTTTCAACATGCCGAAACATCGCTTAATACAATTTCTTGCTTGAGAGTGTTTTATGTTAAAAAATTCTTGTGGTGATGCCGGTTGGTGACCTTGTCGCCATTCACTCAAATGGTATCGTTGTCCTCGATAAGGGGCTAAAAACCCTTCCCCGTTAGTATATCCAGCATTGCACAAATAGTATTGCCCTAAAATAAACAATTTCAAGTCAATAACAATTACTAAGTGCACTATTATGGTAGACCCTAATATTAAAAATACAAATTTTTTTTGTTATATTACCTTAGGGGACCTTTAATCCATTTCTCCTAGCAATGGCATCCCTAAGAACTCTACCATCTGCAGTGGAACCTTCCCACCCATGGAGGACATATATAAATTGCATGTCAGGTGTGCATACACCAAGGACATTAGTTGCGATTTCACTTTTCCTTGACCGATACCTAGGTATATCGTTAGCTGGCACGTGAACCTTTATGTATGTTCCATCTAAGGCTCCCAAACAGTTCTAACATAGAACAACAACAAAAATATTTTAGAGAAAACACTAAGTCTGATTTTAATAAGCTACTTCACTACATATGCATCGTAAACCTAGTGATTAGACTATACCTTGAACCATTTCCATCGCTCATTGGTTGAGTTCTTGGGAATGACCTCTGGTTTTTTAAACAGTAGGGTATGCAACCTTAACACGACGTTTAGGACTAAGTGAAAATTGCGGCTTATCATCAGTGGATCTACGCATTTGACGTTTCATTACTCTGGTCTTTTGGTTATGGGCAAGGATGTGAAGAAAGGTCTCAGCTAATTCTTCTACCGATGAATGACTGGTTGATTTTAAGTTGCCATGTATAGTAAGTAAATTACATCATTTGTGAAATACAGCCCTATTCATCCTACAACTCTCAAAACATAACTCATCACTTTGGAAAAGCATGGTGTGTAAATTGAACGACCTAACCTTAAACCTAAACGCAGGCTCACTGGCATATGATATAACAGCCCTACGTCTACCCCGTATATTAAGTGCATTAGCCAACCCAAGAAGGACGAGCATGGTGTACATGGTTTCCAACATGTCCAAATGGAAGACTAGAAGGGCAACCAAGTGCATCTTCTGCCTGACTATTAAACAGGCCATAGCTGTTTCACATAATTCATGGATCAAAACATAATGAAGTCAATCAAACATGTACAAGTCCTTAAACTCAACACAAGCAATTATATATGGAAGAAATCAAACTGAATATGAAACCCTAGACAACATAAACACCAGAATTTAATAATATCACCAACGAAAAAAATTCACATCAAACACTCATACAATTCTCAACATCCCACACATAAAAATTTCTCATCCATCACACAAACCAACATAAACATCACAAAGATTTCATATCAATCCCTCAAAACTGTCTTCTTTAGCAATTCAATTGGTAACATAATTTGTAGGGTTAATTTTGACTGTACATATTTAATTTAACTGACCTATAATTCGACTTTGAACAATCCTAAATTTGTTACCGCTTTGGCCGATTTTAGCAATTGCAATTTTATTAACTTAAGCAAATCTACAGTTTGTGTATTACTTGTCATTATGATATCAGAGGATTATAACTAAATGACATTTCTAGACCTATCAAATAAAAAGAAGACCAAGATCTCTCTGCATTCACCTGATTGCCAAAACCAATCACAAGTATAATCTTACCTTTCTTTTTCAAAACTGCCCCCGCCAAGAATCTTTACCACAAATATAGGTAATTATGTGCCTTGCTAAATGAAAACATATTTGGAGTCATATGCCAAAATGAGCAAGTAATGCTATACCAAAAGGGTAGAGGAGCTTAATTCATAATTTTTCTTATGACAAGGAATAATCAAATCAAACTACCATCCACTCATATTTTGATGGAACCACCTGTTCAATAACTCAATCCCAACACACACACACACAAGAACATAATTGAAATAACACTCAATTGGATTAAACTAAAATTTAATATTGAAACTGATTGATAAAACAGTAGCAAGGAAAAAGAGACCCCAGAACAATGCCCAACAGTTCGAGGAGCTGGAGACCTCCTACAACACTTATCTGAATCAACTTGATACCTCATTTACCACACCCTAGCTATTTATACTCAATTACTTCCTATACTACCCTTACCCTAACAACTTTATTCTATCCAGCCACATGCATGCAGAATCCTATAACAAACTGTAACAACCCTCACACACACTCATTTCTCCTTAGTGTAACAATCTTCACTCATACTCATTTCCTCTTAGTGCTCCCGTTTATGCCCCCTTGACTTATAGACTATATTGACTGGAGGTCTATCAGATTCGCTCAAAATGTAAAACAAAAAGTGACACAACATTCCCATCTGTTTTCATAAGACAACAACAACACAACAACAATATACTTTTCATCATCAATTTTTTTGCTTTTACTCTAAATTTCATAAATCAATAAATAATTGGAGAATAAATTGGAAGTTGAGGCTGTAATTTAATGGCAAGGTGATAGAGTAATTCAAAACTGCCCCCGCCAAGAATCTTTGCCAGAAATATAGGTAATTATGTGCCTTCCTAAATGAAAACATATTTGGAGTCATATGCCAAAATGAGCAAGTAATGCTATACCAAAAGGGTAGAGAAGCTTAATTCATAATTTTTCTTATGACAAGGAATAATCAAATCAAACTGCCATCCACTCAGATTCTCTCAAAATGTAAAACAAAAAGTAACACAACATTCCCATATGTTTTCATAAGACAACAACAACACAGCAGCAATATACTTTTCATCATCAATTTTTCTGCTTTTACTCTAAATTTCCTTGACTCTATAAAAGTTGAGAATTTTAAACATTTAATGTGCAAGTGCATAAATCAATAAATAATTGGAGATTAAATTGGAAGTTGGGGCCTATAATTTAATGGCAAGGTGATAGAGTAATTCAAAACTGCCTCCGCCAAGAATTTTTACCAGAAATATAGGTAATTATGTGCCTTCCTAAATGAAAACATATTTGGAGTCATATGTCAAAATGAGCAAGTAATGCTATACCAAAAGGGTAGAGGAGCTTAATTCATAATTTTTCTTATGACAAGGAATAATCAAATCAAACTGCCATCCACTTAGATTCCCTCAAAATGTAAAACAAAAAGTAACACAACATTCCCATCTGTTTTCATAAGACAACAACAACACAGCAGCACTATACTTTTCATCATCAATTTTTCTGCTTTTACTCTAAATTTCCTTGACTCTATAAAAGTTGAGCATTTTAAACATTTAATGTGCAAGTCATCAATCAATAAATAATTGGAGAATAAATTGGAAGTTGAGGGCTCTAATTTAATGGCAAGGTGATAGAGTAACTTCAAACACCTAGATAACAGGTAGAGAGCAGCCAACTTGTTGTTAAAAAATTCAAAAGAAAATCAGCAAGGTACCAAGGCACTTATGTTATCGAACCAAGTGCAGATTCAAGAAAAAAATAAATCAAACAACTGATGATAAGACAGTAAGGAGCTCAGCAAATGATTAAGCCATACTAAACTCTGCCTCACCATTGAGATAATCAATTCCAATGGGTTCCTATTACTAGACGGTGCCAAAACAAAGAAGCAAATGGCAAAGATGGTGGACCAACGACAGACGAAAAATGGACAAGTTAGGGTTACAATGGAAACAAATAACGCAACATTCAAAGAAAAGAGGGCAAACCACTTACCGGAAATAGCGATCGACTGATGAACGAGATCGTCGATATATTTTTCTCCACCGGCGGTGAACGAGTTTTAGCGCTGAGAACTGAGAACGAAATTGTGCCTGTTGTGCGATTTGGGAAATTTTTTTTTTCTTTTATCCTGTAGTTTCATTGAAGTTCAAGGGCATGTTGGTCACAATATGCAAAAATCTGAGGATAATATGGGTACACCAATCTTCGTGGCATTTCTGAAATAAATGATAAAAATCAGGGTAGTTTCGTCCGAAAAATAAAAAAACCGAGGACAAATACGTCTGTTTGTGCAAATTGGCTATTTTATAATTATCAATAAACCAAAGGATATTTTCATCCGCAAACTGTTTAGGGGCAAGATTGGATAGAAATCATGATTACCGGGGTAATGTCTTAATACCAGCCCCCCATCAGGTAATATTATACCCGGCAATTTACCCCCTTTTTGGCACTGTTTGTCATCTTATTTTCCAGTAATGTTTTTGTACAAAAATTCCAAACACTGTAATCTATTCAATTAAACAAATATTACCAAATTTCAACCCAATCCAAACGGGCCCTCCAAGTCTACCCCTAATCTTCTATTTTTCCCATTCCTCTTGTCAAAGAAATTGACCCAAGCAGAGATTAAAGAATACAATGAATCTCACCTACCACAAGACATGCCCTGGGTTAGGTTCAAAAGTATCAAAATACAAAAACCATATGCATAAGCATTTACAAGAAGAATTCCATAAATATGGACATTAACAAGGTAGGGTCCGTTAATAACACAAAGGCAAAGCACTAGATTAACACCCCAAGTCTTCCAATTGCCAAAGTAGCCTCGTCTAGCATAATCAACCGCCAAGATGTCATATAACCAAATCCCCTTACACCACCAAAAACCTATCACATAACAACAAACCATAAAATTAGCTCCCATGGGATGTTTTAAAAATAGACATAGGAAGACCCCATTTCTTGGCAAGTCTTCTATTGTAGGTATTCTTTATGATCTTGCTAAGGTCCATAGCTCTCTCCCTAACCACATTCTTGATGGAGTTGTAGAGAGTATGTGCATCATTGCATTCCCCACCAAAAAAAAGGCTATTCCTCTCTCTCCAAATAGAGTAAACAGTGGCTCCCAAACTTAGCTTCCCTATAGAGTACTTTAGCTTATTCTTCCTCCACCTACTAGCTATGTGCTCAACATAATCGTTCCAAGGCCGGGTGACATACCCAAGAGAAGAGGGCTCAAGGATACGATTCCAAATCCTTTAGGTGAAAGGACAAGCAAAAAAGAGATGATCGATCGTTTCTTGCCCATGATTACAAAAACAACACACATTGCTAGAAGCTATTCCATACCTCATCAGTTTGTCCCTAGTCTGAAGTCGATCCTTACATGTCATCCACGTGATTATGGAGTGTCGTGGAATAGCTTTTGGGAACCATACAAGGTGATGCCACTCCACTCGGTGTTGGTGCACATGAGACGAGTAACCTCCCAAGCCGATTTTATAGAGAACTTACTAGATGCATTAGGCTTCCAAACAACCACGTCCTCGCCCTCCTTTGGATCAAAGTCGATAGAATCCTTCATGGCCATCAAAGCCCAAGAATTAGCCATTGGCCATCTCCACTTTGTCCCATCCCAAATCTCACACACCTTAGCAAGATGATGTAGCCTTGAATCATACATAATGCGGCTGCCATATCTATCCTTGAGAGGGCCTTTTGGGTGCCAATTATCATGCCAAACATAAGTTGCTTGACCATTTCCGATGATGGCTTTGATGTGCTCTCTAGTTTCCCTTCTAAGCTTCAAAATGCTCCTCTAAGCCCAAAAAGCATTCGAAGGTATAAGAATCTCCCAAAAGCTCTTCCTTGCCAAGTAGGCTGCTTTGATCCACTCAACCCATTTGGAGCCACTACGTATTTGATTAAGGTTCCAAACATGTCTCATCATGGCTACCTTATTCCAATCTTTAGCTCTCACAATCCCCAACCCACATTCTTCAATAGGGACACAAACCTCTTCTTATGCAACTTTGGCCTTTGAGGTTTTCATGTCACTCCCAGAGCAAAGGAAAGCCCTTAACTTAGCATCAATTTCATTGAGGATCTTTGAAGGGAGCATGAAAGTAGATGACCAATAAACTTGAATGCTAAAAAGAATGGCTTTAATGAGAATTACCCGACCAGCATAGGAGAGGAATTTGTTCCGCCAAGATTGAATGTGAGCCAAGATTTTGTCCACCAAACGTTTGCAATCAGTAAAGAAAAGCTTTTTCATTATGAGGGACACCAAATACTTCATTGGTAGCTTTCGTTCTTGATACCCAATGATCGGCAAAAGAGCTTGTTTGCTCTCCTCACTCACACCGGAGAAGAAAATGTTGCTTTTTGAGGGGTTTGTTTCTAACCTCGCCCAACAATAAAACGATCCAATGCTCTCTTGACAATGCCAAGAGAGTTTTCATCCATGTGGCAAAAGATCATTAAATCATCTGCAAAACAAAAATGGGTTAGGTTTAACTCTTTGAACCTCGAATGGTGCTTAAAAGAAGGTTCAGTCGCTGCTCTATTTAGAAGTCTTGATAGCACCTCCATGGAAATCACAAAGAGATAGGGAGAGATAGGATCTCCCTGCTTAAGCCCTATAGACTCGCTAAAGAATCCGATTAACTCCCCATTAATGGCTATGGAGTATTTAGGAGTTTAATGCACTCCTCTACCCACTCAATAAACTTCAAGTGAAACCTGAAAAGCACCAGAGCTTTAATAACAAAATCCCATCTTACAGAATCATAAGCTTTCATAAGGTCTACCTTCAGTGCACATCTAGCCCCTTTGGCCGACTTCCTATAATAGTTGTGGAGAAGTTCTTGGCTCAAGAGGATATTGTCTACAATTTTCCTCTCTCCCCCCCAACCGCAACCCCCCCCCCCCCCCCCCCCCCCCCCCCCCCCCCCCCCCCCCCCCCCAACGAAGGCATCTTGGGCTTTGTTGATGAACTTAGGCAAAACTTTTTTAACTCTATTGGCCATAATCTTGGATATGCATTTGTAGATGGTGTTGCAACATGAGATCGGCCGAAACTCACTACAAGATAAGAGGTTTTCATTCTTTGGGACTAAAGCAATAATGACACAATTCACCTCTTTAAGCATCTTCCCAAACTTAAAGAAATTCTAGATCGCTTTAACAACATCATGGCCTATAATATCCCAAGCTTTTTTAAAGAATAAAGCTCCATAACCATCTAGCCTCGGTGCTTTGTCTTTACTCATTCCAAACATGGTCTCTTGAATCTCTTCTTTGGAAACCTCACTAATCATGTAGTTGGCCTCCTCCTCCAAAATAATAGGGATGAAAAGTTCCTCCATGCCTTTATAGGAAATGCCTGCACACTTATCTTTGAAAAGATTGGAGTAGAAAGACACAAACTCATCTTTGATTATATCTTGATCACTAGTAATCGAATCTTCCCCAATTTCCAAGGACATAATCCTATTCCTATTCCTCCATCCAGCAATCGATTTAAAAAAGTAAGAAGTGTTGGCATCCTCTTCTCATAACCATTTAGCCCTAGACTTTTGCTTGGCTAAAGATTCTTTGGCTTTTGAAAGCTTGACCATCTCTTCTACCTTAACTCTCTCCTCTTGCAAAAGAGCACTATCAACCGGATCCACAAAAAGTCTTTCTTGGACTTGGGCTAGATCATCTCTAACAAATTTCACTCTTTCCGAAATGTTCCAAAACTCCTTTCTATTTAGTCTCTTAAGCTCAACCTTCAACGCTTTTAGCTTAGAGACCAACCTATACATGGGGTTACCCTCTACCTCCAAACTCCACACTCTCTCTACCATAGGTAAAAAGTCCTCATGCTCTGCCCAAAAATTGAAAAGTTGAAAAGGGATTTCTTACCTTGAAAGTTCAGTCCACTATCAACCATCATTGGGCAATGGTCCAATATGCCTGGAGTAAGGAAGAAAGCAAAAGAGTTGGGAAACTCGCTGCTCCAATGCTCATTACACATCACCCGATCAAGTTTGCACCAAATCCTCCTATTGAGCTCTCCTTTGTTATTCCAAGTGAAGAATGACCCAGTAACATTAAGATAATCAATAACCCATGCCTCACGGTGGCTAACATTGGCATGGTGAATAAGCTCCTTCCATAGCTCCTTCTTTCCCCCACACTATTCATCCCATAGACGATAGAACAAAAGAGCATGGAATTATCTTTCAATATTCTAACCTTACAAAGAATTGCTTGAGTCGAAGCTTGGATAACCTGCACATGCAAAATATCTTCATCCCAACCCACCCAAATTCTCCCCCTTTCACAAAAACAATAGTTCTCAACCATATTCCAATTGCGGAACACCATTTTCTTAACAACATCCATATTATTCTCCCTAACCTTAGTCTCCAAAACAGCATATAAACTTAAATTATTGCTACTAATAAAATTCCTTACCTCTTTTTGTTTAATGGGGGAATTAAGTCCCCTAACATTCCCCACAGCAACTTTAACCATGGTTAAGAGGTAGCTTAGGTGGAGTTCTCGCTTTCTTCGCTAGTTTCTTCCTCTTCGCTAGTTTCTTCCTTTGATTCTTAGAAAGGCTTCCCTTTTCCTTCTCCAATCTTTCCTTTTCATCCACGCGTACCAGGTTCCCAAATGGTTGACAAATTGGAGAGCTAGTTCCCATATCATCCTCCTCAAACTTTTTCAAGAAAACAACCTTGGTAGTTGGAGTTCTCTCCTCTCTATCCTCATTGGCATTCGCAAGTTCCTCCCCCAAAACCACTCTACCACACTCTGTTTCTCTTTCCAGCCCCTCCTCAATACCATTCCCTCTCTTCCTCTCCTCTCCTCCCCATTGGCAACATCTCTCTTTTCCTCACCCTCTTCAGATAGCACCACAAATTGGTTCACACTCTCACAAGGTTTAGGGGCCTTACCTTCCTTCTTTCCCTCTACTATTTCCTTACTTACTGCTTGAGGGACACTCATATTCTTCTTACTAGCAACTTGTCTCCATTCTTGCACATGAGGAGAAGTCGGCTTTTTGGGTAACAATGATCTGGGTTCCGTAGGAGCCAAATGAAAATTTCTTTGGACATGCCTAAATGTTTTGCACCAAGCACAAGTAAATGGCTTCCACGCATACTCCACCTTAACTAATGCAATCTCACCACTCAGAATCTCTTGCTCAAATTCCTCCTTAACTCTGCCAAAGAATCCATCTCAATGCACACTTTAGCAAATTCAAGCCTTTCGCCCGATTCGATAATATTGTCCATATAAAGAGGGGTGCCTATTACACTTGCTATATGGCTTAAACCCTTAAGGGTCCATAACTCAAGAGGGATACCATATAATTTCGCCCATATGGGTACCCTAGTAATCCCATTCACGCCCAATGAAAAATTAGGAGTCTATAACTTCAAAAAGAAAGGCTGCTCGCCTATGAACCATGGACCACCCTCCAGCACATCCATTTTAGTAACCTCATCTGGGAACTTGAGAAAATAGCCCCCATGCACATATAAAGTGACCCCCACGGCTCCAAAACGGCTCCAATTTCTCTCAACATAGCTTTTTACTTGGTAAAACGACAATTTCTTCCTAAGGAAAAACCCGACTAGACAATTACTCCATTTGTCTATACCTAAAGCCGCAATTTCAATAGGGGTTGAAAGTCTAATCTTAGCACCCTCCTTGCTCATATTTGATTTGACATATTCAAGGCAAATATCAGACCTCTTTGAGACAAGAACACTTGTCCAAGCTCTTTTTTCCTCCCTTTTCACCGGTTTCTCATCACCACAATCATTTGGCTTCTCAATTCTATTCACTCCATCCACCACTTTGCTTGGGAGAGGGAGGTAATCCTTAGAAATCTCATCAACTTTTGTTGCCACATTTTCATAAATTCTCCCCTTTCCATTAGAGCAGTTCCCTAGCTTTGAGTTGAAATCACCATTAGCCAATAGTACATCATTCTGGCCTAATTTTTCTATAGCAATAGGTGCCTCTTCAACCTCACAGCCCTTATCCACACCATGGCAGATTGTGTCCTTCCCATTTTCACCAGACCTAGAAGAAACTCAGTTACCCTCCAAAGCACTCTTGGATTCAGCACAAATAGCTCCTCTATCCACCCAAATGATTTCACGTTCTTCAAATTCGGAATTCCCTCCATTAAAAGGTTTCACCAATCGAACTTGGACATATTCTCTATTAGAAATGGCAGCCCCTTTCAAGACTTCATTAGGCATTAATTGGCTCACCAAAAAACCATACTCACACTTTCAATCTTCTTTTCCACAATGTTTGGATGCTGCTCACTCAAACCAGAGTTTTTCCCACGTTCAACAGCCCCCATTGGAGGCAAGGAAGAGAAATGGCAAAAAAAAAATTGAAAAAATTTTGTACTCTTTTTTTTTTTTTAACTCACCTGATGATGTGGCATCTAGGGTGACGTGGCACACGTGGCAGGATGGGGGATGATGAGGCGGTGAGGTAGCATGACAAATGAAAGGATAAGGTGATGTAGAAATTTGTTAGAAAAAAGATAAGACAATCACAATAACCAATAGGAAGAGGTGAGGTGGAAAAGAAAATCACTTATGGAGCTTGCTATTAACTCCAATAGGAAAGCAATGAAATCCAAAGAGATGGGGAGGAGGGACAACAAATTTAGACGAAAAATTCAAACAAAATTCAAATCAAGATTGACCACTTAAAGAGCATGCTATTAATCGGTCACAAGGGAGAAAGGGATAAGAGAAAATCGCCAAGCCAATAGGAACAAAGGGAAATCTTAGCCAAAGAAAATGAGGGAGAAACAAACAAAGAACCACTCCAACTTTTCAAACAAAGGAGATCAAAATGGGCCAACAAACCAAAAGAACTCTACCACAAACCTCAACCTTTGGTGACTAGCAAAAAGCAACACACTCCCACTTCAGATCTTCCAAGCAGAGTCGCATAAGAACATCAAAATAACAACCAGACCTCAAAAGAACAAACACAAGGCTGCTCTACAACCACGCAAATCAAACTCAGCAATACACAACAGCTCCAACAATACCACAACAACCAGAGAAAAGCAGGCCTGAGGAAACCCAAATAGGTCCACAAAAAGCAACAAAGGAAACCCAAAACTAGACAAAGAAGAGGGCAAACAAATTGGCACTTAAAGAAAAACACACAACTGAATTGAACATAACCAAAATGAAAACCAGAAAAAATAAGAAAAAAACAAAGGATGGGGGGAAGGGAGGAGGTAGAGGATGGATACGAACGGAGGTGGAGGATGGATAAGGAAAGGGGTGGAGGAGGGGGGGTTAGAGATGGAGGACGATGAATGAAAAGAATGGGAAATGTAGTGGATGGGAGTTGGTGGGTGGAGGAAGGACGAAAGGGAATGTGTTTAGGTTTGACTAATCCTTTTGCAAGTACATATTACTTTCCACATAACAAAAGTTGCATCCTTGTAAATTTTTATCTATATAATAGCAAATCTAAAACTTCAAAATATGTTCCTTTGTATTAAATTTTAGGCAGAAATGTATTTTGTTGACACATTACTATGTTCCAGCCTATACTGACTGTGGAGCTATACCAATGCAGCAAAATAATACTAACAGAAATACTTAAGCCCACGATCTTCAATTCACACCATCCCTCGCCTTCCACAATTGCCATAAAGTATTTCCTAATTCATTGCATGAGTACATTCGATAACAAGCCTTTACGGAATCAATCATCATTTTGTTGTTTGTTTGCCATAAAGTATTTCCTAATTCATTCCATGAGTACAACTATCAACTAAAATCTATAAAAACAAGTCTCCTATCCCAGGTTAGCTCTTTAAATGCATCCACGTCTCTTGTTGTGAAAAAAGCAAGCTGCATAACAGGTGAATACACTATTTAGAGTCATTGTATCAGTGAAACCAGTGTCAGCAACAAAAGACAAAACAAAAAGCATGAAGATGGAGCTTCTAATATGCTTTACACGATAGTAATGATGCTATCCATTTGGAATAGGAAGAAATCTGTGAGAGTTACACACAAAATTAGTAATATTTGGACAATTACCTATGATTTAAGAACCTGGCAACATTTCTGTAGCATGTGGCATCCAAACATAGAACTTCTTCATCTTTTGGAACTCCTTTTGAAGCCCAATATGCATCATGTAGAACTTTTTAATTTTTTTAGTAAAATCAAAAATTCGGTTTTCTATTTCTATAAACCAAAGCCAAATCGGTTTCGTAGATAACCGCAAAACCACTTCGGTTCAATTTCTACATTTTTCTGAACACCCCTACATTTGGGTGTTGGGGATACACCTCGACAAGAACTCATCAAAGTTAACAAACTCCATCGGAATAGGCACGAAGTAAGCGCCAAAGTCATTGAGCGAGTCATCGTCTACTGAACGGGAGTGGTAGAAACGAGAACTTTTTTTTCCAATGCCAGAAATAGGTCGACTATGAGGGTTTGCAAAAATGAGTGAAATAGGGGATAAGCATAAGTTCTAAGGAAAAATTGTGGGAATAGTGAATGAAAAATTGGTGGCAAAAGTTTTAGGCAAATTTTTGTTTTTGTTTTTTTGTTTTTTATATACTTAATCCATTTAGTTAAAAATTGTCAAGGATTGAGATTACAACAGTCAAGAACAAGATTTACAAAATTTATTTTTAGCAAATTCCTTGACAGTTAATAATTGTCAAGAATCATCCAAAACGGTCAGTGATTATTTCAAATTCTTGACAGTTCATAAACGGTCAACAATCAGTCAAGAATTACAATTCTTGACTGCTTTTTAAAATGGTTAAGAAAATTTGTCAACTCATTCTGTCAAGGAATGGGGTTTTTCTAATAGTGAATACAGACATATAATTCCTTATCATGTTAATCTACTCAAACTCATTTGACATCTTTATGTTCATTTTAAGTCCTTTCTTCTAACATAATCATATATTATAAAAAAAAAAAAAAAAACTTAAAAGGAAATTGGATGTATCCAACAATTTCATCACCAAGACCAATTCCTCCAACAAAAATTGGATAGAAGGGATCAGAGTATTGGACCATTTCGAAAAGGACATCATGTATCTCCAATCTTACATATGTTTTATTGTTTATGGGTACTCTAAATATTTTTTCCAGAGTTAATCAATTAGATAAATGAGTGAGCTAAACATGAATTTCACACTTGTAACAATTCTGGAATTAACATGCTAATCTATCTAACCAAACAAAAAGAAAAAAAGTTTCCATAATAAAGAAAAAAAGATATTAATGATAGCAAAATACCATGAAAAACATTCAAAACCTCTATTAACATTTCTGAATTATTTAACCAATATTTTTCTACAAAATCTTAAAAACATTAGTTACAAACTCGATCAAAATCTCCATTCAAAACAAAGGATTGGCAGTGTGCATACTGCTAGAAACGAAAGTACATCACCTTCAATGGAAATAAGTGCCCAACAGTGGCTACAAAAGTGTACGTAGTAGCCGCCATGCCAACTTTAAGTACCAACCATGCAACTCTGCAACATTTACACACTGATAGACAGAGACTATAGCAAAAACACAAAATGCTCAGAAAAATGCAAACTGTAAGAAAATACACACGGATTTTGGCTTGCATTGACTTATCATACAGAGTCTTATCAAATGATAATGCAATCATAATAGTGGCAACCATTGTACCTAGAAAAATGTATGCATTTTCAACTGTGAACAATTATTTTCCCGACCACCATCATGAGTTGGAGGATTGTTTACCCTACCATCATGAGCAAATGGAGGATTGTTTACAACACCCCCCCCCCCCCCCCTTTTTCCTCCCCCCTTTTTTCTCTCAGTGCCAATCTTTTTCTACACAATCTTAAAGCCATTAGTTACTAACTCGATAAATATCTCCATACAAAACAATAGTGGCAGTGTGCATACTGTTGGAAGCATCAAAGTGAGAAAAAACATCACCTTCAAGGGAAATAGGTTGGCCATAAGGGCGTACGTAATAGTTTTCATGCCATCTTTCAGTACCAACCCTGCAGCTATGTGACATTTACACACTGATAGACAAAGACCATAGCAAAAACACAAAATGCCTAGAAAAACGCAAATTGTAAGAAAATACACATGGATTTTTGCTTGCATCGACTTATCATAGCGTCTTATCAAACAACAGTGCAATCGCAATGGCAACAACCATTTTACCTAAAAAAATGTATGCATTTTCAACTGTGAACAATTCAACTCTAGGCCCATTATTATTTTCCCTATCACCATCACGAGTTAAAGGATTGTTTATCCCAGCATCATCAGCAAGTAAAGGATTGTTTACTCGATAAGGATTTTTGCTTGCATCGACTTATTATAACGTCTTATCAAACGATAATGCAGTCTCAATGGTAGCAACCATTTTACCTAGTAAAATATATGCATTTTCAACTGTGAACAATTTAGCTCTAGGTCCATTATTATTTTCCCCATCGCCATCACGAGTTGAAGGATTGTTTACCCCACCATCATCAACAAGTGAAGGATTGTTTACCCGACATGGATTTTTGCTTGCATTGACTTATCATAGCGTCTTATCAAACGACAGTGTAGTTGCAATGGCAGCAATGATTTTACCTAGAAAAATGTATGCATTTTTAACCATGAATAATTCAACTCTAGGCCTATTATTTGCCCATCACTATCACGAGTTGAAAAATTGTTTACGCACCCCCCCCCCCCCCCCCCCCCCTTCTACATAATCTTATAAAAATATATTATGCACATCTTGCGCATATATTGTGCACATTTGGTGCTACTATAAAAAATATATATTATTTGATACATATCATATTTAGACATATAATTTCCTATCATGTTAATCTACTCAACTCATTTGACATCTTTATGTTCATTTTAAGTTATTTCTTCTAACATAATCATATATTATTAAAAAAAAAAAATTTATATAATTAAAGACATATCAATTGAAATAAGTTAACTAAAAATGTAACACGGTTGAAAAAAAAAAAAAAAAAAAAAAAAAAAAAAAAAAAAAAGGAAATTAAAAGGAAATTGGATGTATCCAACAATTCCATATCCAAGACCAATTCCTCCAATAAAAATTGGATGGAAAGGATCAGAGTATTGGACCATTTCGAAAGGGGCATCATGTATCTCCAATCTTACATATGTTTTAGTGTTTATGGGTATTCTGAATATTCTTTCCAGAGTTAATCAATTAGATAAATGAGTGAGCTAAACATGAATTTCCCACTTGTAAAAATTTTGGAATTAACATGCTAATCTATCTAACCAAACAAAAAGAAAAAAGGTTTCCATAATAAAGAAAAAAAAAAAGATATTAATGGATAGCAAAATACCATGAAAAACATTCAAAACCTCTATAAACATTTTTGAATTATTTAACCAATATTTTTCTACAAAATCTTTGAAATATTAGTTACAAACTCGATCAAAATCTCCATTCAAAACGAAGGATTGGCGGTGTGCATACTGCTAGAAGCTAGAAAGTATCAAATACATCACCTCTAAGGGAAATAGGTGCCCAACAATGGCCACATGAGCATACGCAATAGCTGCCATGCCAACTTTAAGTACCAATCGTGCAGCTCTGCGACATTTACACATGGAAAATGATACAGTCACCGAAAAAAGGATACCGAATTCATGCACCAATAGACGTGGCACCATCATGACCGTTGATTAATTATGAATTTTATTTTTGAAAAAAGCGGATGGTGCCACGTCTGTTCGGTGCATGAATTCGGTATACTTTTTCGGCAATTGTAGCATTACTCTTTACACATTGATAGACAAGACTATAGCAAAAACACAAAATGCCCAGAAAAACACAAACTGTAAAAAAATACACATGGATTTTGGCTTGCATTGACTTATCATATAGTCTTATCAAAACGACAATGCAGTCATAAAACCACCATCATCATGGAGGATTGGTTACACCACCATCATTAGCAAATGGAGGATTGTTTAGCCCCCTCCCCCTCTCAATGCCAATATTTTTCTACACAATCTTAAAACAATTAGTTACTAACTGGATCAATATCTCTATACAAAATAAAAGATTGGCGGTGTACATATTGCTAGAAGTATGAAAGTGATCAAACACATCACCTTCAAGGGAAATAGGTGCCCAGCGGTGGCCACAAGGGTGTACGCACTAGCCGTCATACCTTTTTTTAGTACCAGCCATGTAGCTCTGTGGCATTTACACACCAATAGACAGAGACCATAGCAAAAACACAAAGTGCCCAAAAAAACGTAAACTGTAAGAAAATACACATGGATTTTTGCTTGCATCGACTTATCATAAAGTCTTATCAAACGACAATGCAGTCGCAATGGCAATAACTATTTTACCTAGAAAAATGTATGCATTTTCAACTGTGAACAATTGAACTATAGGCCCATTATTATTTTCCCCACCACCATCATGAGTTGGATTACTTCACCATCATCAGTCTTCTGCAGACTAAAATTAATGAGGTTTCATCAAGTGGACTAGGCTAGCTTGTTTGAAATGGGCTCTAGGCGGTCCAACTGTAGATTTCAATGGCAATTTCCATCACAATTTTTTTTTTCCACACGAATGATATTGTCGATAAATAGAAGCAAGTTTTATTCATTAACATCTCAAGAATATTCTAGCATAGTTGGGTTGGTCAAAACAACTTTCATACGAACTCTCAATGGTTTATTTGAATAATCGTAGACTATAACTACATTTGCTTTTGAAAAAATTTCTTCGTTAATATTAATTTCTGTAATTTTTTCATTTCTTTCATGTTCATATATATCAATGAACTTTGGCAATTTTGTATTTTATTTGGAATGATGATATAGTCATATAGAAATATTTATATAACAAATTTAACATGTTATTTAATATACAAATATAAAATAATTGGTTCATAAAAATGAGTTTAGACTCCTACCAACCAACAAGAACTAAGAATCTATGGAAATTTAAATCTTTAAATCAAAACCGACCATCTAAGTAAGAACAAAAAACAGGTCGCCTAACATAGCATATGGATGTGTTAATTAATATTGAATATAACATACTTACTATGTATATGTAATCTTTAAATTAATTTATAATTTGGGTGATATTATCTCATTAATCTTAATATTAGAAAATAAGAGAAGGTATTAGATGTAACTGTAATCTTATTATAGTATCATAATTTTGTCTTCTATCTTGAGATGTTAATGTGTAATATAATCAATTAATATACCGTAATATGAGGAGATATTTTTATATTTATGTTGTCATTTTTTATTAAAAAATATTTTTTCTACTAATTAAATGATAGTACAAAATATAATGCCATCTTAATTTTTTTATTACTTGTAAAAGTTGTTAGTATAATGTATCTATAAATTTTAATATTTAATGTAATTTTGTAACTCAATTCTGAATGTTATTCCTAAGGAAAATAGTTCACCATATAGAGTAAACGACTTTTTTCCATCCAAATAATGGACTAATGACACTTTCTCACTCAAAAAATTTCAAAATACAACTTTACTATACTACACACTATTAAAAGATAATCAACTATTATATTAGTAACCGCAAATAATAAATCTATTGAATATGAAAACAATAGAATTATATGTCAATAAAATAAAATGACAGGATGAATGTCGAGGCATGTGTAACACACAGTTTCCTTAAAACAGATTCGCCTCCTTCACTCGCGTGCACAAGGATTTGAGCAGCGTTTATTTCCTAAGATACAACGACAGATAAATAGAAAGAGAAACACCACTCTTCTATTCTAACGAACTGAATTAAGCATTAACTCCAATAAAAGAAAAACTTAAAAACTAGAGAGAAAATGGGAGATTGAAATTTTGGTGTTTTTAAAATGAGAGGAAAAACACATTTTTATACTACTCCAGGTGGGACAATACATTGAATTCCACCACCTTTTCACTTTCCAACTCTAAAACCCCATTCATTAATCCACTAACCTTTCATCTTTCAACTCCTTAACTTACACCATCACTTTCATTCCATTTATTTCATTTAATTTATTAAAATATTGCAACACCCACATCACAAATCCGTTAGTAAATTTCATTGTGAATGAAGGCAAGATGGTCAAAAGTCCGTTATAAGTAAGAGTGTGATGGTCAATTAACATTTTTCATCAAAAATCAAAATTTAAAATTCCACTTTGCTGAGAAAACAACAAACGACGAAGGAGGACGACAATTCACAGTCGATGACTAGCAAGTAACCAAGTGTTGGGGTTTGAACGATTTTGAAGAGGGGAGGTCAGTGGTTGAAAGGGTGGGAGAAGTCGGTTTGGGACAAATGGTCGAGCAAGTGGGGTGGTGTTGTCTAGTGAGGCATGGGTTTTGGTTGGGGCAAATTGTCAAGCAGGTGGTGTGCGCCCTAGGTTTAGAAGCTGCGGGAAAGGTTAGGGATGTGGGAAAAACCAGAAAATTCACCTACAAACTCAACCAATTTAACACTTCTCAATACACACAACAATCTCCCACCAATCTCCCTATAAAACCAACTCCACAAACAACTATTGGTGTCACAAAATGCGACTATCGTGTGGTAGTGAGTGCGGTTCATGAGTAGCAAACAACGATTGGAGACAGCTGGTGGTTGGATGGGTTTTATTGAGGAGGGGATGGGGGTTTGAATGGTGGTGGCAAGGGTGATTTCCTATGGCGAAATAAACCAGAATCTGGCTTTGAAGATGGGAAATCACGCTAAAAGGACAATGGCTATCGGCCGGCAATTGGAGGGTGCACTGATGTGGGAGTGAAAAGGGTTTTGGTGTGGGTGATGTAAGGAGTCTGAGGGAAGTGTCAAGGGTTGCGATGGTGCCGAAATAAGGCCAAATCCGACAGGTGGTGGTTTCGACCATGGTTTAGGCTAAGAATAGAAGAGAAAGAAGAAGAGAGAAGGGTATTTTTGTCTTTACAATAAATATCACTGTATTTAACCGAAATTGTTAATAGAATATAACGTTTGGATAGTAAAATTGTATTTTGAAACTTTTTGGGTGAGAAAGTGTCATTAAGCCATTATTTGGGTGGAAAAAAGTCATTTACTCTCACCATATATATCAACAAAATCAACGCATAACACAAGATCATTCAAAGTTCATCTATAAAGTTTTGTTACTATTATATTATTTATCAAAACATTCTATCATTTAATATAAGGTTATTTACTTTCTACCCTCCATGTTTAGTGGTAAGAGGTAACCTCTAGGATTCGAAAAACCAAAACATCCATTAACAACCTCACTTTCATCTTTTGTCAATATCCGATTAACTTTGACCTACCTTGATCAATGACTCCTTTACATTGGTTTAGAGAAAGACACTCAACACCTCCCTTGTTTAGTTGAAACAGACCACCTTCAAGTTTCTAACTTTACCTTTTTGTTAATATCCGTTTAATTTTGACCATTTTTGACCAATGACTCATTTACATTACTTTAGTTGAAAGGCACTCGATCGTGTCCCCCCAAGACTTGATGGTTTTTTTTTATTGTAAATGATTTATTTGTATTAAAAAACGGTAGATTACCAAAAATAGGGATGATAGTGTTAATTTCTCAAATTTGGGGTTGTCGTCTTTCCTTCAAACCTTATCTTCATTGGTACCAAATTAACCTTTGATATACCAATGTCAACTCAGTTTTGACATTACTTAGGAAGCAAGTTACAAAAAGCCCATGGTGGGTCAAGCAAATGAAATCTACTTAGAATTTTCTAAAGAAAGTCGGTATAAATTAGACTCCTCGGCATCTTTTTACATCAACAAGGAACAATAAATTAAGTAAAGTTCTTAACAGAAACCAAGCGAATCTGAACACATAATTCTAAACTTTATTATAAAAATAATAATAAAAAAGATTTAATAAAAAGTTCTAAAGTTTTGGTTGTTTACCAAAGAACCTGTTATAAAGTAGGTATAGTTGGTAACCCATATAACATAAGCCAGCTGCCTATCTTTTTCTTCACAATCTTCCCTTTATATACCGCCAATGATTCTCCCCAGCAACCCACAATCACAAATCATCTCTCGGAAAATTCCCATTTCAGAATTTGCAAAAAAATATTACTCCATTCTTCAAAATCTAGTTAAGTTTCAATGGCAGCTAAGAGAATTGAAACGGTTGTAATTCTGATTATTGCAGCAACATTGTGGGCAGGAGCTGCAGCACAATCAAGTGACTGCTCTAATGTGCTCATCAGCATGTCCCCGTGCCTGAATTACATTACTGGAAACTCCTCGAGCCCATCTTCTTCATGCTGCTCTCAGCTTTCCAGTGTCGTTAAGTCGCAGCCTCAGTGCTTGTGTCAAGTCATCAATGGCGGCGGCTCCTCACTCGGTATCAATGTTAATCAGACTCAAGCTATGGCTCTCCCTTCTGCTTGCAACGTCCAGACTCCTCCTGTCAGCCAATGCAACGGTGAGAAAATTCCCATCCAATTTCTCCCAACATAAATTCTTTATTTGCTTTTCGAAACTCTAATTGTTTGGTTCTAAATGGCAGCTGCTTCTCCCTCGGGATCTCCTTCAGGTTCAGGTGCATATTTAACTGGACTCTTTTTGTTCATATAAACAGTTGATACGTTTTCACACTTGAAAATTCTCATATATATATTAATGTCATTCAATTATTTTGTGCAGGTGGGGGATCAAAGACTGTTCCATCAACAGATGGGGATTCATCAAATGGAAATGCTACAAAGCTCACATTTTCTCTGCTTCTGCTGTTGCTCTTCGTTGCATCTACTCAGTTTTAAATTAATTTTTTACCATTTTACATATAAAAAAAGTGTTGCATTTTTTATTTTTATATATATTTTTTGGGAGTGTTTTATTGTATGATTAATTTATATTTTATAGGGGGAATAATAATAATTATTATTATTATTATTGATTTTGGATTATTGTATTATTGTATTATTCTCTTTACAATTTTATAATAAAGTTCATTATAATGCTCAAAGATTATGTGGTGGCATGGTCAATAATTAAGTGTAATTTATTATCCATAAGACAAAATTTGGCTTAAACAAATCATGATGTCTGATGGAGCAAAAGCAAAAATAAAAAAAAAGTTAGGTACACAATTTGATCATATCAATTACAAGCTTCCAATACTGACTTCTTCTTCACTGCATCATAATGAAATACCCAAAAAAGTTAAACACCTAATTAAATTAATCAAATCTAATTAATCTAAAGCTGATTTAAAATGTGGACAGACCAACTGGTTCTAGACTTTTGAACTCTCTTAATTATTATTATTATAATTGATATAATAAATTATTACATCTATAATGATAAGAATAAGAATATTATCTACTGTTGGGTACTGCTTTATTTCTGCATTTGGATTTATTTTATAATTAATTTTGTATTTTAATCTTATAATAAAAATGATTGATAGAGTTATGGGTCCGTTTGGTTCATTATTATGATAGTTTTTAAAATAATATTTTAAAAAAAGTTAAATTGGATGGATATTACGATGTACAATTTGAAAATTAACAAAAATATCCCCTATGTTTGTTTATTTATTAAACACCCCTATAATAAAATATTAAAAGTCAACAAAAACACCTCCAACTCATCCATTAAATACGGACAGTCGGCCACCACCGCCGGAGGATGGTCGGAGTCGTTATATTAGCGCATGACCGACTAGATCTTGCTGGTCGTGAATCGATATGGCATTTTTTAATCAGATTTAGCCGGTATTGCGCCATTACACCAGATTCCTGTCAGATTCTTACAGTGGTGGTCGGAATCTGGTAAATGTGGGTTGTGGGGGTGTTTTTGTTAATTTTTTTAAAAAAATTGAGGTTGTTTAGTTAAATTAACAAATTTAGGGAGTTTAAAAGAAATTTAATAATATAGAATAATATTTTGAGAATAAGTGTTATTGTTTAACTAATACTTTTCCCAAACTATGTACCAAAGGAGCCTTATGTTTTGTTCCCCTGTCACACTCTATCTATATTTTATTAAATTTAAGAGATAGAATTTCCCTTTATATTTTATTCCGTCCTCCCTTGAAATTCCTTTCCCTCCTTGTTGTATAAGTAATCCTTTTATACTTCTTCTGCAATTTGGATTTCTTTATTTCATAATTTTTTTATATTTAAGTATCAATTATAAACATTTTAAAGTTTTTTAACATGTTCGTCAAGAACAAAAAGATTAATGGTTGAATTGAATTGTTAATATTTGTTTCATACAAATATCAAGACATCTACACCGATTATTGATAATAACAAGACATTTACACCGATTATTGTTATCAACGACATAACTATTTACAAGTTCAAACAATCTCAATCCCATCATTTTTTTTGTTAAGTTTATTATAAATATAATCATTTTCTTTATAATTAGCCTCTTTTATTCGAAAAAAGAAAAAACAGTTTGATTCTTTTAAATTGAATTTTGTAAATATAGATGTATTTTTTCAAAAGCACTATTAAAACACTTAAAAAAAAATTAACATATTATTACATCAAAAATTGAGATTCCCTTTGTTTTATCTTTTTTTTTTTTTTACATATTATTACATAAAATGGATAAATGCATTAAAACAACTGAAAAATGAAAATTTTAGCATATTTTTTTTACAAATTATTACATTAAATGGATAAATATTTTTATTTTTCAATAATCTTAACTATATTCTAACCGACTGCCCTTGTATTTGTATATATATAATCTAAATCTCATCTAATTCAAAGGCACGAGGTTCATGAGTCCGGGTCAAAGAAGAGAAATGACATCACCCGAAACGACAACGTAACGTCGTAGTAAGCAGAAGAAAGAAAAAATAAAAAATCCATTTAAGAAAGGAAACAATTTAATAAAAAAGAAAAAAAAAACACGTGCAAAGAACGTGGGAAGCAAGAATGAGAGAAAAAGAAGAGAATAACGAAAATGCCATTGCAGCAGGTGAGGTGAATGAAGCCACTAGGATTGGAATATCCTCCATGCCTATTCTGTTTGTTTTAGGTTAAACACAAAACACAAAGCCCCAAGCTCATCATCATCATCTACACCAACAACAACAACAAGAAGGTTAAACTTGAAATCCACTTTGTAACGTTTATTAAAAATCACATTTTTATTTTTATTTTCTTTGTAAACTCATCGGTTTCTTAGCCGTGAAACCAAACCACCAACTCTTTCTTTCTATTCGTTTTCCAATTTCCCATTTCTTAATTACGGAACCCCAAGTTTCGTGTTTCTCCCCGTCTTTGCTCTTTCAGGTAAATCGTTTTATTTTTTTATCTCTTTGGGAAATTCGCTTGTGGATTTTAGCTTTTCTTTTTTGTGCCGAATTGCTTGTTTATTTTTGAAATTGTTGAGTGTCTCTTTTTTTTGGTAGTTCAATTAGGAGTGAATTTTATGTGGGAAATGGATGGCGTAGAATTTTTTGTTGTTATCTTTTTGTGGGCTTCAATTTTTATTTCAATTGACGCCTTTGTGTTGTGGTGGTTTGCTGTTGTTAGTCTGTGAATTTTGGTGAAGTGTTTCGTGTTGTGATTGTGAATTGGTTTTGATTTTGGTTTTGGTTTTGTGAAGCTAAAGTGAATCATGGGTTAGTGGTTCAGTTAAATTTTGCTGAGAAATGTAACAACATTCTTTATATCTACAAATTATGCATTTCTTTCGGAGTCATTTTGTCAAATCGCGAGTGGAGAATTTGTTTCAAACGCATACTTTTTTAGTTGCAAATGTGTTAGTTTGGATTTCATCTTGTAGCTTTTAAGCTTTCATTTTGTTCTACAATTTATAGTTTTTTTTAATTGAGATTCAGATAGTGGTTCTAATTTGAATCTCCCTTGCCTTTTGATAAGTTTTGTGATGTTTTTTCTTCACATACTATGGGATCATGTGGTGTATGTGTAAGTATTTTTTTGGAGGGATTCTACTGATTGAGAGAAGATTACCTGAACAAAGGAAAAATAATGAAAAGAAATGGGATTTTTTGGGTTCGAGTAGCTATAGTTTGTTTGTGTGTACTTTCAGGTTGGCATGTTGAGGTATATGTTAGCCAACCTTGGCTGGTAAATCTTTCCTTAACAAGGAATTGTTAGGTTATTAAGGCCCTTCCCAAAGGTTTCTCGAAGCTTAAATTTGATTGGATCTTTCTGGTTAGTCTCATTCAGAAAGGGTTTATGAAGAATGTGGTACCAACTCCAAAGCTTTAGGTTTGAAAGTTTTTTTGGCAAACATGCTATTGATGGAGCTCTAGTCTCAGAATTTTCCCTTTGGAAATAATACTATGTGGGGTTTGTAGATTTTATGTTACTTGGAACCCAAAACTATACCCTATAAGGTTTGTGAATTATAGGTACCTATGCAATACAAATGTTTCATAATTTGAGGCCAAGAATGCTAAGACTAGAACTTTCTTTTTTCATATAATTGGAGAGGAGTTATCCATTTCAACAGTTTAGTTGAACTTGGTGTATTAATGTTGAATTTGATGTCTCAATGTCAGTGTTAATAACTTAATTCTTTTTTAAGAAGCAATAAACATCTGTAGTCTTAGAATTTTGGTCACTTTAAATTCATAGATGGCAAGACCTGATGCTAGTCAATGACTTTCCCGGTTTGGTGAAATTTCAGTAGTCTTTCTTTGTTTACCAGTTTTCTTTTCCGCCATATGATGTATGCTTTCCAATCTGATAATGAGAACATAAAATTTGCCTATCCATGTTCTTGCTACTTTTTAATGGTAAAACAATTATTATGTTTAGTTCCTTTATGGCTTTACGTAGAATGATGGGGTGCTATAAGTTCATGTTGCTTAGAGTTTCATCACGATAATAGCTGGTGGGTATGAGCCAAACTTCAAACTTTAAGAAATTGGATTCTTTTGTGTCGGGATTGCAGTGGTGAAATGATGTAAGGGATTATTTTTATTATGAATGTAATGAAAAGTCTCAAACTTTTATACATTTTTTAACAAGGAATAAATTTTTCCAAGCCGTTTTCACTTCTATTACAAGGCTTCAGATTTTAGTTGTGGTCTATATGATGATCTGGTACTGTTGATTGATCTGTTTTATATGTGGACATAACATTTAGCATTTGAAAGTATATACTAATATTACTGCTAATGCATTCCTGCTTGGAAGATTCCATATTAACCTGAAGTCTGATTCTTGATCTAGAATACTGGAGCCTTGAGCAATTGAATTTGGGGCTTTATCTTTTCAGATCCAATTGGCCCAGTTATTGATTGTCTCTTGGTGTTTTGTAATAATATGTTTCTTTATGTGCTATAGGCACCCAAAAGTTATCAAATGTGGTGATTGCTCGTGCTTGAAATTTTGTGAACTAGGTTTCTCTACAGTATGTTTTATTGACCTCCTTTACACCAGTTTTCTGATGCTATGTTGCCCATGATCTTATCTTCTCACCGTGAAGTGTAGATAGAATTGAGTCTGAAATTTGGCTATTTTCATTTTGTTGGATTTGAAGAACTTTTTGACAATTAAATCATGCATCCAGATAAATCACATTTTTGGAATTAATTCATCCGGGTTAAATTTGGATTTTGAAACTTTATTGAAATTTTTAATACTGGAATTGTAAAGTTTGATTTGATCACTTGTTCTTGTAGCATGAACATGTGAATTAATAAGAAGGAAAAATAATGAAGTAATAAATGCTTTTAACCTCAAATCTACTTCGTTCTTAATTTTTAGTTTAAATTTTCTTGTAGATGGTTGAGTCTGAACTTTCTCGACTATAATTTTGAAGGATTTGTTCTCTCTTAAATGTGGCCTGTGCCCTGTAAAACAAATGCAATGAAATTCAATTTTCATTAATATTTAAGGACACCTGGTGTAATATTATGATTTTAAAATTTGAGCACTACTAAACGAATCTCTTAAATTGGCGTATTTTGTATGTTTCAGGCTCTGTTTGTGAATGCTATCATCAGTATAGTGACAAATCCGTGGTGAAGATTGTATGAAGCGGATCAAACTGTGATTATTATGTCTGAACTGATTGAAGGTCTTCCAGACGCAGTTGCCCTTAGGTGCCTTGCAAGGGTTCCTTTCTACCTCCATCCTAAATTGGAGCTTGTTTCTCGTTCCTGGAGAGCAGCCATTCGTAGCCAGGAGCTGTTTAAAGCACGGCAGGAAGTTGGTTCATCAGAGGAGCTGCTATGTGTGTGCGCATTTGACCCTGAGAATTTATGGCAGCTTTATGACCCTCGAAGAGACCTCTGGATTACTCTCCCTGTTCTTCCCTCAAAAATCAGGCACCTTGCCCACTTTGGTGTTGTCTCGGCAGCTGGGAAGCTGTTTGTGCTTGGTGGTGGCAGTGACGCTGTTGATCCATTGACTGGAGATCAAGATGGGAGCTTTGCCACAAATGAGGTCTGGTCATATGATCCTATAATACGACAGTGGGCCCAATGTGCATCCATGCTTGTGCCTCGTGCTATGTTTGCATGCTGTGCATTGAATGGAAAGATTGTTGTAGCAGGCGGTTTCACCAGCTGTCGAAAATCAATTTCTCAAGCAGAAATGTATGATCCAGATAAGGATATCTGGGTCCAAATTCCTGATCTCCATCGTACTCATAATTCAGCATGCACTGGGCTAGTCCTTGGAGGAAAGATGCACGTCTTGCACAAGGGCTTGTCGACAGTGCAAGTATTAGACCCTATGGGTCTTGGGTGGACAGTTGAAGATTATGGTTGGCTCCAGGGTCCAATGGCAGTTGTTCAGGGCTCTATCTACATCATGAGCCATGGATTCATTTGCAAGCAGGAGGGCAACTTGAGAAAGGTAGTGGTTTTGGCATCTGAGTTTCGAAGGAGAATTGGGTTTGCAATGACAGGGATGGGCGGTGACATCTATTTAATTGGAGGGGTGATCGGCCCTGATAGATGGAATTGGGATATCAAACCAATGTCCGATGTTGAAGTTGTGACAGTCGGGGCTGAGAGACCAACCTCACGCCAGGCTGCTCCAATGACAAGATGTCGCGGAACAATTCTTGGATGTACGCAGCTAAAGATTTAGTTTATGTTTTTATCCTAACTGTTGCTTTGTTGTGAAAAATTGTACTCTTGTTGAGGCGTCTGCACATCTTATCGGATATAAGAAACGAAGGTCTTGCTGGAAGCCCTGTTCTGTTTGTTGTAAAGCCATAATATTTGGCCTTGTGTCTACTCCAGTTTAGAGGCCGACACTGAAGGTTTCTATCCGTTTGACTGGCAACAAAATGAGTCGTACATGAAAATTATGTAGTAGCATGCATGAAAAAGTATTTCTTTATTGGGTATTTGAAGAGAGAACAAACTTCTTGTAATCTTGTTTATCGCTAGTTTATATTTATTTATTTGTTTTTGGTATGAGAAATCAGAGTGCAAATTCGCATAAATCACAATGCCAAGAATTTGATATAAATCAGAAAAAGAAAGAGCGATTGGGCCTCATTTCCATCCTGAGGCCCATTGAGCATAACATTGATTTTCTTTTTAAAGAACAAACGCCCTGGTATGACGGAGCCATTAACCCCGCAAAGAGTGTGGCATGTACCACGTCTATACAAAATTTTAATTATTTTAAATTTTTAATATTATTATAAAATTATTTTTAGTAAAATGGTGTAATGAAAATAGAAGTGGTGTAAAAGCAAAACCCTAACTTCGAGACTTTGGCTTAACTTGGGAAGAAGAAGAAAATGGAGGAAACTCAAATGGAAGAGGGAGCAAACAACAAAGACGTGGAGGTAGCTCCGGCCCTCATTTCCGTTCACCCTAATCAGAATTCTGTTGCTGTCGCTGTCGGGTCGGACCTCCGCGTCTACGATCTCCTGTAAGCTGTCTCTTTTCTTCTTCTTCTTCTTCACTTGACTAGTACTCATTAACCATTGGGTAAATGAATTTTCTGTTGGGTTCAAAACCCAGCAAAGACAAATAGTTGCATTATGATAACTTCTAATGATTTGTGAAATTAGGAGAATTTGATGAGATGCTTGTACATGTAAAAAGTCACTATTAAGTTTTATTGGAACAAATTATGTATCTAGTGGAAGACATTTCTTTTTTTATTTGTGTAATTTGACTTTATTTTTATGTTTCTGGTATCTTGACAGTGGGGATGGTGCAGTTTCTTTGCTGGATGATTCTGGTGGACCTTCTCATAAGGATTCTATCAGAGCTATTCGATATGGAGCAAATGGAAAGCTCTTTGTATCTGCCGGTGATGACAAAATTGTCAAGATATGGTCTGCTGAGTCTTGGAAATGTATTAGTTCTGTGTAAGTTATTCAAGCCCACATGGGGTTTTATTAGTTTTAAAGATTTTAGCCTACTTGATAGTCTAAGTTTTTGAACTGGGAAGTTCATGCATGAATAACGCAGAAGGCTTCTATCCCACATTTTACTAATTTTAAGTTTTAATGTCTGTGGATTGATGTAGTATGGTGATTGCCTCTAAAAGTTTTGTTTGTTCCTCACAAAAATAGTGGTCCTCTAAAGCAGGTTCCTGGGTGCTCTTTAGCATTTTGCATGTAGTAGTCACCTGCAAGAGTTAAATCCAATCTCTTCACTTATTCACTCAGGATTCTTAACGTTACACCATGCAGTGATCCCATTTATTTATGACTCAATTTTATGTCTGATGAAAGTTTTTCAATGGAGGATTGCTTAACTATTGTGGATCTAACAGGTGCTCTGAGAAGAGAGTGACTGCAGTTGCCATTAGCAATGATGGTAAGTATGTTTGTTTTGCTGACAAATTTGGAGTGGTTTGGGTTGTGGACCTGCGTGAACTTGATGAAAGTCAAGCATCAGCCAATAAGAAGGCAGCACCGTTGCTTGCTCACTATTGTAGCATAATTACTAGTCTGGTGAGGATTCTTATTCGTATAGATGTTTGTTTTTTTTAACTGTAGATATGGTTTAGGGGTGGTTTGTAGGAATCTTCAACAAATTGACACTTGAGTGCACCAAATTTTCCTTTAACATGATGATTGAATTTACTTTCTATACATTTCTGTGCAGGCTTAGGCTATTGTACTTTAGTCTAAGTATTTGTGGGTCTTTAATGAAATGTTGTTCTCGAGTTCAGAGAATTGATGACTGCCTTTGTTGTTTACCAATTGTCAATGAAGAAACAGATCGCTAGGAATTTCTTTCTTTGTGCTTTTTCATCCCATTTTCCTTATTTTCTTTTCAGAAACCTGCTGGTCAGGCTTTTTCTCTGTGTGCATGTGAACACTTTTCTTTAGCTATTTTTTCACTTTTCAATCTCTTCTTGCCTTTTCTGTTGAGGTGGGGAAGTTGATGAAGTTAGTTTTGCAACCTTGCTGCCTACATGATTTTCACTTGTATACTGGTCACTGTTGAATTGAATTATTTGCAGGAATTTTCTCCAGATGGACAGTTCGTTGTTAGTGCAGATAGAGATTTCAAGATTCGTGTAAACTCTCTTAGCCCATTGAATGACATAACTTGTTAGCCTGTCTCTGCACTTCATTTACATCATATCATTTTTATGACAGGTTACTGTGTTTCCCAAAAAGCCTTTAGATGGAGCCCATGAGATACAGAGCTTTTGCCTTGGCCATACAGAGTGAGTGAGTTTTTACTATCTAGTGTTTTATTGCATTCATTTGATATTCGCGGGAAGTTCTTGTGCGCTGAAGCTTGTGGGTGGAAGAAATCTTCCAAAATGACACTTCCGAAGTGAATTGATGGCATTTTGTGTGCTTTCTGAAATGTATCAAACATAAAACAAACTTAACTTTAAATTTACCATGTGGATTTGCTGCATAGCAACAAACTCTCACATTTGATCCTAAATTACTTTATACCTAAATATGTGTGGATAACAATTTCTAATTGCTAAGGTTGACATGTTCATTTTTTATGTATCTATTGACAGGTTTGTGTCCTGCCTTACATTTATTTGCACTCTGGAATACCCCCAAGGGTTTCTTGTTTCTGGAAGTGGTGATTCAACAGTGAGTATCCATAAGCTGACAATTATCATGTTGTTTATTCTCTTTTTTGAGATACAAAAGTGTGGTAACAATTTATGTACATTGCTTTTGCAGGTTCGGTTGTGGGATATTACCTCAGGATCTCTCCTTGATACTTGTGAAGTTGGTGTGAAGGTATCTCACTTGTAAAATTTCCCTGAAGTTGCTGATGATAGCACTGATTTCCCCTGATGTTTCTGAAATATCACTTGTCAATTTTGATGGACACGTGAAACTGTATTTTCTGTGCTCATACACATACTGTTTATATTAACTCAATATTAGATACCTTGCTGAGAGAATCTTTTCCTCTATTGTATGTGTGACTTATCCTACAAGACCACAAGTAGGTAGTGGTCTTGGCATCATAGGACAGGTGAAAGCAAGTGATTAACAGGTTATTTTTATTTGCTTACTTGGTTTCTTTTTTAATTGCTTCATGAAGGCAGGACATTTAGTGTCTGAGGGAAGTGGTGAGGGTCATTCTACTGTGACTGATCTTTCCACAATCCAGGACAGTCAACTTGTTGCGGTGGCTATTCAGAGGCAAGTTTCATCAGTGATCTGTGCGTTACCTGTGCTTTTTTGAACAACTTCTGTCTTTGATTTTAGTACTTCATGTCTATATATTGTCTCTTTCAGCTTGCAAGGAATATTGATATTGAGCTGCAACATTTCTGCTCAAACACTTTATTTTGCCAAGGTAAGAAATTCAAAGTACACCAGTAGTAGTAGCAGACTTGGAAACAACAGAACCATTATTCAGCACTTACAAAAAAAATTAAACTTGCTATAGTTGTCTTTGATGGATGAATTGTTTCATGTCTTACCTGAAAACACAAATTCCAGTGGCCTGTTAATTTAGCCAATCTGCCATGTTGTTACATGTATGGCTCAAATCTAGATTGAGATATTAGCTGCTATTCAACATGAAATATGGATATTCCTGAAAGCGTATATGAATGGTTGATTCCCAGTGTTGGGCTTCTGCAACAAAGTATGTGTAGGAAGTTGTAGACGTTCATTAGATTTTCAAAGGTTAAGTCACCGATGTTTGTACCATAGATCACAAATAATTTTAGTTTACTGTTCTCAAATAGTGTGATTGTTGCAGGTAGTTTCCATCAAGGGAGAGAACTTCATTCCGACAAGCTTGGGGAGTAGCTCTTCTGTGGGATTATTGTGGATGGTGACCGGCGTCTCCAATGTGCCTGGTTTTGATTACTCTTCTCTGTCCCGAGTGAAGGTCATTTCGGGTTTCAACAAGAACTCTGCTGATTCTGTTGAGAATGAACCTACTGTTTTAGAAGATAATGACATACCTGGGGGAATGGAACTGCTCAAGAAGTTACAAGGAAGTGTTTGTGTTGAAGAGAAGGTCTTTTTGGCGGCTGCTGAAGCTGTAAAAACATCAATTTGCAATTTGTTGATCAAAAAGCAGTACTCTTCAGAGAAACGTGAATTTAGAAAGAGAACAAGAAATGATAGAAAAATCAAACAATAACATTATTTCAGTCAGGGTGACAACTCTTTTCATTTCGCTAAATTTTGTAGGGATCCGAATCTCAACCAATGCTGTTGCTCGGATAGGAAGTTTTGTAATGTTAATTGTGCCCATTAGTAAGAAAATGATTGTAACATCTTACTTTACTGGCAAGGTGTGTGTGTGATGCTTGGTATTAATGAATCACCGCAACCATTTGTGATTTTCATTTATCTTTATTATCAATGATGTTGAAATTGAGAGGACATTATTAAGAAAATGATACATTACCCTTCATGAGAATTTATGTATGAATTAAGCAACTTTCTGGAATCAGGAGTTTCTTTAGATCTGTGGTATAAGAGCTGAAGATCCTGAAATAGCTGCTACTGATGATAACTCATTCGAACTCTCTATTACATGGTGAGATTTCAGGTAACAAAAACTACCTTTATGATTTGAGGTTTGAGGAATGGCCATTTGAAAGGTACATTGAAGCAGTCATTTCTGTTCATTGATTCTTTGCTTTCTCGTACATTTAGAAGCTTTATTTTGTTGATCTTCATCCAACCACGTATACAGTTGTGAAAATTTAAAAATTAAAAAAAAAAAACCTTTTAGATTTGTTAATTTAACTAAACACTCTGATATATAAAAAGTTTATAAAATAATAAAAACACCCTCACTCACTCACAGTGCCAGATTCTGACCACCATCATCAGAATTTAGCTTTACAACGTATACTGATAGGATCTTGTCAGTCATGCGTCGATCTAGTCTTTTTCGATCAGATCTACGATGGATCTAGTCCAAAAAGATTAGATTTGATCGTCGACGGTCAAAAAATGCTAGATTGATGAATGAATGGTCCGTTTCGGTCATTTGTAGGCCGTTGTGATAGATTCTAACTATCACCACTGGTAGTTGCTGAAATCTGATAATTATGGATGAATGAGGATATTTTTATTAATTTTTAAATTAAATTAATAAATTTAAAGGGTCTATAGATAAGTTAAAAATATAATAATATTTTTTAAATAATTAAACAAACAATTATTTTAAAAATAGGATTAAAAATAGAATAAGGAATAATAACAGAAACGTACCCTAATATTTATTAGACCTCACAAAGAGACAAAATAATATGGGCAGTAGGCAGTAGCAGTGCCTACTTTAACAAAAGAAAGAAATCTACATTTGTGTGTGGGCCTTTATGTGTCACCTCGAAATTCAATTCAGCTTCACCATCATTAATCTCCAGCCCTTCCTTTTGGTTTTGGGAATATCTTTATAGCTACTTCCACTATGCTTCTTCATTCATAATTATTATTATTATTTTTCTTTTTTTTTTAACTCTGCAGTTATCAGGCCAGCTTACCTAAAAATATAACCTCTAACATCTTTTAAATATTACATCCAAAAATCTTAAGCAAATTGTTAAACTGTCTAGACTTGGTTTCTTCATCATAGTTACTTTCCCTCTTCCTTAATCTCTGAAATACTAATATCAACCCACTTAAGCCTCTACAAATGCACTTCTTAATTAGTCTCTTTTGTTAATTAATTAATCACTAATTAATGGAGCCATCACGTTTCTCAATCAAATCTTATCTTAGCCAGGTGGAGATGGGATTGAAATTATGCATGGATTGGTGGTCAATAAACCAATTATATTTCTACACAGATGTTTGTTCATTTTATGTTTCACAAAACTTGATGGAAAGAGACTCCCACTTTAGGTGATGGAAAGAGGATCCTCATCACCATTCAAACTTATTGAACAAGACCTTTACATGGGTCCCTTATGGTTTAACATTACCCATCAATATATTGCCACCTAAGCCTTTTTATCATTTTTGGAGTTGAGGGGGACTTGGTTTGGTTCTTGTCAGCGTGTGAGTAGATAAGCGGATAAGGGTTGAAGATATCTTATTATATAATAGGTTTATTACAATAATTTTCCGAAGTTAAAAAGGAATAACAAAAGTTATCTTATTATTAAGTTTTAGTTATTAAAATAAATGATAAGATAGGAATCAGATAAATACTTATTAAAATATAATATTATAAGTTTTAACAACTCGTTAACAGTTTACTAAAAATAAGAGATTTTTTTTTTTAATCGGGATGTTCAGACCAGTTTACGTACACTTTAATAAGTTCTCGAGATCTATTGAATACACTATAAACACAATATTCCAAGTTAATCATAAATGCGGTAGGTGACCTCAAGATGATTCGAATCTAAGAAGTTAATGAATAGAGCAAATCTTATTAATAGCTAGACCAACCCTTTGAGATTAAAAATAAGAGATGTTTTATTACTCTTTTTTTCCACGATTGAAGACAAAACTATTCAGGTGTAACTAACCCCAATGGCTAAAGAGCTTGTCATCCGGCCACAAGGGGAAAGGTGAATTTTTGTTACTTTCGAAACCTTGAGGATATCATTGTTTGTAATTAAACCTTGGGGGGTCAATGTGATTAAGTCTTAAAAGAAATAAAATGTGGTGAAGTAATGAGTTTGGACAGGAAGAAAAAGATAAAATGAGATGAAAGACTTTGGAATTTGTTTGATAATTGAGGATGGATGGGATGGGACTGTGTCCATGTCTTGCTATTTATTATCATTTAATTCAAAGGCGTACTATGTTTTTTGTGAAATAACAATCTGCTATCCTTACTTTCCAAAACTATCCAATACCTACCCGCCATTCGTCTCTAATCTACCCGAGTTTGACAGTATCGATCATTAAAATGTCAATTTTACCCTTAATGATTATTATAAAAATAATAAATTTCAAAATTCAAAACCTTAATTTGGGATCAAGGAGCATTTGACTATATTAATCGAATGTTGGAGTATTAACGACGTGCAAGAGAGAGGCGATCGAACCAGGTTTTTGCGTGACTCAAGCTAGATTGTTGTTAATTGTCAACCATCGGGCAATAAGGGGTACTTCTTTTTCTTTTCTTTTTTGTCCATTTGAAAGGTTTTTGAGAGAGATTAGGGTTTCTAAACCTTAGATTTATTCTTTTTTCTTAAGGTTATATATATATATATTGCATAAAATGATGTAAATGCACTTTAACGGTTAAACTTTGTGTTCGAAAGAAAAAAAAAAAAAAAGGAGTAATATATTGATAGTTTCCATAACCAAAGGGTGATAAATTATTTATTATTTAGAAAAACATTGGATGAAAAAAATTGTAATTCAGCCTTAAATTGAATATGTATAGTAATTATCATGGCAAAATTTAAGAATTGAATTGATGCTTTGAGCATGGCGTTATGCTCTAAAAAGGACATGGAATATTTTTTTGTAAGATCTCGAATAAAATATATGCCCCATTATCATCGATACCCTTCTCACATAAAAAGCATTAGTTCACTAAAAATAAAAAATAATAAAATAATGAAATTAAACAGTAATAATACTGTTTAGTAATAATTTGTGTGTCACATCGACGTTGTTATTATATGATGGAAAAATTGGTTTGACATTAATAAGATGATAAATCAATTAAAATATGAAAATAATTTTTATAAAGCTTTCTCTCTCACAATGATTTTCTTTGAGAAAAGAGAAGAGACAAGGTGGGCAAAGTGAAAAAAAAAAAAATAGTACGTGGCCCGAGTTTGGGCCGCGGGCCCAGAATTAAGTTGAAAAAGTCAAAAAAATAATAATTATTATAAGAGCCAAGAAGGGCCCCCCTAGCAATCTGAGTGGCGAAGTGGGTCCTACTTTTAACTTAAAAAGAAAACGGCGTGGAGTTTGGTTCGTGTGGTATACGTCTCTGCAGTTAGAAACACTTAAAAATTTCTCACCATCATTAATCTTCTTGTGGGCCTTACCCCATAACTGGGACCACTGTGAGCCCATTAAAATTGACAATACTAACATTAATAATTATAAAAAACAATAAAAAAAAATCTCATGAAGGAAGACTTTAACATTTAATACGAGGGATCATTATAACTTTTATTTAGATGATAGTTTTAAGGTTCTAGAAAATTAGTTGAGACGTATAAACTGATATAAATATCTTCGATTATTCAAGAAAAAAAAATCTAGAATGATATAGGATTCAAGTCTCATATGGATTATGTTCTTATGGGCAAATAAAAAAATTATTGATTTTAATTAAATTTTTTTCATAAATATGATGTAATAGTTTATAAATAATTAACTTATCATTAATTTTTTCTCCTAATTATCAACTGATGAATTATAAACTGTTATATCCAACGTAAAACCTAAAAGAAATATTATTATATCTCAGAGATAAGTTATAAAATGACAAAAGAAGATAATGGCGAAAATTATCGAGGAGGAAGAGGAAAGAGCCAGCAGCTGGTCCTATCAATCAATGAAGGCTTAATGTACAAACACACGTGTCCCTTAAAGAGAGCTCATGACTGGCCAAAGCTGCACCCTTTGCCTTTGGGTCCCCAAACCCTCCTCTCTCTTAATCCCCTCAACACAATTGTTTGTGTTTTCACCCATAAAATATTCTTTTTCTTCTTTCTTTCTTCAATCAAATCAAACAGTAAATTCTTCCATTCGCCAGCTTGGACACAAGTATAAATTTTATGTTGATGTATTAATATTGCTACACCGTTACGGTGTAATCTGTACCATAATACCGTAAAAGGGCGATTAGAATGGTACCAGGTTTGAGTATTTCATATCAGAATTCAGGAAACTGAAAAACGAAGACCAAGATGAGAGAATCAGGACAAAATAGCGAGAAAAAAGGCTCTCCAGACAAGGACAAAAGTCGCAAACACTGACACACAAAACAAAAATAATGCAATGCAATGCAATAAATGGAAACAACTACACGTTATTGGTTGCATAATTTAAACTCTTAAACACAGCTCATTCTCATGCACACGACTCTCAACTCAAAACTTTCTCTTTATAACCCCAAACCCTTCGGCTTATCTCTTCCCTTTCAACTTTAAAGTCTTATTAAAGTTTTCTCTCTCTCCATCTCTTTTGATTACTCACCTTTTGTTTTCTCTTTACGTTTATCTTTAAGCAAAGTTTCATGGCCATTTTTGCAGGATTGTAACTAAACAAAGACATACAAAAACAAAGTAAAGTTGAGGGAGAGAGAAAGTGGGTTATCTTTTTTTTTTTTTCTTCTTTGGGAATAGCAAAACAATTTATTCTGTTTCCGACAGAAATTAGCATCAGGGGTATATAAAGATCACTGTTCTTTTTGCAGTAAATTTTCAGAGGTGTTTGTTAATGTTTGCAGTTCTATCATGTGGGTTGTTGTATGCGCATAATTATGATGAGTACATGAATTGATTCTTGTTCTCGTTAAGCAACAATTACAGAAATACTAACACAAAAGACGAGAAAACCCAGTTTTTATGCATTTGTTTTTACTTCAAACATGGAGGCTACAGAGATTTAGGACGCATTTCAGCTTCCCAAGAGTGTCTGCCGTCAGTTTTTTTTTTTTTTTTTCATTTCTTTTTTTCTGGGTTTGTGTGTAACATAGACTCCTATAGACGCGGTCACAGTAAAGCCTTTGTGAGATTTTGAGCCTCAAAAGTTTGATAATCACGGCGGTCTCTGCCTTATTTTAATCTCTTGATTCAGGTGAGTTGATGTAAAATTTGTTTACAACTGCATCAGTTATTCTCTTTTCTTCATTTCCAAAACTGAATTTAATTTACATCTATCTTTCTTTCTTGTCTGTGCGGAAAAATCTTAGTAATGTTGAGAAAGAGATCAAGAGCAGCGACCAGCAAGCAAAGTTTAATGGCGGATCATCACAGTTTTCAACCATCATCAAACTCCCAAAACAACAAAAGACCTATCTCTTTCTTATTTTCTCCACGATTCCGAGCTTTTACAACAAAGGGTCTCGCTGAAACTGAGGTTGTGATAAGTCCAACTTCAATCCTCGAAACAAAACCATTCTCTCCTTTCGGAAATCTCTTCTCCGATGACATATTAAAGACCCCAAAACTTCTCGCTGATCAGAACAAATATTATTCCAGGGAAAGTTTAGACTCTAAACCCATTGGTTTAGGTCTTATTGACGTATTAACTGACAGTAAAACCATTGAAGAGAATCCTTCTTCCAAGCCAAATTACAAAAAAGTTTTCTTTGGAAACAAAATCAGAGTTCAAGTTCCTCCATTGCCTGTTTCTAATCTTTCTCCGTCTCCGTCTCCGTCTACGAAATCTCCAACTGAGTTTGGGATTAAGTCTCCAGCCAAGAATTCTACTGTTAAAACGAACGATAGTTCTCCAGGAGTTGTCACAGGGTGTATTTCTGTGACAGAAATGGAACTTTCTGAAGATTATACGTGCGTGATATCTCGTGGAGCAAATCCGAAAACCACTCACATATTTGACAACTGCATTATTGAGAGCTACTGTTCTTCATCCGAAAAACCCAACTCCCCACTGGGGAATAAAAATAATAATATTAATATTAATAATAACTTCCTCAGCTTTTGCCATACTTGCAAGAAGAATCTTGAACAGAAAAACGACATTTACATCTACAGGTTTGCATGCTAAATTCATTTTTTTTTTTCTTTTGTTCTTTTTTTTTAAAGAAAAAGTAATTTTTTATCTTCTTTAATCATCATTAATTGATAAGCTAATTGTACTGCAGGGGTGAAAAAGCTTTTTGCAGTCAAGAATGCCGCTACCAAGAAATATTGCTCGATGAATTGGAGAATTAACCAAAAAAATTTCCATGAATCTGATTGTAGAGGGACAACAAAATTAATTATTTTTCTCCAAATAATAGAAGAGAGATAATGTAAACTTGATTGCTTCTTTCTAGGGTATATTGATATCCAAAGCTTTTGTTTTTGGGTTGCAGTAGAAGATGAAGAAGATGATTTATGATTGAAAACTTTGCCTTATCTTTTATTATTTAATGATTATTGTTGATGGGACCAATTATTATTTGAGTCATGAAGATTCTTTTCTTCCTTTGATGAGTGTAGTTTCTTTATCTTATCTCTGGTGGCCATAAACATTTCTGAATTATGGTTCAGTGATGACTACAGTTTGGTATTAATTATTGGTTTATATATATTATGGGATAGATTAATCTGAAACTGACTTTTTTAAAGAGAGACAGATCCAAATTTCACGTCTTTTTCTTCACCAATTCAGTAAGCAGTAGGTGGGAAATTATATACTTGATCAAGAGATAAAGTTTAAACAGATTTGTATTCCCTTATATCTATATATATTTGTTTTCTTCCTTTTCATGATAGATTGAGAGTTACTACTCACCAACCAAAGAAAGAGGTGGGTTTCTTTGAGGCTTAAGGTTAATAACATAATTCCCCCAAAATTTGAGTAATACTACACTTACAACCCAATCTCATAACCCCGACATGATAGTTCACAATTAATCAGCTTGTAAATGAATCCTGCTACTTGTTATGGGTCCCGTCTACCTATTTGCGAACTCATCAATTGCGAATTATTATATTAGATTGTGACAAAAAGTTTGTAAGATTAGATTGTAAGTCAATCTTTATCTTTAAACTAAATGATAAGAGGAAAAATTAGGTAAATATTTATTAGTTTATAATAGTGTATGTTGAAATGGCTAACTAATGTTTCATTATTGACAGGAGAATTTTTGTTATTTTTAAGAAAAATTTTGCTGATTCAAATAAGCCTCAGGGTGCCGAAAACCCCCAAAATGTTAGGCTACTAGGTATTTTGGTTTTAAGAAAATTTTGAAAATGAAAACAAAAAACTGGATTTTATGTTATTAAAATTTAAAAATGTTGTTCATTATTATGATTAAAGAGCAATAATATGCTTACAATAAGTTATACAAACAGACAAAAAAAAAAAAGATAAAGTAATTATTTTATATGAATTTTGTGTAATTTTTGTTTATTTGTATAACTCAGTTGTATGATTCAACTGTAAATAAAACATTATTGATGTTTAAAATAGTAGTTGCATATAAACTTTATTTATGATCGTTTTCTTACGATAATAAAGTAAGAATAAAAACATTTTTTTTTCTCGGATTTCAACTGTAAAAATAGTTCATGATAAAATATTACAAATTTTCAAAGACGAAACAAAAAAATAATAAATAAAACGAAAAATTAAAATACAGAAATCACATCCTAAAATGTTGTTAAATAATAAATCATTTTAAATAATTTTTATTTACAAACTGTTTAAAATTCAATTTAATCCATTTTACTTTTGAAATGGCAAATACCCAATAATAACAATTTATATTAAATAAATCAAGTTTGAAAATAAAGTATTCGTTAGCTTTGTAGGTTTTAATTTCAAATCTTCATGTAAAACGTTTTAGCATCATAAAAAATAAAAACAAATTATGCCCTTCTTAATGGATGAAACATCTATATAATCACAGAGGATCGTATTAGTTATTAATTAAGATATGGCTGACACATGGATTTAGACCACTCTCAGTATTTTGAACTCATAATATCTTTGTATAATTAAAATAATGCCTGATGAAGATATGGATCTCAACCAAACTTATATAAAAATTGTAAACAAACAAGCTTGAGATACGATGCCAATTCTTTTGTACTTGGTCACATGAAAAATAAATTAAAAAAACTGCTCGAGTTCAAAAAATACACTTAAAATTTGAATCAGGGGCGGATCTAGCCATCGTCCACCCTCAAATTTTTTTTTTTTTAAGTACTAGTATGTATAATTTCTATATTTTGGTTCATCCTAACAAAAATATTAATATGCAATTAATTTTTATTTTGATCCACACGAACAGAAATTATCATCGACAAACTTCAATGGAACTAGTTGATAGAAAAGAAAAATGCTTCATTCTTTAGTTGTTCAATGTCTGCTCAACCCTATTTACCAACCTTCATGGAAACTATATATATACTTGCTGGGATAATTGTCCATCTGTCGTGCAGTGTATGCGAATACGTGTTTTGCATTGCTTTCGGGAGGGTAATAGAGGGGTTGACACCTCAACAAACATGGGACTGTATCTTTCAACTATTTAATACTGTATATTTAAATTTAAAGAAGTTCATTTTGTCTCTTATGTATAACGAAAATCCAATCAATTAATAAAATCTTTAAGTAAAGTTTTAATCCGATCATTCCCTCATGGAATCAAGAACTTGCACCGCAGAAACAGTGGAGTTACTGTAAACAATAACATTATGAAAATAAAGAAAGGCCCTATAAGAAGTGGACGATAATGATAAGAATAAATAAAGTTGTAACTTCAATTTTCTTGTTGATGATTCAGAGTAGGATTGAAAATAAAGAAAAGAGAGAGTGGAATTGTTTCATGCTTCTTTTAATATAATTATGATAAATGTTTATATATCCTTTCTTTAGTAGTATTCAACAAAGCGAAAATATTAGACACTAATACTGTTTCCAATGTAAAAGAAAGTAACAGGCCTCTCCAATATTCATATTCATCATTTTGGCTATGGATACATATTACAAGAAGAATTTTCACAGATTAATATCATACTTCACATATGCATACTCTATTTAAAGGCGGCGAAAGAGTCATAATCTAATCTATGGACAACTTAAATGTGACTATCTGCCCAACAAAAGGAAGTGTTAAACCCCACCCAGGATCTTACAGCGATATTATATGTGCACAAGAATGTAAAGCACCCAAAACGAGAGCGCTTTTACTTTCAAACTGAATATGGTAATAGAGACGACAAAAGAAGATTGAAATCTATGGATCGGATATCAATTTGGAAAATGAATCAAGTAAAATGTTAAAACAAAATGAAGACACCCCACTTGAAATATCAAAATTCACAAACACCTAGACCTAGTCATGAGTAATCAAGATTCTACATCTCACAAACCCACAACAATCATGAAACTAGAGGATCAATCTGGGAAACTCAAAACTACCGTAAGAAAAGAGCTAAAAAGCATCAATCTGTACAAATGGACAAAACGATACAGGTCTAGTACAACATACAACAAAGCAGCAAAATCCTAGTTAACCCAAAAATCAAATGAAAGAGAAAGGAGCCTTGGCACATCATGTAAGATTGCCCCATTTGCAGATAGCTGGACAGAGAAAGAAGCTAAGAGTAGAACACAGCAGCACAGTTTAAGGTTTCAAGTAAAACAGTATTCAAGCTTTATCCTTGTTTAAAGATCCAAAGACAACATCATTCTGAATAATTGATTTCATTTCCTAAAAAAGAGTCAACAATAATAAGATACTCTTACAAACACTAGCACAAACATTGAACACAGCATCAAACTTCCATTTAAATCCAACTATAAAGCAGCGACATTGCTATCAGAACATAACATGTAATTGCGAAGAGTGAACCTCTTAGTCTGACACTACATATTGACTCAATAAGAAGAGTGAACATCTTAGTCTGACACTACATATTGACTCCTCTGCTTCAAGAGACTCCTGGTACAATAACCGCAAGACAAAGATAACATGCAGTATTAAGACACAGGTGAAAAGAAAAAGAGATTGCATATATCGGAAACAGCATACATTGATTACACGAAATCACGAGAACTGCATACAGTTCTTTACAAGAAAGACACAGACACTGCATATGGTTCCATACAAGACTTAACGGTCAAGACCATAACTATCACGAACATGTTCTAGTCCTGAGAAAGCCTTCCAAACACTTCTCACAATGGTACCCTGGAACACAAGCGAATTGATTTAACGTCAATAAAACATATAATTACTTCAACATGATAGTAAATCTACAAAAGGATTGAAAGTTAAAGACATGGAAAATTATTACCTTGTAAATGGCTTGGCAACAGTCAACGAATCTCCAAGGAAAATAAGCTTTTCGAAGACCAGGAGACAAGTGGTGTTTCAACTCAGAAGAACAAGAAACTAATAGTACTTAGAACAGGACAGAGCAACACGGATTGAGCTTAACTTAAAGGAGCAGAAGTGGCAAATAACTACTTTCACTTCCCCCTCCCACTTTTCCCTCTCAAAAAACACGAAAATGTGGTGAAGGGGAAGAAACACATGTATACAAAGGATTAAGATTCTAAGTAAACGAGATATAGTAAGAAATTGTGACTACAAAGAAGAGATGCTTGATTGCTGAGCATCTAATTGAGGGAAGGTTGAACCAAGAAGAAGAGTTACAATATAAGGATCATATAAGTTGCCAATTGACACAGTTAACTAAGAAACAAAGAGCCTAATCGATGTAAGATTATCAGATAGAAAAAGAAAGGGTTTTGAAATCGAAATCAAGGAGATAGAGATGAATAACAAGAATAAACAGAGATCTAAAGAACTTGTGAATGGTCTAATCAAGGTATCTACTATATATACACGGTATCTAACACTAGAGGCCTAAGAACTTGTGCTTAAGTCCATGACTGTGAGAATCAACAGTTTTACCCTGAGAGATTAGATTATACTGACAAGTTATCATCATAGATTCCAAATCTAACAAAGACGTAATTTTTCTTCCAGCCCAGTAGCTTAGATAGTAGTTAATTGCTCCATCCCACGCCAAATAAGATTGCAGGCATGCATTCATCACCACGACTCCCATATTCCTTCTGCTTCCCATTCAAGTCAACTTCCCTCCGTTTAGCCACACCATGTTACACTAACCTTGCCCAACTCCACATCAATCTCAAATGAAAAATCTGGAGATTGTTGACCCACCAGAGCCATCCACTACACCAACACAAACAAAACACAACCCCGTACGACTCAAACTACCAACCCAACTCAAAAGCTAAAGAAACGACCGCATACCAACTTGCACTACCAACCCAACTCTTTATTTTCTTCAACTGTATATACAATCTAACACTAACCCACTTCAGAAGCTAAAGTTATTTACAGGAGCGCATAAAGCTCCTTCTACTTCACTCATCGACATTGTCAAGATTGAGAATGCGACGCAGAGTCTTTGTCGCTGAGTCAGCACTAAGAAATATATCCCTAGTACGACCAATAAGATCCCTGGTTGGTGACGAGGGTGCAGATTTAGCCATTGGACGATCCATTTCAACAGCAGCCTCATCAGCCATTACTGGCAAATCAAGTGAAACGGTGCGTTTCGGCTGCAAGGAAAACTTGGGAATCGGCAAAGAGCTCGGCGGCGGCGAGTTGGAGTAAGCCGGCCCGGCCCACAGCTCAGACAATGAGAGGGTTTCAAACTCACCAAGGAGTTTCCCAGTGAAAGGTCTCTCATTTCTTGGGGTTTTCATGTTGATAGCTATAGGGTTGCTTCTAGCACTGGTTTTCGACTTCGTTGGGATGTTGTCCACAGAGTTCACGTTTCCGTTAACACTTGATGATGGTGTTTTTGACGAAGATGAAGAATTAAACGAAACAAAAGAAGATGATCTTTTGGTCACAGAAGCAGAAGAAGTACTGATCGGGGTTGGGAGTATACCTGCTCCGGATTCGAAAGCCCTACAGTTAACATCTCTGAAGTTTCTAGACCGACCCGACCCGTTTGGCTTGACTCTGCCGTAATATTGATTCTTGTGTTGAGCCACAACAACGAGAGTCTCCATCACTGAGTTAAACAACTACTACTCTTTACGAGTTATGCCAATTGCAGCAGATCCACCGTCAAAGATCACAACTTTAAGCCCCGAACTGCACGAAAAGCACTATAACGACTGGACGATCTTCTCCAAGATAGATCCAATTTGAACATCGATTTATTTCCAGATCTTCCTCAACAAACACAATAAAATTTATAAAAAATCGAGAAAGTAAAAACTGAAAATCTAAAAGCTAAAACCAGATAACAAAAGAGTTTGACAGTGATTTTCTAGAGAAAGCGAGAAAGGAAAATACCCGAAACTGAAAGAGAAAGTTGACTGTGAAGTAGTGGAGAAGAGATTGTCAGATCTAAGAGGGCGAGGGGAGGGCTTTGTAATGGTTGTTTGAGGTTCTGATTTTTGTGTAACTTGGAATTTTTGGGGTTTAATTTGCCATTGAAATGGAGAAGAGGAATCCACGGATCTGAAATGACTATCACAACTCACAGTCATGTTTAAATATCACAGCCTTCGACTGGTCACTGTGGATAAGGAAATGCCCCTGGTTTTGAAATTATTTACGAGAATGTCATCCTTGAGTTGAATGTAATTACTAATTAGAGACTATTGACCCTGGTCCGTTCTCAACTTCTCCTCCATATCTGTTTTTGGTCTTGGTTAGATTTTTTCGTTCATTGTTTGACTGTAGACACTCCTAATTTTGTTGTGTAAATTAAAATTATGATATTAATTATTTTAAAATATATTAAAAAGTTTGAAAAATAAAATAAAATTTATCTTATTTAAAAATACTTTTTATTAAAAAATAAACTATTTTTATTTCATTTATTCGCATTAATCGTCTTTGAAAAATATTATCCTTACTTTAATTATATAAGGATTTTCTTTTATATATATTTATAGAGTGGTATTTATTTTTTTAGTTTTAAGTGATATATATCTTTTAATAATAATAATAATTTAGTCGAAAAATTGTGAAAAATAATTAAGAACTGATCTAAAGTGCTTATAGTAATGTGATAACCATACCAATTAATTAATTATAATATGGATTTTTTTTCTACTTAAAATGATATTATTCTTATAAATAGGAATTTGGAAGTGACAATATGGATGGGGGTAGTTTAGTAAAAGAGAAAAATGAGAGATTTGGGCCTGGGGGCCACAAAAGTCATGGAACAAGTTGGGGTCCTACACATCCGGACAAAAGATAGAGATAAAAGCTTGGTTGGAGCGTAGTGGGTAAGGTGAGGGCTATGGCTCTATTCATGCACTGACACCTGTCAGTTTTCATTATTTGATTGAAATTAAATGTATCTTTTAAAATTTAATACGATAACATGTCATGACATTTTATGCCGTGCAAAAATTACATGCCTAATCTTCCGAATAAACCCTTGTGGGTAAGTAAATTTAGTATATACATATATTTATAAGAGCAATGTTATATTTATCGAATGATGCACACCGAATAACGTGACATAATCTTGATCGTCGATTAATTATGAATTAATATTAATCGATAGTTAAGATTATGTTACGTCATTCGATACACGAATTTAATGTGCATTCGTTGGTAATTGTATTATTTTCCTATTTATAATAGAAATTAAAATAAAATAAAAACAAGGAATTCATGAGCAACGGGAAAATGGAAAGTTAGGGAAGGTTAATGAGAGAGAGAGAGAGAGAGAGAGAGGAATCAAATTGCCTTTTCCTTTACACGTTCTTTGGGAAACCAAAATAAAGTAGGTGGGGGGTTCTTTGCTTGGTAGGCTTAAAAAGTGAAGGAATAAATAAATAAAAAGGCTGTCAAAAAAATTGTTCTTATTTACCTTTTATTTGCACGCCGAAGGCTAGTAACTCCACGTCCAAGCCAAGCATTTACTTCAATGACAAATGTCAAATGTACCCCCCACCGTCCATAGTGTTTTGTCCAAATAACCCTTTGGAATTGGAGTAAAAATGCTTTGTCTCTTTGCGAGGATATCTGTCTAAGATCCACCAAACAAGAAGCTTTTCTAAAGTGATGGCAAGTTGTTTAAACAAAACCAAAGTTAGGCGTAAAGACCAAAACGCACTTATTTTGATATTTATTAACTTAGGTTAAATTACATTATCATCCTTGAGGTTTGGTGAAGAGAAAATTTTCTAGTCGTCCGGCCAAAATTGTAAACAATTCATTCAAAATATTTTTTTGACCCCTTAAACCGTTATATTTAATTGTAAGATAAACCATTATGGGTTAGTAGTGTTAGTTTTCCCAAAATTAAAGGGTGAAAGGTTTCATGTCAAACCTCAAGGGTAATACATAATAAATCCTCAGACTCGCACATCATCAAGTTAAGTCTTAACTAAAGTTTGAATCGGTTTATAAGTGTTAAGAGAGTATGGGGGGAGGACAATTGCGCAAATGTGTTGGACTTTGACTATTATATACATCACTAGACTTTCCAGTGGTTAATAGGTGATTGATTTATTATGAGTTAAAAAAAATAAAAACAAAAACAAAATGCATATTTATAAGATTCCGATCTAATTATAAAAGAGTCGAAGTAAGTCCTCAATTTTATTTATAGTGTTATTAGGAAAGGGCATTGTTTTAAAGCAAATCTTTGGCATTAAAGATATACATTGGAAAAAGAAAGATGATTAATTTGTGACACATATTCGTCCAACAAAGTTTACATTTGTTTATTTTTAAATGCAGAAGGTGAGACAGAGCTGTTTCTTTTATATAATCGATGTTGGTTGCAAAGATAACACGAGTTATGCCTGAAAAAGTAGGGCTGACGTAAAGTCTTATCAGCATGGGTAGTCAGAACTTAAGATGATTCTATGACCGCTCAAATGCGGCCACATCACGTGATGACGTGAGTAGCATACTCCTGCCAGTGTAGTGGGTGTACGTCAGGTTAACAAATGGTTGGAGGTGCTCCATGTATCCAATCCCTACACAAGTCGAGGAAATCACTCGGGTAAGTGAGCAATGGGACGTAGAGAAGGATTTGCACGGCATCCATCCCACTCACAGATTTAGTTATCATTACTTTGATTCATCCCACTATAAATAGAGGTCTTCTCTCCTATTTGTGGTATTGGCTAATTTCACTCTGGAATAACATACTCTCTCTCTCTCTCTCTCAACGTTGTAACTCAGCTCGCTGAACGCAATCTGACTCTACTCATTAATACAATATCAGTGGACGTAGGATTTGCCTTGTAAGCATCCGAACCACTTTAAACATTGTTCTTCACCCTTTATTCAACTAAATACTTCCATAACCACGTGTAACTTCTAAGCCCGCTTCGTATTTTTCACGTGCGAATAGTTGGTGTCAAAATCAAGCATCAACAATTTGGTGCTAGAATGAGGGCTTGATTTAGTACTCGTTCTTCATCAGAAGAATCTCTAACTAATTGGTCTCATTACAGCAAATGGCTCGCGGTTTTGAATCTGAGCGAACCAATTATGGCAATGAAGAGATCCCCTAGGTACAGGAGGACACTTCTCCCAAAGTACCCCCAGCTTAGCAAAATATCGTGGGGGATATCCCTTCAAGCTCATGGCTTGATCCAACCGTCATGAGTTACCTGGAGATGTTTAATAATACTCTTCAAACGGTCAGTCAAAGGCTAGACCGATTGGATGGGGTCGTGCCACCCAAATCAAATGAGGCGGTGCCACTGCCGAAAACGCTTACAGGTCACGTGAAAGCACGAAAAAGGGCAAAAGCCTATACCGCGCGCACTACAACGCGTCAAATAAAAGGGAAAGCAAGTAGCGTACAGCGGACCTAAAGGCTCCAAGGGACCAGCAAACACCATCGTGCCCTAGGTAGAATACCCGTGGCATTGCGACTCGGTGACATGTCGCGGCCTGAGCCATCTTGCGCCACATCGCGCGAGCACTCCCACAAAAGTGCAAGGTGGGGAGATTCTCATTATTGCCAAAATGACGGCTTTGATCGTCGTCGTGCAGGGAATTCCCATTGTCCGCGAGTCGATTCGCACCACCGCGGAGGTCAGGATGGTTCCCCGAATCACTCAACGCCATCACACGACTCCGACCAGGGTGTGTCGAACATGGCCGGAGCTGCCAACTGCAGTGAGGAGGAATCTGACCTAAGGTCTTTCCTCAACCGCAACTGTAAGGGTCGAACCCACGTTATGAAAAGTGATCCCCAGATAGTGCCACTGCCTCAGATTGAGGAGTTACAGCGAGCTCTGATCAACTTAAGGCTCAGCGAAACAAGCAAGGGCAGGTCGTAGAGGCATCTCCCTTTTCTCTGGCAGTATTAGCTGCTCCCCTCCCTTCAAGATTCAGAATGCCTAACATGCGAGCATTCGATGGAAATTTCGATCCGTAAGATCATCTGTATGAGTTCAACGACCTCATGGAACTCCACCAAGTCTCTGACTTGGCAAAATGCCGCTGCCTGACGGTAACCCTTACCTCCCATGCCAAGCGATGGTTCAGGTCGCTCCCAGCGGGATCAGTAAGCTCGTGGCCTCAAATGAGCTTGACATTTTTTAGACACTTCCAGACGAACAGGAAGTTCTCGATGCCGCTAAGCTACCTAAACAACATAAGGCAAGAGAGGGGCGAGCCCCTTCAATCTTATATTGACAGGTTCCACATGGAGCTCCACAAGGTAGCTCACACTCTCGAAGAGTCCGTTCGGACTCTCTTTATCGCAGGAGTTCGCCCACAAATAGATTTGTGGAAGGAGTTGCAATCTAAGGACGATGTTTTCCTCACCCGCTTTTACAACCTTATGGAAAAGTACCTCCGCATTGAAAACTTTGTGGCTACGCTCAACCACCACAACCCTGGTCCTTCGAGCAGTGCTCCCGATCGGGGGGAGAACAGGAGGGCTTATTGCAGATGGGCTAATGACGATCAGTGAAAAGGAAATAAGCAGCGATACGAGCCCAAGAAATCCTACACCCCAATTCCTCGTCGCGATCTCGACAAGAGTCAATACACCCCTCTAAATGCCTCAATATCGGCTATTTTGGATAAGTCAGAGGAGGCCAGTTTGCTCGGAGAGCTCGAGTCCATGAAAAATCTTTCTTCGGCCAAAAACAATAAAAAGTACTGTCGCTATCATTGAGATAATAGGCACCACACCGATGAGTGTCGGGCCCTCAAGCAAACAATTGAGGACCTCATTAAGCAGGGACACTTCAAAGAGTATGTTGATGACTCTGCTTCCGTTAGGGAGAAAAATCAAGAAGAACCGGGAAAAAAGCGTCGTGATCGCAAATGTCTCTGCAGTGTAGGGATCATTTTTGGGGGACCACATCTCGTAGGGAATTCGTGAGGTGCCCATGAAAGGTATGCCCACGCAGCCCGTCATAACCCTATAAGTGTGATGAGCAAGACGTCGCGACCAGCGAAGGTTCTCAGAGAGGAGGAAATCACCTTCTCTGATAAAAACGCGGTACGATTGCATCATCCCCACAATGATGCTCTTGTCATCACACCCGAGATAGGGCGGTGATACCGATGAAATGACCAAAATGATTGAGTTCCTAATAGTGGACTGTCCATCTGCTTTTAATGGCATCTTGGGACGGCTTCTACTACGAAGCTTCAAAGCAGTCACCTCGATCTACTATCTAAAGATGAAGTTCCCTACTCCAATGAGGATAGAGGAAATAAACATATATATAAGATTCCGATCTAATTATAAAAGAGTGCAAGTAAGTCCTCAATTTATTTATAGTGTTATTAGAAAAGGGCATTGTTTTAAAGCAAATCTTTGGCATTAAAGAAATACATTGGAAAAAGAAAGATGATTAATTTGTGACACATATTCGTCCAACAAAGTTTACATTTGTTTATTTTTAAATGCAAAACGTGAGAAAGAGTTGTTTCTTTTTATATAAACGATGTTGGTTGCAAATTAATATGTATAAAAAAAAAAATATAATGCATAGGATCCTTAGGTAACATCCAAAATAATAAACAAGATATGCAGTTTTGAGTACCTTAGTATTTTAAATGATTAATTTTAGAGTTAATCCTTTTAAGATTTAAAAGATGACAAAAATTCTTCTATTGTTAAATTTTAGGTGTCAAAAAAAACGAAAGGTAATTTGGTAATATTTGTTAACTCATAAGAATGGAAAGTTTAACGATTCAATAACAATTAATCAATGCAAGGAGATTTTTGTTATTATATTATAATTTGGGGATTTGTCTTCATTTTAATATAAAGAGAATGTTAAATTTAAAGTATTTTTGAGATTTTTGAAAACTGTGAAACACCTTTCTTAAGTGAATTTTTTTATATTTTTGCAAAGGTTTTATGATGTTTTAAATAAATTTTTTTTTTTAATTTCAGGAAAAATTAGTCGTTTAAGGTTGATTTTTTTATGGACTTAAAATAATTAATTATTTCATATTGTTTTGTTCTGTTTTGTCAGCCTTTTTCCGCTCACTGAGTTTAACCAGTCGCTCGCGTTGATCTGTCTAACAATAAAATGTTCAAACACAATTACCTTTCCAAAATAAATAAATAAATAATGACCGTACAAAGTTTAAATATTGGCCTTTTAATTAAATTATAGAACAAATTTGATTGGCCGGATGTTAACTTTATTTATTTTTAAACAATAAAGTAAAGAAACTAGTGGTACTATTCGACACTGTAAAACTCGCCCATTCAAGATTTTAACATATTCCAAATTTCATTAATGCCCTTATTTCAATTTTTATAATTTAAGAATATACCCACTTTCTAACTATTATTCATGATGTTTGTAATGTCTAATATTGTCATTATCTTAATTTACAAGAATTTCACATATTCAAATTGAGAGTTAAATACATTAGTCTAAGCCTTCTTGCATCAGTTGTAGCGTAATAAAGGCATGGTATAGAATTTATCACACAATTAATAGTGTCTGCCCATAAAAAAAAATCCATTAATGTCTCAACCACCGAACACCAAGCAAGGAATAGCCATGTTCATCTTCTTAATTAGCTTATAAATCAATAAAGGATTCCATATTCTTTGACAGAAAGTGTTGGTGCAAGCTGCTTAATTTAATAGAGTGGTGGACGCCCAAATATATCAACTATGGATGAAGGATATATTATAAGGGTGAGTCCCTCAAGCTAGCCCGGCTCCGGCATATATACTTTTGACTCTACCAATAGTTGTACTAGGAAGATGGAAGGATATAAGCAAAATGTATATGCATGGCATGATTAATTATGTATTAAATGAGAGCTGTTAGTCGAGTTAATCCCACATGACCTTGGAACCACTGACCGAGTAACAGTTTGAGTGGCTATCTCTATTAGTACTTAAGAAAGGATTCGAAATTAGAACCTGTTGAGTATTACACCCAATAGTCCCTATCGAATTATTCGACAATCCAGAGATAGTTATAATCCCACGGGATCTTGGAACTACTAACCGGATAACAACTTCAATCGTTACCTCTATTAATACTTGAGGAGGGATTCTAAATCAGGACCCATTGAGTATTACACTCAATAGTCTCTATTAAACTACTCGACCACCCCAGTGATAGTTAATATCTTATTATTATTTCTTATTTAAAAATTATACGTTTTGAATTTTGATAGGATTCTAGTTTTAAACTTGGATTCATAAAAAGATTTCTAAATTATAAGAAAAATAAAAAGATCGAAAGAAAGAAAACTTATGTGGCAAATTGGGCATGGACAGTGGAGTGCCTTCACGGATTCCACTGTATGAGTGGAACAGTGATGAGCACAGCAGGCAGCTTCATATGGTGCGATAATAAAGTATTGCCCTGCCGTCCATTATTCTTCAAGTTTAAAGGTTCCTTATTTGTACCAAAATTCTGAGATTTCTCTTCTATATAACCTCTTGACTTCACCGAGACTCTCCTTCTCCTCACTTTCTAATCCAAGCTAAGAATCTCTCTCCCTCTTTTTATGTATATAAATTAATTATACCATCAGCAACTTCGTTCAAGAAAGTTCTCCTTTCTTATTGAATCTTTCTGAGTTTTGATCATGAAGGTCCACCCTGCACCATCAAAGCTCCAGAAACTCCCTCACGTATTTGCCAAAGTCCTTCAACTCCCTTTTCACTCCGAGGCCGACGTTTCTGTTCAAGAAACCTCAGAGTCTTTCCTCTTCACGGCTACCACCGATGATATGAGCCTGCAGAATGTTCGGGCTCATGTGATTGAGATATATCCTGGGGTGATGAAGGTGGTGATAACAGAAATGGAGGGCCGTGGTGATGATTTTTTGTTAGATAAATACGAGCTTGATTTGTGGCGGTTTCGGCTTCCAGCTTGCACCCGGCCAGAGATGGCAACGGCAAAATGTTTTGCCAGGGAGTTGGTTATTACGGTGCCAAAAAGTAAACGATTGTGAAGAACAAGTTCAAGAGGTAACGGATTGTGGTGAAGTGAATGGGAAAAGGAAGACTTGTTCTTGTTGAGTGATCATTATGCATATTCAATTGTTAGAGGAAGAAACTCAGCACTTAGTTTTGCTGTTAATTTGTCTCTCTCTACTTAATCCGTAGACCAAATCAAATAAAAATTATGTCACATAAATAATTATGTTTCAATCAAAGGCTTTTATAATCCATGCAACATTATAATTCATGAACATCTAACACATATTCTTCGTATTATATAATACAATATACTCAACTATTGAAAGACTATTGTTTTTGCTTTATGGTGCACTGTTTATATGAGAAAGATATGTGGAAATTAGTTCAGGGATTTGTTAAATTTTGCCTTCCCTTTGTGCATGCCACGCCATGGATGATGGAGGAAAAAGGGCTCTCCACTTTCAGCTTCAAGAATCTTATAGCACTCACTCTCTCTTCTCTTATGAATGATAGTGGGCTGGGTTTGGGACTGTGGTCCATTTGAACTTGCATGGACCTCAATCCATCACAAAAGTAAAAGACCCATTACCCTAACCATCATATATACTCTCAACATTTTGCTTTTCTATAAAGCATATTCTCCATTCCGTCGTTCTTTTCAGAAAACAACACATTCTAATTGGCAACATCGGAACTTTATTCTATTCCTTAAGTGTATGCATGCATGCATGGACATGCCATAGCAACGGATACATGCATGCATTGTATTACATCTTATTATATAAAATACTTTTTTGCAATAACATAAAAGACTTCTATTAATTAGGGGTGTTCATAAAAATGCAAAACCGAACCAAACTGATTTTTTGAAAAACCGGTTTGGTTTCAATTCAAAGAAATACATAAACTCAATTTCTGGTTCGGTTACTGGTTTAAAGAATTTATAAAACTGACTAATCGGAACCGATTTTCACTTTAAAATTTAAAAAACCTAAATCCTTAAATCTATTTCTCTTTACTCTTCACCCTTTACGCATTTATCCTCTTTTGCTACACACAAACACAAATTTTAGAATTTAGTGTGAGATTCAGACCAAGCACGGTGGGGAACATATTCATATGAAAGTTGAAAACAAAATTAACAAAATAAAAAATAAGGTAAAGGGAAACCAATTCAAACTGGTTAACTGGTTTTTCATAACCGATTAATCTATTTTTTTCTTAACCGATTCATTTTTAGTTAAAAAAAAAACTTCAACTAAAAAACCGGTTCGGTTAACCGGTGATGTACACCCTAGCATTAATGCAATTAACATTTATGCATATAACTATATGAGCAATATTAGTCTTATAAAGAGGCATATAAAGAGTCAAATCCAGCCCTTGAAATTCATAATTGTCTCTTTCTGTCTCTCTTTTTTCATTATTTCATGGACTGGATTTGACTCTTTGTATAACTCTTTGTATAACTCTTTGTATGTCTCTTTGTAAGGCTAGTATTACTCTAACTATATAATCGGTGCTATGTGTTTCTCAAAGAAAATCTAGGTCCAGAAATGTATGTAACAGGTGGCAAGTCCTATACATTTCAACCCATTTTTCCATGCCACTTGTCATGAAACATATCCCCACCTGTCAAAAACCCTCCAAAAATCTCTTTCCCATTTGCACACGTGTACAATTAGAAACCCTGCTGTCAAATTCTCTACAAACCTTAAACTCTCCGCAGCCTCGTACTCACACTACTTATATTCAACATCTCGCTACCACTTCTCAACCAGCACATTTGTCTTCTTTCTTTCACATTGGAACTCGGTTTAACACAATCTCTGCTGTCCAAACTCCGTTAAGTTAAGCCAAATATGAGCCAGCAACAGCCACGAAGGCCCCAGGCCGACCAGTCACCGCAGCAAGAACCCATCAAATACGGTGACGTTTTCGACGTCTCTGGGAAGCTAGCATCGAATCCCATTGCGCCACGAGACGCCGCCAGTATTCAGGCAGCTGAGAACATGGTCCTCGGACAGACCCAAAAAGGCGGCCCGGCTGCCGTCATGCAATCGGCAGCCACGGTGAACCAGAGGGCCGGTCTTGTCAACCGCGGCGCTGTTAGCGATACAGCCAGAGACCAAGGCGTCACCGTTACTGAAACCGTCATAGACGGCCAACGTGTTATCGTCGAAGCGGTTGGTGACCAAATTGTGGGGCAATATGAGCAACCAGATGTGCCAAAGAGATCTCCTGGAGCAATTTTTGATCCTGATTCAGTTACAATCGGTGAAGCTTTAGAGGCAACGGCTCTTTCCGTGGGGGATAAACCGGTGGATAAGAGCGACGCCGCTGCTATTTATGCGGCGGAGGTGAGAGCGAGCAGTAATAATGAGATTAAACCTGGTGGGGTTGGTGCCATAGCGCAGTCTGCAGCCGCCCACAATCAACGAACAATGTTCTTCGCAGATAAGACCACCATCTCGGACGTTTTGGCGGTAATTCTTGTTGATTTATTTTTCTATAGATGGATGCATTTTTTTTGAAGGATAGTGTGTGTGTTAATTGTTTAATTTTTTCTGTGGCAGGATGCAACCACGAAACTGCCTGGTGACAAACCAGTGACGCGTGAAGACGCTGAAGGAGTGATTAGCTCAGAGATAAGAAATAAAGCTGATTTGAGAACCACACCTGGTGGAGTGGCGTCTTCCATGGCTGCAGCAGCTAGATTTAACCAAAACAAATGAGATCTAAATATGAATAGTTTACTGTTGTTCTAAATTTAAGGGTTGAAATGTGAGTTTAGTTTTCCTTCTGTTTTGATAAAAAAGAAAATTATGTTTTTGTTTTTAGAAACTGCTTGTAATTTAATATCATAATATGAAATAGTAGTACAATATCCTTATAATCGAGGTCATTTTGCACGTAAACAATAATATGGTGCTGATCTGGAGAGGACGAGCTTTGTGATTTTGTGGGCCCTAGTCTGGAGAGTTTGCGTTGACTATTTAGCGAATTCTTGACTACAGTCTACACATAATTAAACCGATGACCATTCACATCGCATGGTCGATTTGGGCCCAAACCAAACATTAGTCATCCGGCAAAGTCTTTATTCGTTTGGGTTGTTGGACCTCATTAAATTTTTTGTGTTAAAGGTGGAATTTAACTAGTGCCAAATGTCGTTTCACCCTTAAAATATAAAAAAAAAAATCAGAGGGGAAAATAAATTTTCTAGGCCTATAAGACCAGTCCTGGGCCCATAGGACTGGTCCAGGTCCTAGAATTGCTCATGGGCCTGGGACCCAAGCCCATGAGCGACTGGTCCCATTTGGGACCAATCCCAAAAGGATCAGTCCCAAACGGGCCCAGACCTGGACCTGCTTGGGACTGGTCCTTGACCAGCTCTACTGCCAATTGGAAGTTCCTTTATAAGCTGGACTTTTTATTTTTTTATTTTTTTTTTTTTTGTGACTACGGTATCTGGATCACCTTACACATATCTCAACTAATCTTTGAGACATTAAAGTTAACAGTCAGGTAAACCTATAATGGTCACATCTATTAGCAATTGAGGTGAATCGAAGTTAGGACTTATTGGGTAATACCCCAAAAGTCAATTAAAATCCGGACTTGCACAACACATAATTTTACTGGAATATTAACTATTGTGTGTCAATGTCATAAAAATGTAATACCTTCATTCCATTATTTCTATAATCTAACTTGAGATCTGAGTAATCAATTAGCATTCCTATATATATACCCAAGAATAATATTGGATAGAACAATATAAATGTCCTTATATATGTTCACCAAGAGTTATTGTACAAATTGCATTTTTTCTTCTCTAAACCATTTTAATTAAGGATGGTCCTATTAATTATTCCAACCTTTTTTTTTTTTTTGAATGTGATATTTGGTTATCTAAACTAATAACAATTGGACAACTCTTAATCATTAATTTCAGGGATTTTTATATGGAAAGATATCTGTTTAGACACATTAAAATAAGTACCAATAAAGTATATATCCAAGGTGTTTGATGAAAGCGCAAATGAAACAATGGTGATTTTGTTTTCATTGAATAGAATTGAATACAATAATAATAATAGTCCTTCACAGCTTGATTGGATGTATATATATTGTATAATAGAGATGAGAGAAAGAAGGTGAGAAGTTTCACTGACATTGCACAGGACTTGGCTGTCTAATGGGCAGAGTTCCCGGCAAAGACAATTGCTACAGCTCATCTCTAAGATCTCATCATCATCGATTCATCGTCATAGTCATCATCATCATCAAGATGCTCTGAATTAAGAGTGTGCTTCTACAGCCATACAATGTCTATTCCAGCTTCCTTCTCACTTCCTACACATGCAAGTTTTTGTTTATATTTTATTATTATTAATTCAAACGCAGTCCAAGAAGTTGTGCTAAACAGTCAACAAAAGTCATGCCCCATCACAAACTATTATCATATTCACCATTAAACTACTGAAGCAGCAACAACTGATAACACATTTGCATGCAGTGTGGCTGTACGTATCTGATCACGTGTGCTTCTGAATGTGTCAATTTTAATGATTTAAACCAATAATTTAGTGTGCGTCTGGCATAACATATAAACTATTATGTTGCTACACTTATCTTACAGTGCCAGTCAGACTCAGTAGTGTAAAAATTATTGACGCATGCATGCATGGATGGATGGTCCTCTTAATTTGCTTTTTTCATTTATCTGCTGCAACTTACGAAATGTGAAATGTCCCACTTGGTTTACTTTCTTTTGTATATTAAAATTAATTTTAGGGAGAACGACATTTTCCCACCCAAGATTTAGCAAAACGATACTTTTCTACCCGTGAAGTTTAAAAACGACACTTTCCCACCCAATGCCCGTTAACTTTAACAAAAAAAGAATACAATGGTAAACTCAAAAAACAGTGAAAGGATAATAATGTCAGTTTTTCTCAACCCCTTGGCTATAGGGGGTGTCGCTGTCAGCCATTTCTGGCACTATTCTGACGCCCCATTTCAAACCTCACCTTCCCCTCATCTTTCCCGCCGCCACCTGCACTCTGGTGGCCGCGCCGTTCAGGTTGTTGTTGTCCTTCACGCATGTTTACTTATGCGCACCCGCAAATCCAGTCGTGCCGCCTCCACTAGTAAACTGGATTGTCCATTTCTTTACATCGTTGGGGTTCCTTTGCCATCCCAAGCCCATTGTCGCATCTCTCCGCGCCACCGCACGACGGTGCAAGGTTTCCATACTTCTCTTATTTGATCTTCCTTCTTTCCAAATAAAAAGTCTGTTATTCTATTTTCTTCTTGTCCCACCAATGTAAATTGGAATCTCCATCCATCAGGTTTCTTCCTGTTATTTGCATCATTCAAACTTACTACAACGTCATTCGATTTACTTACTAAAATATCACATTGTATCATTCGTATCACTCAAATGTATAACACCTAAACACCTCATTCCTATTCTTTACAACCTCGTATTTCAAATAACATTAGGCAACTCTCAGAACCTTGAGTCAGAAACTCCGACAAGGTTCTAGATAAAAACATGTCCATTTACCTTTACTTCTAATCTATCAACATATCTGATTCACCCTCCAAGATTGGCAGTAGATGACACCTCTGTTGGGTTGGATGGTAGAGTTTGGGCCCGTGGCGTGCTAACAGTAGCCATGGCTTAATCATCATGAGGATTACCCAACTCATTCCATTCAAGAGTAGCTATTTGTTGGGAGTCAGGGAATTCTGTATTCAACAAAGCTACGGACACCGAAAATTTTACACCGAAAATATGTACCGGCCTACGTGTAACACAACTTTGATTTTTTTAAGAATTTTTTTCTAGTGAACGGCCGTCCATCAAATTTGGACGGCCGTTCACTCACATGGACGCCCGTCCATATTATATGGACGGGCGTCCATACACAAGGGACGGGGGTCCCCATTTAAAGGACGCCCGTCCATAAATAAAATATAAAAATTAAAAAAAAAACTTGAGGACGGCCGTCCATAAATTTTGGACGGCCGTCCCTTATGTTTGGACGGGCGTCCATTAGGAATGGACGCCCGTCCATACTTNTTCAAACACAGTCCAAGAAGTTGTGCTAAACAGTCAACAAAAGTCATGCCCCATCACAAACTATTATCATATTCACCATTAAACTACTGAAGCAGCAACAACTGATAACACATTTGCATGCAGTGTGGCTGTACGTATCTGATCACGTGTGCTTCTGAATGTGTCAATTTTAATGATTTAAACCAATAATTTACTGTGCTTCTGGCATTACACATAAACTATTATGTTACAGTACCAGTCAGACTCAGTAGTGTAAAAATTATTGACGCATGCATGCATGGATGGATGGTCCTCTTAATTTGTTTTTATCATTTATCCGCTGCAACTTACGAAATGTGAAGTGTCCCACTTGGTTTACTTTCTTTTGTATATTAAAATTAATTTTAATATGAATTTGTCCATAATTTTCGATGAATTAAATATTTGAGTTAACTGTTAAGCTCTTAGGGGATACGTATAAGCTAAGGTAGGTGAATATTAATACTTGTTTTTGACCATGAAATGTGGAATTTAATGCTAATATATTGATGAATTGGGGTTTCATTATTGATGCGGAAAGTCTAAGGGAGCCTAATTAGAATGGCTTGAGATTAATAGAGTATTAATTAATTAATTTTGGATTGATGAAACCTAGTAGAAGAAATATTAAGTGAAAACCGAATGAGGTGAAGAGGCTCCATTAAAGTGAAAGCGAACATGCCAATGACAATTATGGTGAAGTTTCGTCTCTGATGAAGAATTGAAGATGATGTTGATTTCTCATGCACAAGAGTTTTGTTTTTGTGCAGGCAGTGGTCACGGACTGCACCACCCGCTTTCTTGCTGACATTTCCAAATCATATTTGAATATTCAATCACTCATCGCCATCACCAAAAACAGTGATAAACTATTTATTGATGACAGTAAATGAGATCCGGAAAAGAGTCGGACATCTATAAAATCAAAAAGGGGTTGAAGTTTGAAGGGTATTGCAAGAAATGGTGGTGGGATAGGGGTGTGAAGATAAACAGAAGCAAACGAATTAGTTGGATGGATGAAGAATTGAAGATTTGAAGAAGGGTGGTTAACCCCACCATGTGCATGGATCGTGACTATTTTAAGGTTGGTTGGACCATCACCCTCCCCCTCCTCCTCACAATCTTCTTCTTCTTCTTCGCGTAGCTCAAAAGCTTTTCTTGATACAGAAAATAAAACAAACCCAAACACGCCAACAAAACAATCGTTTTTGTACATTCTCATTCCAAATTTTGCAATGAATTAAGCAGGAAGCTGCATTTATAATTTATTCATTTCGTGAAGCTAGATTAATTTGGTACATTTCTAAAACATTCACCAACGAATTCATTGGGGCCGGGGGCATAGGGCCCCATGCATTAAACCAGAACGTTGATTTGGTATGATTTTAAGAAACCTAATTTCCTTTTATTTCGTTTCATTGTCTCCTGTAAAAAGAGATGTCCATTTCAGCTTATAATTAAATTAAATTAAATTACCCACCAAATAATTTATTAGTGATAAGTAATTGTATTAATTTTCTTCTTTCAAAAGCCTAACGTTATTACATATTAATTAACAAGGCTTATAATAGGAAAGATTAATTAATTAAGGCTGATTTATTATAAATGCTATTTAATTAGTATCCCTCCTAAAATTAGTAATAATCTTCTTAAAAAGAAAAATAAGATGCATTTGGTATTAAGAATTATTACATACCTTTAACCTAAAATTACAAGAAATTAATAACTTGATGAATAGGCATAAGATTTTCAGGAGGAGAGACAAGAGATCTTATATTGGGTGATAAGATATCAAGAGCCATCTGATCAATCACTTTCTTAGGTGATTGATTATGACGAGTGTATTAAAAGGATGGGAATTAATTAAGATTAAGCAGTAATTAATTAGCATTTTAAGTAAAAAGCACAGAACCATATAAATGCCTTCGTGGCTACTCCCACCACCCACTTTGCATGTGCACCTTCCTTACAACCTAAACATCGTTTCCTACTTCGTATTTGTTATTACTACAACCCCTTAATTCTCTCACGCGCTTTTTACCTACGTAACGTTAGTTTATTTAAGACTTCGGTGGAGCGTGTGATTAACGCGCTTCACTCAGATAGTAAATAGGTCAATAAACCAAATGGTCCAATTCACAGAGACTTTCACGGCTGTCTTGTCACCGTTGGACCCGGAAGTACAACCATCTCTCTCACATAAATACACCTTCCCTTCCCTTCCCTTCCCTTCCCTTCCCATCTCTCTTCTCATTTCTCAATTCTCCGCAACAACCAAAACTGAAAATGCCCACCGCACTTGGAAGAAACCTCCATATGTGCTTCACCAAGATCAAACCTCCTCTAAGCCCCCAGTCATCTCCTCCCCTTCATCACCACCATCCATTTCTCTTCAAAAATTTCAACTCTCTTTACGACTACCACAACACCACCAACGTTAACGCCTTTGACTCCACCACCAAAACTATGACTCCCACGCATTCCTCAGACTCCACTTTCTCTGAATCCGAACCGGTCTCCGAACCCGACTTTGCCACCGTTTTTGCTTCGCAACGGTTCTTTTTCACCTCCCCGGGTCGCTCCAACTCCATCATTGAATCAACGCCGTCCGTCGCCACGGCTGAATCTTCCGATACGCCCGTTGGAATGATCAGTCCGAGGAACGAAGACTCCAACCAATCATCAGACGTTAATTTATTATCGCAAGATTCGTTTCAATCGTTATTGATAAAGTCTGCGAGTGTTAAAGACAGTGTGGCGGTCCACACCGACTCGCCGGACCCGTACATGGACTTCCGGCGATCTATGCAGGAGATGGTGCAGGCAGGTGACTTGGTGGACGTGAAAGCCAACTGGGATTACTTGCACGAGCTTCTTTTATGTTACCTGGCGTTGAATCCGAAGAGCACACACAAGTTCATTATATCAGCTTTCGCTGATCTTCTGGTGAGTCTGATGTCTTCGGACGATAATTCCGGGGGAGGTGAGTGAGTTGTTTGTTTCCGTCGTTGGGCGGCGGGGGTGGAGGAGGTGGAAGCGGTTGGTTTTTAGTGAAATTAATGTGTACAATGTGGAGGCTTGTCGGTATGAGGGATAATGTAATTATTGTCTAATCTTGGTTGCAGATTTATTTGGCAATACATAATATATGTGGGGAACTATAAAGTTGGTCCTCTTTTTTTTTGTCTTCTAATTTATCAGCCTTATCTTTTTACACTTCCTTTTGGCCCTTGTTTCAAAGCAAGCGGCAGAATCTTTTTTTTTTTTTTTTTTCTTTTTTCTTGCAGAGAAACTTAATTTTTATTTCTTCTATTAGTTGATAAAGATGGGTTTGATTTTGGTGGGAAATTTTGAACAGTTGAAGCAGGGAAAGCTCTGTGTTAGTTTCGTACTTAGCTAGTTCTGTTTGGGACATGTGGTTTCACATAAAAGAGTTAGATGCATAATTTTGTTTTTTACTTAAATTTAATCAACTTTCTGGTATGAATGCAGGACATACTGGTGTCTTTTAGGGTCTCAGGGATAGACATTGGTGACCCACGAGAGTGAATTCTGGATTTTAGCGTAATCATAATTGTCACATGATATCATGTTTCTACTATAGGCCATCAATGTCTGATTATCGCATTAATGACAAAAATATCTCCTTGTTAATGATGATTTTAATGATAAAATCTCGTTATGTTGCAAGAAAAATCATTTAGAAATGTTAGATTTCTTGTTTTCTCCTTTAATAAATGCCGAAGATCCTGATATTGTCGGTCAGATGAAAATCTCAATGTTCATTTTTATTAGTATTTGAAAAATCTTAAACTTTATAACTCAAAACTTTATTTTGCTCTTTTATTATCATCCTACTCAAAATGATTATTTTCTTCTTTGTTGGGTGTTTGCCCGTAGCTTATAAGGGGTTAATTAAACGCTCAATACTTGGGAATAATGAATAATTTTATATGTTTGTAATAAGAAGTTTTATATTAGATTAGATGGTTTTGATTGGTTTACACAATATAATTACTTTAATAATCGGATACTCCGACTGAAAGAATGATAGTTTAGGGTAGAATCCTCGTCTTTTACGTAAGGGTATAGATAAAGCCAACATGTTAATCCATAAATAAAGTACAGAATCAGCGGTTTTGTCTATAATTGATTGGGAAGAATCCCTTGCATCTAGACAAATTCTAGATTTAAATGAAGCCAAATCGGAGTCGATTTAAAAAAAAAAAAAAAAACACTTCTGCAAAGCAAAGACAGGCCAGGGAATCTTGATTTTGTCCTTTATTTTTTGTCAATATATATATTTGCTCTTATAAAGATAACCCATTCACCCACGAGCTTAATCAGTGATGAGTAGATGCCATTGATAACGACTTGCTTCTGAGCAGATATGGTTTTTTTAAATTTCAAGTTGATGAACTCATCCGCAAGTTTTGTTCTAATGGCGGGAGAGATAGTACTTATCTATTATACATGTGAAGATTCTCAGGAGGTAGAATCTTACGTACAGCAAGATCTCTTAAGTTTATGCAAATGATAATGATATGCAGAAAATCTCGAGTAATTGTCTGTCACTTTGGTGAATAATGCTTATAATTAGTTGGGTTTTCTTGTTCTTGAGCTACGTTTAGTAGTTCAATGATTCTACTAGAAGAAATGCTTTAACCTCCCAAACAAAACCCACCAGCTCCGAATTCCATAATCAAAAGCTACTTGAAACAGCATGGTTGCCTTAATGCTTTTACGGACGGTGGCCCGTTTAGTGAGATTTATTTTTTGGTATTTTTCATGAAGCTAATCTCTTCAAGCAGGCATTGACAGTCCGTCCGATTTAATTCTGGTTAAGACTTGTTTTAGATTGCCATTCAAAGCTGTGCAGGGCAGCAGGGGGTTGTGGCTTGACGTTGGTTTGCATCTTTGTGTGGGCTTCTAAAGGTGGGTTTGTGGTTGGGTTATACTTGTCTTTGTCGGCCCATACTTAACTGGCCTGACCAACTGACTAGCTCGGAGGTTTATAAAATTGAAATGAGATGGGGAATCATTTAACATGATTTAGAGAACTTTTGGCGTACAGTATCAATATGCAGCTGAAATATTAGGTAATTTATTTTTGGTTATTTAACTGGGAGGGAAGAAAAATATCCCATTCATTTCACTTGTTCTATGAAGTAGCAGAATCATCATATTTAGATAATAAAAACTGTTGAAGATATTTCGTTTTTGTGTTATTATGTTTGTCACCTCAACAATTCTTGCACTATTGGATTGTATTAATTCCACAGCTGAAAATTTATGTAAAAAATTTAAGTCATATTTGAAGTTGAAAGATCCCATCCCGTTAGGTATATATCACTTGATATTTGACTTTAAATGTTCTAGTTTACATGTTAAAGTAACTTGACCTCTCTAGATATTCCGGTGCGAAATATTCAGTATCTATAGCTCAAAGTTAACTAACTGTAAAGTCCAGCTAAGCACATTCAACAGAACTAAGGGAAGTTAGCAAACGGAGAAACTGATTTCTCTGGTTATCTCTGTAAAATTCTCTCTATCAAATTATCAGTTTTCTGTTCTTGTATGGGAGATATTCAGTTTCTATTGTATGTATTATTACCTTCTACATTTTTGGATATATTCAGCTGCTAGACTCTCTCTGTACTAATTGATATATTTAGTTTCCATCGAATTTCGTCCCCAGTGCAGTGGGAGCTATTGATCAGTTTTCTCTCGATTTCCATGATAAGAGGCTTTTGATGTTTTATTTCCTTTTCCATTTTGTCATAGGTGCAAGCAGAGTCCTCTTTCCATGTTCTTTATTTTATGCATTTCAAAATTTCCATTGATCGTAAATTTACGTAAATGTAAAACCATTGGAGGAGGGCAGATCACACAGATAAGATCTTAAGGGGCTGACTTGACGGTCAAGAAGATTTGCTCCATTATTTGAGTTTCTAGATTCAAACCTTGGAGCCACCTACCACAATATTATTGTGGTTTATCTTGTCTTTAAACTTGAAGAGTGTTCAATAAACTTCGGAGATTAGTTGAGATGCGCACAAACTGATCTATGTTGCCAAAAAAAAAAAAAAGATTACACAGAGAAAAATACATTTTATTTTATTGGTACAACTTTAAAAGCTATAACCATGTATTCAGAATACGATGTTTTTGTAGGTTAAGCTTTGCCACGACGTAAGAGTGGATGTTGAATATCATGACAATATAATCTGAAAATCTTATCCAAATTAACATGAACTCACCATTATCAACTTTCTTCACACATCCTTTAACATCATGAAGATGAGTAATGATACATTTACACCACCCTTTACACCATTTTCATTATACCATGACCATTTTACTAATAATAATTCTATTATAATGTTAAAAATTCAAAATAATTAAAAATTTGTGTAGATGTGACATATACCACATCATGATGTAATAAAAATAGTGTAAAGGTAGCATTACTCCATGAAGATAACATGTTCACTGAGCTTGTTCTTTTACAAGCTTGGAGTAAAAAAATTTGACTAGACAACCTAATTAATTGTAAATTAAATAACAATAGGCTCAACAATACGTGCGATTGTTTAGTATTTTTGAAAAAATAAGAGTTGGGTGGTAATAATGAGATAAGATTTAAAAATTAACAAAAACACTCCTTAGGTTTGTTAATTTACTAAACACCCTTGTAATAAAAACATTAATAAAGTACAAAAGCACCCCCTATCCTCCTATTAAATACCAACAGTTGGCCACTACCGCCTAAGGATGGCCGGAGTCACCGTATCAACGCATAACTGGCTGAATCTGGCCGGTTGTGAGTTAAGATGGCCTTTTCCAACCAGATTCATCGTGGATCTAATCAAAAAATGCTAAATCTGTGGCTAGATCTGGTCGCGTTTGGTCATCAACGATGGCCAAAAATTTGGTCGTTGTTGACGACTAGCTACAGCCAAGGATCTGGCCATTAACATTTAGATCTTTAGTGGTAGATTTGTCATTTTTTGGCCAAATTCACAGTGGATCTGGCCGGAAAAGGCTATATCAACGGACTACCGACCAAATCCAGCCGGTAATATACCATTATACCAGATTCTGGCCACCTTCCGGCAGTGGTGGCTGGAATCTGGCAAATGTGGGTAGGTGAGGGTATTTTTTGTCAATTTCTAGTTTTTGTTAGGGTGTTTAGTTAAATTAACAAACTTAGGGGTTTAAAAATAATTGAATAAAATATAATAGTATTTTCATAATAGGAAAATAAATGTGCATTTTGGAAATAATAGGAATAGGATAAGATAAAAATAAGGAAACAAATGCACACATATTTGTTTCAATATTTACAAAATTCAATCCTATTCTATTTAACTCAAAATATTTAGATTTTTTAATCCCATAGGTTTGTTAATTTAACTAAACACCCCAACAATAAAAATTTATAAATTGACAAAAACATCTCCACTCACCCACATATTTCCAGCAACTGGCCACTACCAAAGGTGGCCAAAATCTGTCGGAATGACGCACGACTAGTCACATCCAGTCGGTAGTGTGCCATTCTGGCAACTTCTGACCACCTTTCGACTGTGGTGGTTGACTGTCGGTATTTAATATGTGGGTAAATGTGTTTTTGTTAATTTCCAATGTTTTATTGTAAGAGATGTTTAACTAAATTAACAAATGTGAGGAATTAAAAATAATCTAAATATTTTCAAAAAATGTTTTCCAAAAATTTAATAAACACATCTTCAAATTCAAATCTTATTCTCATAATAACAATTCAATTCAACTTTTTTCAAAAATACTGTTCTAAATACCAATGTTTTAAAACCCGGCCCGGCCTGGCCAGTTGAACCGGTTCAACCAGGACCCAGAAGCTTCAACGGGCCGGGTTTAATTTTTTCCTATTCACCCAATACCCTAGGATTTCTGGTGATGATCGGCGAACAATTAACTGTCGGAATGTTGGGGCTTTTGAAGAGCAATTTTCGGTGAATGTAATGGTGGTGAAAGAGTTGATTTCTGGTGAGTAAATCGACCGAAAATCGAACAAAACTGGCAGTGGCAACGATGAGATTTTTCCGGCGATTGACGAGGCTAACGAGGGTAGGGTGAGGTGGGTTTTGGTCGGGAGGAAAAGAGGAGTAATTTTGGGGTGATGGGGAGGGTTTTTGTTGCCGGAATCGATGGGATCTGGCCTGGAATGCCGAAGTCGACGTCAGTGAGATCTGGCCGAAATCGAACCTATTTCAGTCAGATCTTAGGTATATTTTGATGGAAATGGGCTCAAGGGATGATTGGAGTTGCATCTGGGTGTCGCCGCCGCTAATCAGTCGCCGATCGATTTGCAATTGGGGTGTGTTTGATAAATTTCAAACCTATAAGGACTTAAAAAATTTTCAGGGATATATTTGCTGAATTTTAAAAGTGTTTGTCAACCGGTTTGACCGCTGATCAAATCGGTTAAACCGGTCAACCCGAGACTCGGAAGCTTTGCCGGGTTTCACCCCGATTGAGTTTTAAAACATTGCTAAATGCTCAATCCAATACAGCTAACCTATTAATAATAGAGGAATAAATAATGACCTGGAAAGAAATAAAATTGTCGTGGCAAACATCATTTTCTCATAAACTATAAATACACGACACTTCTGACTTTACCCTTCACAACTAGGGTTTGGGCTTCCTCACTGTCTCTTCCATTTGAAAGTCGTTACACTCACTCACACACAAACTGCTGGTGCAGATCTCAAACATAAGAATGGTAAGTTAATATTTTAAGTTAAAATTTCTCTGCCTCATGATGCGGCTTTGTTTATTCGTTTAATTTTTTTTCTAGGCTTTGGTAGCGAACGAAGATTTTCAACACATTCTTCGTGTACTCAACACGAACGTCGATGGGAAGCAGAAGATCATGTTTGCTTTAACCTCCATCAAAGGTATCGGTCGTCGTTTTGCTAACATTGTTTGCAAGAAGGCTGATGTTGACATGAACAAGAGGTATCTTCAATTTCTTTCCAAAGTAACCATATATTTGATGAATAATTCTATGAGTTAAAGAAAAATTTCAGGTATTAGTTTGTGTTCAGGAATATTTGATTTCAATTAAGAATATGACAATTTATTTGGGAAATCAATTTGTTATTTATATCTTGTGCACTTGTATTTGAATAAGTTCTAAGTTTCATACGGATGCTGATTTGTGGTTTGCCAATTTAAATTTTTAGCTATTTTTCTCACATTGTTAGTGTTTTAGCGGTATAAGGGCACGTTTTGGTTACTTGTATATGGTTTAATTTCAATGGAATGGGTGATGTTTGAGGAAGTCGGGCATTATTGATGTTAAGTTTTATATTTTTCTTTTCTTTCATTTTTGTTTGCTTGGATTTGTTGGATTCTGAGTCTCTGACTCCTGAATTTGTTATCCATAGAGCTGGTGAATTGTCAGCCGCAGAGCTTGAAAACCTTATGACAATTGTTGCAAATCCTCGCCAGTTCAAAATCCCAGACTGGTTTCTGAACAGGCAGAAGGATTATAAGGACGGAAGGTACTCTCAGGTAGTTTCCAATGCATTGGATATGAAGCTCAGAGATGATCTCGAACGTTTGAAGAAGATCAGGTCTGCTTTTAGACTAGAACTTCCTTTTAAGTTTTGGTTTTACCTGATTAGTTATTATTTCATATTTGAAGTCTGTATATCAACATAATGGTGCCTGCCTTGCAAAGTGATTATTTATATTGTTTTGGGGGGTGTCATTTTTATTTTTTGCAATTATTAATTTGCTTAATTTTTTCTATGGCAGGAACCATCGTGGTCTTCGTCACTACTGGGGTCTGAGAGTGCGTGGGCAGCACACCAAGACCACTGGTCGCAGAGGAAAAACTGTTGGTGTCTCCAAGAAGAGATAATTTGGTTCCCCAATTTTGCTCTTGTTGGTGCTCCATGTTTTGTTTTGTATGGTTTTAGTAGGATTTACCTTTTAGTATGTATGAGAGAATTCACATGAATGCTGTTGCTTTCATATAATTTCGATTATCAATGGTATACTTTGTTTTGTTTTCTTTATTTCGTTTTTCTAAATGAAATTATGGCTTTTCTGTTGTGATCATTTTTCTAGCTTAACGGCTTCACTTCACTTGTAATGGTATGGTCTCGCGGGTTTGAACTGCCCTGGTTGTATAGATTGTGCCTAGAACAGTAGGATTAAACCTTGATGCTTAAAGCCCAGGTTTGAGAGTGCTAAATGCAAAAATAGAGGTCTAATCAATGTACTTTTCCATGGAACTGAAGTTCTTTAGAATATTCAAATCTAAGACCCAGACCCAGACCCACATTTGTTCTCTCAGCAGACTCAAAACCAAAAACATGTGGGTGTTCCTCAAACAATTTTATTTGCAAATTGCAATCCATCTCTTGAAATGTACTCGAAAATCATTCGCCAGCCTTGCCATTGCTTTGATCAATGCGTGTAAGCAATGGGGTTGAAAATTGTTGGATGATATGCTATTTAAAGTGTGTGGAAACCTGTGAAGTTGTTAGATGTCATTTTTTATCAATTATTGCGGCAATTGTAAATGTTATATCTACAGCCATAGATCTCAGATATTTTAAGTAAGGTTGGATAAGATAGTATTGGAAAAAATGAAACAAATGCAGCCCAAACGTATTTTTTTTTCTTTTTGTTTTATTAAATTTTGTTATTTAGAGTACCAACTTTAAAAAATAATAAATATATTTCTTTAATACCAAAAAAAACCCTTAGGGGGTGTTTGGTTGGGAGTTATGTGGGATTAATGGGGTTATGTCATTTTATATTACTTGATTACCATGTTTGATTGTCAAGTAATATAAGATACCAGTAATTTTTAAATACCAATAGTGATTACTATTGGTAATATCGGAGTGATTATCTTCATTTTCTTAGATATTCTGAGATTATCAGAGTTATCTATTTTTGTTACCATTTTATCCCTTATTAATAAAAATTTTGGACAATAATGCCCTTATATTTAAAATAATTTACAGACCACACTGCCACCCAGCCACCACCGTCGACAGCGGGCCAACTACCACGGACCGCCACCAGAAAATCGCCGGGGCCCCTAGAAAAGAACGAGATTCGGTGGGGGGCTCCGAGAGGTTTCGATATGGTCGCTTTCGGCCATATTAGGCCAGATCGATGGAACTGGTCGTTAACGGCCAGATCCCTGGCCATTAATGGCCAGGTCTGGGCGAGATCTGGCCAGAATAGATCTGGCCGTTAACAGCCAAGTCCATGGCCGTTAACGGCCAAATCTCGCCCAGATTTGGCCTGATATGGCCGTTTTCGGCCATCAATATGGCTAGAAATGACCATAGCGAAGCCTCTTGGTCACGGTGAGGTACTCACGGGGACTTTCGGAGACTTCCGACAGTGGTTTGCGATGGCGGCACACAGCAGCAAGAGGTGGGGTTGATTTCGTCATAAATTAAAGTTTTATATAAGCAGGGGCGTTTTAGCTAAATCTGAGATATTGGGGGTTAAAAAAATTATTTAAAAATTAATAATAAAAATAACATTATATTAATATTTAAAAGGGGGACAATTTAATAATTTAAATAACATATCCACCAATTTATTTTCTATAACCAAACATATTAATATAACATACCCACCAACTAACCAAACACATTTTCTTAAAGATTCCCAGTAATCTTCCAAGGTAATCTATCTTTCCAGTAATCCAACATTCCCAGTAATCTAACATTCTTGAACCAAACGTCCCCTTAAATTATTAGGATAATCAGTAAGTAGATGGTGGCATAGTTCATCAATGGCAGCAAGAAACGATATTAAAAGGGGCGTAAATGGTCAGAAGGAATTACTATTTTCATAATATAGCGGTGAATTGTTTCATTTACAAGGAGCATGGGCGATGTTAAAAATACACAAAACCCTCAATGGAATCTAAATCTAGATGTTAAAGCTACACTATGCAAATACCATTTCAATTACAAGGCTCTCTCTAAACTCTACCACCAAAAAATTACAAATTCTCAAAATTCGACTACCCAGAAAGGTTAAGCGCCTGCTTTCAGCCTTCACCGCTACTACGGAATGAAGCATCAAAAGCTGTATCCATATGATAATGAGAAATCACTTGCTGAAGCCCAGCTGGTAGTCTTCTGGCAACCTCTGTTCATGGCTACCATAAAAAAAAACACCTGATTTCTACAGAGCATAAACAAAAACGAAATCAACTAGCCTGCTTAGATAGGATTATCACCTCAGCCCACCAGGGGCACAGCGAACACCCACACCTGAACCAGGACTCAAGTTGCACAAAGCTTCAGAATTGCAATGTGTGATACTCGAATGAGAAACCTGAGAATTGGCTCCAGGGTGAATTGAAGATTCAGTATTCATCTGAAACCCATCAGCAATAGGGTTCTTGTCAACAGAAATAGAATTTTCTTTTGGGCTAGGGTCATCATTCAAAGTAGCCTCACAAGAACCTGCCATGGCATCTGCAGACAAGCAAAGGCCACTGCTCATGGTAGGCTGACAATCAGGTTTTCCAGGGGTATCAGTGGAAGCCCCACCAGGGCAAACCTTATCAACTGCAGAGACTAGTTTATGAGCATTAAACCCATTGCCCTGACGAGACCTGATGTTACAGTCAGATAGTAAGGCACAACAAGAATTATCAACATTTTGTACTTTATGGAAGGTGGGTTGGGAAGTTTGGTTAATACTGCAAACTGATGATGTAGACGGATTCTGGGAAACAGCAAGGTTACTTTTCACTACATCAGTGTCAAGTATTCCTTCACCTGACTCAGATGTGACCTGCAACTGCTGCAGACCATTAATAAACTTTGCATTGGGATCCATATGATTTGTAGCCTCTGAATCATGAGCGAAAACATTCTCACTAGAAGTTTTTAATCCCTGTAAAATGTCCAAGGGCTGATGTTCAGTAGTGTTACTTGCAGCAGATTGATGTGCAAATGCCTCATCACAGGAACTGAGGTTGTGTTCAATGATGCTATTTTCTATTTTACCATCAGAAGCACTGCCTTCAGTAGTCAACGTAGAAGCATGGAGACACTGTCCACAATTACTGGTATCTTCAGTTCGTCCAACATCAGATGCAGAACCCAGAGGATTAATTACAGATTTATCATTCCCCTCCATTACATCATGAGTCACACCCAATTGGTCAGTACATTTTGTATCACTAGTGGATTCTGGGAAGTTGACAGTCTCACTCATCACACCAGACGTACCATGTGAGAATCCATCAGGAAGCTGCAAAGTGGATTCAGTGACAGATTCGTGAAGTTCTGTATCCTCACTACAAACATTCAAATCAAACAGATACGAACGTTTCCCATCAGAATTATGTGCCATCTCACCAACTGTTTGATGCTTCTTAAGTTCATCGGATTTCACACCTACAAAATATACATGGTTATAAAATCCACAAATGCATAATATGAACTGAGACTAGAATGAGTTTGCGCGCATGCGTTGGTGTTCTTTTATTGAATACCTTCAACAGGAATCATATTTTTCTCAATAAAATGATGTTTCAGCATTGGTTTCTGCAACAAATCTACACCAGGGAACACCAATAGATTCTTGTTCTTCATTTTCTGCTTGCTTGACACTTCAAGGGGCTTGAAACCAAAAACTGAAGTCCATGTTTCAGTGAGTTCAGAGATTGCAGGAATGACTAACTTCTCAACATTTAGGGAGCAGAGAACCTGATAATATAAAAGAAAAAGTCGTATAAAGAGAAACAACAAATTTAAACCAGTAAATAGCAAGGTCAAAAAGATACAAAGTCTAATGAAATAAATGAAAATCTGCAGATACCCTCAAATACCAATAAAATGGCACTCCATGCACACTAAACACTAATATAGACATCTACATATCCTTCACTGTAGAGCTTTTTTTTTAAATTATATATATTTATAATAATTCTCTCATAAGGACGTCCTTTAATAAATTTTGTGAGCACCATGTTTCAATACCATTGGATTCATTTATAAAATATCATTTCAGTCTTATGATGATGAATCTAATGGTATTGAAACATGGCCCTCATCAAATTTACGTAAATATGTCCTTACTACAGAAATACTATATATATATACAGCAATTTTAAATAATTTCCACAAACTACATATTACTCAATGCATGAACATGATGAACATCTTATTAGCAAGCAGAAACAGATCAATGACATTTTTTTCCAAACAATTTTTGAATAAGGATGAATGCTTTTTGAGCAACTAAGATTGCATATATAAACAATTAATGCACCTTCAAAATAAAATTAAATGTATCAAAATGGATGATCTAATGGTTCACAAGCATCCTATGTTGTGTTATAATAGAAGTCACTGATCCTAACCATTAATCATATTCAAACTGAGTCTGTAATTGAAGCAGATGAGAGCAGAAAAGATACTTGATTCTTTACATACAGATTCAATTCCATTTAAAAGCCGACGGCACATTCCTTGACGCCTATACATGTGGCGGGTCCCAATAAAGGGCATCTCTGCTAATTCATTTCCATGGATCCTATTTGACAAAGAAATAAATAATGGAATCATCAGTATTTAATTCTTGTCAAGGCCAAAGAAACACATTACAAACAAGCAACTTCAGCCTCGTGAGGTTACATAAATGGAAAAAAGGTGTTACTATGTATTCAATCAGGAGAAATGCCCAACATTCCACCATATATAATTCATATCACTTTGGCTGAACAACTATGATCCTAAGGGAAAATAATAGACAGATTATGCAAGAATATCCTAAAGTCCCAGGGTAACAGTTTTGCTGTGAAAAGTAATTTTTCCCTCTCCATCTCAGAGTACATGCATTTGTGTCTGTGTGGAATTGATTGTGAAACTATTTCTGAATTTACTTCAATGAAAAAAAGGACGTAAAGGAATTACAGGCTCCGACATCAACAAAAAGTGCATGGCAATCAACATTAGCCCAATCAACATGATAACTGGTGCCTTTAGGTTTCAGAGGAAGTTCGAAAAGGCAATTACAAGACTAAAGAGAGCTTCAATCTTCCAATGGTGAAGGCTGATAAGCAATAACAAGAAAAATCACAATAGTCAGAAGCGTTTGTTCCTACACATGACAATGCAATAAAAGAAGTTGACCTAAACAATAAATGCTGATTGATGATATAATCAAACTGGACAGAGTCTTTAGAGCTGCAACCTAATTGACAGTCAATTTTAAATGAATTGAACTAAATTAGAACAACAAATAAGGTAAAGTTCACAGAAAAGGAAAGAACACATTCCAAAAGCTGTGTATTTCCTGAAAGCTACAATTATTATACACTAGCCTTGATAATGCCCAAAAATGAATTTGTTGATGTAAATCACAAAGCAATTAAAGCAAAGAAAAAAAAAAAAAAAAATTACGCAGGTATATACCTAATGGATGCTGCAGAGATGATCTCATCATCTCTCTCTAGAATTGCTGTGTAAAAACCGCTATAATTTAGACGCTTAAAGTTTGACCTGAAAAATGAGATGAATGGTTGAATAGAATACAGAACAATTATAATTCAATTATAACAAATAATTTTCAATATTAATAGGAATCATCTGTTTTTACTTTTAGTATGGAAGATCACCAAACATACAAATTAAATACATGGCAATCTGTGTTCCAACACAAGCAAAAAGAAATATCAGAAATGTAAAGAATCCCAAAATGTTCCTTTCATAAGTTGCCTACATTAAATAAGGAAGTCCAGGGTTTTTAATTAAAAATTTTTTAAACTTCATATGACAGCTCAACAAAAAAGCAAGAAATAATAGCACTCAGATTCACACAGTGAATTACCAAAATTTCACTTGCATATATGCATACACCATGACAGTAATGCCAGCTAGGTGAACAATTAAATCTTTCATGAAAAATGGTTTATAATGCACACAAGCATATAGCGCAACTGTGCTTACCCAAAATTATAGACAATATTATGAATCAGATTAACCCCACTCCTGTGGTCAGAAAGAGGCAAAAAACATTCATCCATAACAAATAATGCAACAGCCAACTTGGCATTACATTCAACCTTCTGACACACATCAGTGCAATCAAGATCTAAACCAACATCAGACCGATGGATAAGAGAGCATGTATATCCATCTTCCAATTCATGTTTAACCCCGAGAAGCTTTTCTAGTCTCAGAAATATCTGCACAGCAAAAACATTTAAATCAATTTCCAAACAGAAATAAAGACAGATAAATTTCCCTAAGAAGAAAAATCTAATTCTTTTAAAAAATTAAAAGAAATACTAAAAACATTAATTTCACAAATAATTTCAGCTGCATGCAACTGCCACCAATGTCTGAATACCATATCCAATCAAGCATACTTTTTTCTTCTTTAGGTCCACTGCAAGGCTACAAGGACCTACGAGCCATACATAGGCTATATCTCCCTTATCAATAAAAATGCTACCGTGGTCCAACGAAGTTCATTCCCAAGTCTCAAATGCTATATGCAAGAAACTATATAAAGCTTCAAATGACAATCCTCCACACAATAAATACTTAAAAATATAGCAAAGTGAAAATGACAACTGGTAGACAAATAGGTCAGGCAAAATGAAATATTACCTTTTGACATTTCTTTCCACAGAAGGTTAGACTACTAGGATAATCATTTATAGCATCATCAGCCTGACTACAGCTTTGATGATCTACAACAACCGAAAAAAAAAAGAACAAAAAAAGGAAACAGTTAATGTTTTGTACTCTCTTCAGGAAATGCTGATAATAATAATGAGAACACTTATGATAATAACAAAGGAATATATGACAATACGGCAAATAAGAAGATAGAGTAAATACATTTTTCCTCACACAAACTGCATATTAGTAATGCCGATACAGCTGAATCCTTATCATCCATTTGGCAAGTATTATCATCAATTCTCCCACAAAATTTGCAAGAACAATATACACAGTGCCACTTTCCAGAAGGGAATTTCTGCAGTAAAGAAGAGGGGGTACAAAAGAAAAAAGCAGATTACTCATAAGCCCAATAAAACCTAAAATAAGTGTATTACCACATGCTAACACAAAAAAGATATGTCTAAAATTTGTAGTCATAACGCCATTCTTGCTTATTCAAAGAAATCTTGTTGTGTTTACTCCTGCATAAATTGTTACACCATGCCTGGTAATGATAAACCAAGGCCATCAACCAAAAACATGACCAGGGCTGATAAATAACTGATTCTAGACTTTCAGACCAGGTCATAAAGAAAATATATAAGAAAATAACTAGAAAAAGTTTTGATGCACTCAAAGTGTAGCATTTTTATCTTCAGATGAAAAAGTAATTGTTCCAGCACTAAACTTGAGAAGAATTTTAATGTCAGTTTTCAAGACAGTCTCAGCAAGACACCAAATATAAAAGATTCTTTATGTTAACTATGTCATGGAAATTCCCTTTTCTTTTTTTATTTCAAGCTCATCAAAACCTATACAACATGCCACAGGATGAAAACAAATCACAAAACAACTTAAATTGTGTATGCTTCATATATTCATTTGCTGAGGTATACATACTATTATATCCAAGCAGCTTTGATGGAAAGTCGATGGGCAACCATCACAACAGACTAAGTCTCCACCATCTCCACATATACCACATGTATCATCATTTGGGTCTACACCACCAAAATCAACAAAATGGAACCCCTTAAGTTCAGACTCTTCTTGTTTATTCCATGAATCTAGCATGCACTGCAAGAGGGAAGTTCCAGACTCCAAGTAAAGATTTTGAAATGGATAACAGGGTTTGCTACTTGCATGAGCCTCAAATTTAGGAACAGAAAAAATTTCATCACAACAATCACAATATATGCCATCTTTTGTAAACTTGCCCTTTAGCATTTCTCGTGTCTTTCTGGGGTTCAAGTATTGCACCTTCCCATTAAGTGGCACAGTGCCCAATTCAATCATCCAAGCAAGCACAGTTCGTTTACCCTCATACAGTAAATAGCCATCACTATCAGACTCTAACCCCTCCACAGAGTTGCGAGCCAACAAAGCACATCGCTTCCTATTTTGTGTTTTTTGTTGCTTACGCTTCCTGGCTGTTACTAGTGTTCCTTTGTGTGACAGACCAACTGAATTGTCCTCACAGACTGAAGATTTCCTTTTGATTCCCCTTTTCAGTGACTTGCCACATGAACTGCCAGCAGAATTCAGTTTTGCTCTGGGCAGTTTTTGTTTTTTCCTGTTCTTTTTAGTAACGATATCATCATCTGTGTCCAAATCATTTGCCTTTTTCTGCAATCTTTTCTTGTTCTTATCTGACCTGGTCTTATGAGTTTTTCTCTCAAGTATTTTGAGCTCGTCCTCTGCTATTGGAGTAAATGTGAAACCACTCCTGGCATTCGAATCTCCTTGTTCATAACTAGCTTTAAGCGACTTGTAAGCTTTGGTGACTGACCAATGAGTTTTCCCCTCAAGATTAACATATACCGCATCTTTGTATTCTCTACCATTCCTAGGCCGATACTCAATTGTCCAACCAGCAGCCAAAAGAAGTTCCACTATTTGGTCTCTTATCAACTGTTTTGCTTCACTTCTTACCAATGTTTCCTCTTGCTTAGCTTCAGCACTTTTCTTCTCACTCTGACTTTCAACTTTCAACACCCTTACTGCTTCTGATGTCAGCCTTGACGAAGTCTCACTGTCCTCTGTTTCACATTTAATCTTCTTAGTTGGTGCAAACCTCTTCGCATTTGATCCTTTCCCATTATCTCTCTGCTCTAACTCCCTTCTGCTTTTTCTAAAGACGTTTACCTTTATTCCCTTACCAAACTTGGGCTTCAAAATAGTATTACTAGCCTGCTCTATGCGAGGTCTCCCACGCTTTTTTTTCAGCCTCTTACTTCCCACATCAAAATCATCCTTGGGGGGTCTCCCACGCTTACGTTTCAAACACTTCCTTCCCTCACCATCAGCTTCCTCACAGTCTTGTGCCATTTTGTGGGGTCTACCACACTTATCTTTCACTACCTTCCTCTCCTCCCCACTGCATATATAAGTCTCCTGAACCTTAGATGGTCCTCTGCACTTCAATTCAGATTTATTTCTTCTCTCACCCTTAGCTTCATCACTCTTATGCAGTTTTGGGGGTCTCCCACGCTTAACTTTAACCTTCTTCCTCACTTCAACATCATTGGAATCATCACTAGCTTGCACATTAGGAGGTCTCCCACGCTTACCTTTCACCTTCTTCACCTCCTCGTGATAAATTTCATCACCGTCCAGAACTTTAGGGGGTCTCCCACGCTTACCTTTAACCTTCTTCCTCACCACACAATCATCAGATTCTTCACTCTTTCGAACTTTTGAGGGTCTCCCACGCATACCTTTCACCTTCTTCAACACCTCACTATCATCAGATTTATCACGCTCTTCCACGTTCACATTCACAACCCTTTCATTCTCAAATCCAACAATCAATATACTTCTATTCTTTTCCTTAATTTCTGCCTTATTACCTTTCTTCTCATTTCCACTATTCACCACAAACCTTGACCTCAAAACCCGAACAACATTCTGAACTTTGCTATCCTCCTTCACTCCATTCTTTATGATGTCATCATCTCCAGAGCCTTCACCATCTACTTTACTGCTCTTACTCTTGTTCAAATTTAACACATCCTCTTCACCGTCTACTTTGCTCCTCTTACTCTCGTTCAAATTTAATCCATCATCTTCACCGTCTACTTTACTCCTCTTACTCTCATTCAAATTTAATGCATCCACTTCACCATCTACTTTACACCTCTTAATGTCGTTCAAATTTAATCCATCATCTTCACCATCTACTTTACTCCTCTTATTCTTGTTCAAATTTAATCCATCATCTTCACATTCAACTTTCTTTGACCCATTTCTGTCGTCAACTTTTAATCCATCCTCTCCACATTCGACTTTCTCTGACCCATCTCCATCATCAATTTTTAATCCATCCTCCCCACATTCAACTTTCACTGATCCATCTCCATCATCAATTTTTAATCCATCCTCTCCACATTCAACTTTCTCTGACCCATATCCAGTGTCAATTTTTAATCCATCCTCTCCACATTCAACTTTCTCTGACCCATCTCCCTCTTCGATTTTTAATCCCTCCTCTCCACATTCAACTTTCTCTGACCCATCTCCCTCTTCGATTTTTAATCCCTCCTCTCCACATTCAACTTTCTCTGACCCATCTCCCTCTTCGATTTTTAATCCCTCCTCTCCAAATTCAACTTTCTTTGACCCATCTCTCTCTTCAATTTCTAATACCTCCTCTCCACATTCAACTTTCTCTGACCCATTTCCCTCTTCGATTGTTGATCCCTCCTCTCCACATTCAACTTGCTTTGACCCATCTCTCTTTTCAAATTCTAATATCTCCTCTCCACATTCAACTTTCTCTGACCCATCTCCCTCTTCGATTTTTGATCCCTCCTCTCCACATTCAACTTTCTCTGACCCATCTCCCTCTTTGATTTTTAATTCATCCTCTCCACATTCACCTACCTCTGACCCATCTCCCTCTACAAGTTTTATACTTTCTTTCACAGAATCAGACCCATAAGTGGTTTTCGGGGTTACCTCATCATCTAAGGCAGAACGCTTATGCTTGTCATCATTCACTTCATCTTCTTCCTCCGGCAAAACCTTGTCTTTCTCCACTTGCACGGAGCAATTTCCAGATCTCAAACCCTCTCTCATCCCTAATTTAAAAAAAAAAAATACATATTTATTTTTCCTTCTCAAAACAACTTCAGTAGAATCAAACCAAAACACAAGTAAAAAACTTCCATTACTGTATATAAAGAGTTCAGTACGGAAGGAAAACGTACAGTGGATGATCTTAAACATTACAGAAACTTAAAAATTTAAAGAAATAACAAAATCAAGAAAAAAAAGAGACTCAACGAACGAATCACATAAAATGAAGAAAACCAGAAGCAATGACGATGTTTACTTACCAATGCGTCGATCGTACGAAGTCGTACAAGCGGTAAAAGCTTCTATTGAATGGGCATGGCGTTTCAGAATCTTAAAAAAATAATTAAAAAAAAATATTGCCTAGACTCCGAAAACGAAGAAGAAAAGAGTGAGACAGCGAGAGAGATTTTGGGGATTTTATTATTATTATTTTTTTAAATTAAGGTTTTAGGGGTTTTATTTATTTAATTGGCACTGTAAGCTATAACGATAGTCTTATACTCTATAGTATGACAGTAGAGTACAAGATGGAGTGTAGGATGGGCGGGATTGTCATTTTATAGTGTCCCTCCTTTTCATTTTTCCCTCCATTATCATTTTTGCCAAAATTAAAAAATCATACTTTCATCCTCCAACGGCGCCGTATCATTACTTGATTTAAACCTTTTCAAAATTATTAAAAGGTTTACTCCACCATAATAAATTAATAATAAAAGGCATACTCACCCATATTACATTTATTCTATTTTTAATTTAAAATCATCTGATAAATTTAAAATACATTAGAATTTGTATAAAAAGTTTCTACTTATATTTTTAAATAATTTTTTATCCTTTTTTTATAAAATATTAATTGCATTATTGTAATTAATTAAGTTTCATTTTTAGTTATTTGTTCTTCCTCATGAAATAACTGGAATAACCCAAAAAGGCAAAAAGGGAAGGCATACGTCCAGTATTTTCCAATGTAAAAGACTGAATGGAATTAAACAACCACATTCTGCAAGCTTTCGGCTTTCCAGGAGTTATTGTGCATTGGCATTGGAAGAGAATTACTTTGGACGAAAGGAATTTTGCAACCATTTTTTTTTTTTTTTTCTGGTATCCAATAGTGTTCGAGCCACACACCTCAACTAGTTCTGCGGACCCTTGAAGTTAACAGGTAAACCTCTAATGGCTATCATTTATTAATAGTCATGAAGATTCGAACTTAAATAATACACACAATAGTCGTAAGCGAAATGTCGAACTACTTAACGATAGAGTTTTCAAATCCATTTGCCATAACCAGGCATATTGAATTAACAAATCATATTGCCACCTTTGATAAAATAGCAAGTCAAATGAGGAATTTATTATGCTGGAAAACATGTTTTTTCACTACAAGAATAGCTATGGAAGAGAAATTGATAGCTAAGAAACAATAAATAAAAATTAATGGAGGAGAAAGGTGTAGACAAGAAGGAACTTGTGTTTAGGCATGGAAGAATCATGAGAATCCCTCTAAAACTTCACTTTTTCTTTCCACTCTTAGTTTCACTAGCCTTGACCTGCACAATTGACAATTGCAGGAATTAAATTGTCAATCATTAATTATTAAATAAATAAATAAAGGAGCCTAGAGGAAATTGATTCTCTACCTTCTTTACTCCACGTATCTTCTTAGCTCTGTTCTTCCTTTCCTTCATTTGCTTCCTTGATTTCTCTACCTTCTTGTCCATCCCGTTCTGCACAAATTATGTTGAGAAAGAGTTTACTTGTATAAGTGTGTGCCCAATGCCTCTTACGTACACATGCCATGCAAACTACGCACATTTTATGTAGCATTATCCTTTGACCCATGCTTTGACCTATATTTATAATCTGAAAATCTCCTGAATTCACTTTGCAAAGTCAAGTTCGTAATTGAAACTTGACTGAACCCTACAATCTTTGGCAGGTGAGAAACAATAGTCTTTAACCATGATCTTGTGGGAGTAAACCACAAATCTAATTGCTCGACTAAAGCAAAGTTCAAGAAAGATACCATAACTACGCTTAGTCTAATCATAATGCTCAATTTTACATTTATTGCATCACATGAAGGAGAACTGCATTAGGGAAAAACATGGATGGGGCCTTACGCCAAGACCACCAGACTCATGTATCCAACGAAACACAAGCAACTTAAACTACTAATAAAGACAATCAGAATTTATAAGAAAATCTGAAATTCTCATATGCAAAATCAAACACAATTTGAATCATCGAAGTGATGATACAATGAATTCATTCATTAGGTTGATGTTGATGCAAGAACAACACCAAAATTGAACTAGCTACATTTAATGAAGCCCAGTGTAAACACAAAAACAAGTAATTGATGTTGTAACCATGAACTCAATATTAATTATCAGTAAAAAAAACTTACCCTGATTAGCCTATACTTTGGCTCATACTTTTTAGCATTCTCAATAGAATCATAAATCAAACCAAATCCAGTAGATTTCCCACCACCAAAATGGGTTCTGAACTTGAATACGAAAATGGCATTTGGATCCCTCACATCATACATCCTGGCCAACTTCTCCTTCAACTCTGCCTTTTGAATAAGTAATTCAAAAATAAAAAATAAAACAAACTCAGTACAGTGAATAATTCCACATACCAAGCAAACAAAACCTGGAAAAACTTTCGACTGTGTTAAAACGAGTAGAGAAAAAGGGCAAACCTTTGAAACATTTGGTCTTCCCGGATGCAAAACATCAACGACCTACATTAACACAAAAGCCAAATGAAACCGAATCCATCAACAACAACAACAACACAGATTGAGAGAATTTGATGGTGGAAGAAGACTCACGAATTGTTTTCTTGAAAGAAGACGGTTCGTCATGAACTTTCTTGTGCGTATTGTCACTGCCTTGCTATCTGCCATTGCTCTTTCAAAACGAAACAAAGATGAGAATGAGACGAAGATTAGAGATATAATAAGATCATAATAAAACACCAAAATAGTAAAGATAATGTGATGCTTACAGTTACACAGTATCTCACCCTCTCTAGCTTCGCTATCTTCTGTTGCTTGCGCCAAAACCGAATGCAGTTAACGTGGGTGAGTAAGTTTTATAGGGTTCATAATTGAAATGGTCAGCAAAATTAAGTTAATCCTATATATATATATATAATATAGTATATAATATATATAATATATATATAGCATCTTTTAATGTTTTAATTAGGATAATGATTCAGTTATTTATAATTTATATCAATAATTTTAGTGTAGTAGAATATAATAAATTAAATGAGTTTGTATTTGCATACTTCGAAAAATTTTTTTAAGAGTCTAAGATAAACCATGTAAATATTTTATCCGTTAATATCTGATTTTATAATTGTTGTATTGATTCAATTTAAATTATTGATAAGTATGTATTATTTGGATGAGGTATGATAAGTGTATTTCAGTTTAAAAAAAAAACAAAAAAAAAAACCTTCAGCTTCGGATGTATCTTAGTTTGTGTTAACAACAATAATGTAACATTTTGATTGAATAATAAAAATTCTTTAAAATTTTTTAAAATAACAAAAATCCTTCTAGGATAAGTTTAACATTTTTAAAATAAATAACATGTGAAACCTTATTAAAAAAAAAAAAAAATTCTGATTTGATAAGTATAATTTTATCACATGCTTGAATTATTTTGTTTCAAAATTCATCATTTATATCAAAATTGATATTTGTTTCTTGTTTTTATTTTTTTATTATCCATTAATTATTATCATGCATTTCCTTAGTCAAAATCAAAGATGAGAGAATGATCGTGATTATAATTAAACACGGGTTCATAAATTATTGGTATAGAAATTAAAATTAAAATATTTGGCGAAATCAAAAGAAATACTAATGCTTTTTCCCCGGTTGTATATTGGTGTGAATATATGGACCTAATTAAAATAATAAAGAATTGAATCATATTAAATTCTTTTTTTTTATTATTTTAACTTCGACTAGAGTTGAGCTGAATATTAAGAAATAAAATTTAAAGTTGTAATATAGATAAATTTTATGTAAAATAAATGAAAAAAAATCAATTAAATTTTATTCATATGGCGGATAAATAATTACAAGCAAAATATAGGGAATTGGAAGGGGTGATCAGCAAGGTTTGAATTAAATAATTCAAGGCTGGTGGGATTAGAATTACCATCAAGAATGCTGGTTTCTTGTCAGTTCAGTTTCGGATGTGGAATTTCATCTGAAAAAGTGCATTTTACTTATACTTTAATGCTTAAATAATGACAAAGATTAAGTAAATAATTAAGGGTCTAAAGAAAACCTGAAGATGAATCATCAATTGATCCTCTCCGATTCCCCATAATTCATAGACATTAATTCTGGAAATGCCAGAGGGTGCTGCATGCAGCTGATCTCTTTTTGAACTCAAAACTACTGCTTTCTTTAAAAGTAAGTTGTTGGAGTAATTAAGAAGCACTACATGATTCTTTTACAGATAAAATATGAAATAAATATCAACAAATTTGCAGGCATGCCATGCGATGCATTGCAAGAAGGCAACTAAACAAAACCATCATTAATGTCCTATATACGGGATATGACAAAATGATCTAGTTACAGCAGATAGCAGAGAAGATATTTAAGATGCAGAAGCTGGATTAATATCTAATCACAGCATAATGTAGTGAATATATAATAATACATATCTACAAAGAGATAACATTGTAAATCTGGGTACGTTCATCATTTTAATGGCGATTGTCAAACATCAGCCGGATGTGAATCCACCAATATTGACCACAAAACCTGTACATCTTCGCAGGGGCAAGCCTTTACATCCTTATAGAGGATATATATCCCACTACCTGCAAAACACAGATGATGACAAAAAAAACTTTTATTGAATTAATAATTAAGCTTTTGAGGAAGATGATGATGATAATGGAGATTAGATTTATAAGATACGTTTCCTGTGGGAGGAATGCAGGCGATCCCAGAGTTTCTTGAGAGGAGAGATGAGGGAGTGAAGCCACCCCATTTGGAGAAGAGTGCTTGGTTCATGGTAGGTGAAAGGTTGGAAGAAAATAGAGAGGGAGTTTAAACATAATTTGCTTAGAGACTTGTATCTTACTGTCCCTTCAATATTTCTTTTCTCTTTCAGGGCAATCATGCAAGATTAATTTCCTCTTGGTGCTATGTCTTTGTCACACTCTTTTCATCTCTTTAGTATCCCCAGTAGAATCACTTGTGCCTGAAGATTTATAAAGTTTCTTCACTACGCTACCAGTACTATTAGTACTTGATTTCTCACCCACTTCAACGACAAATCAAGCAATAGGAAAATGAAACATATTTCTATATATATATATTACAAATTATTAACATTATCTGCTAGCTATTTCACTTGGGCACTTTACCTTTAAAAAGTAAGGTGGGTAGTCCTATAAATATTATTTTCTAAGTAGTTGGTTTAATTTTCTTTTTCTTGGATTGTCCCTACATGTTAATATTTATTTAAAAGTTGGAAAAAAAAATTGAGAAAAAGTTGCATTAATCAAGTCCAGATCACCTTTGGATATATATATATATATTCTGGTACATATGTTATAAAGTTTTTAATATGTATACCAAAGGATAATGATGGACCACTAGTTTTGATTTTGTATTTTGTGAACTCAATACTAGGTTTTGACCTTTGGGTTGCATTTTAATGTACAACAAAAAGGATAATAATTGGGTAAGTGGTAGGACAAATGTTGGGATGTGCGATTAAAGCACAGGGATTTGAATCTCCTTACTCCCAAAGTTTAAATTAGGAGGTCGTGACAGTGGATTGTTGTACTAGTCTCTTCGGATGATTAATCGAAATGTGTATAAGCTGGCTTGAACACCTTAGTTTAAAAAAAAAAAAAAAAAAAAAGATAACAATTGGTCACTACTCACTAGTTTTAAAATTTTTTTGCTAAGGATAAAGTAAATTAGATTAAGTTACATGATTTTATGGCTAAATCTATCTTTTAAATAAGACGTTGATATTTTGGGAATTAAAATTAGTGAAGATGATATGCTGAAATTTCTTTATAATTGGTTTTTTAATCAATAAAACGTTAACATTTTGAGAATTAATTAAAATTAATATAAATGATTACATACTATAATTTATTTATAATTGGTTTGTTAACATGCATATTAGCCCTGTGAATCTATGATTGTGCAAGTTCAACTACAGGAAACAGCTAGCTTTTAGTGTTGGTGATTTGGTATTTTCAAGATGTAAATTTTGGAATGAAAACAAAGCTAGAACCAGACGGAAATTATCCATAAAGCAAAATATACCAAAATGTTTTATATAAATGTTATGATATAATATACTTAATTAAGAAACATGCTTTGTGAGAAAATTATTGGGTAATTTGCATTCTGGAAATTGTAATCTAGCTTTTCTCATAAACTTAGGTTGAAAAAATATTTATATATAATTGAATTAGATGTGTTGTAATTTGGTAAAACGTTGCGTTTTTGTATCTGAAGTGGCGTTAAATGCATTTGCTTCAAGTTAATTTTTACTCAGTGGAAAAGTATGTTTCATCACAGTATTATTGTTAATTTATAAAGTTAATAACGTTATTCACCTAAGGTATGATAATTAAAAAAATTCCCTAATCGTTAAGTTTTAGATGTTAAAAACTTAAAATAAACCATAGAGGGCAATTTTATAGTATTTACTAACTCATAATATTGTAAATTTTAAAGGTTCACTAATAATTCATTAATGTAAAGAGATTTTTGTTATTATATCATGCCGGGTATAATATTTAACCCTAGTTTATAAGATAATATAATTACTCATTACTCTTTGCTTTATATATAGATTTAGCATGTGTAAAATTGTCAACCATTAAAATGTTGTAATTAAGAGTCTAATATTTCTTCAAATGTTGATTTAGTGTTTAGATAATGGATTAATGCATTTAAGAAATTAATGTTAAATACTTAAATCTAATTAACTGTTTATGAGTTGTGCACAAGATAAGAGAAATGCATGTTTCCTCTTCTTTTTTCTCTTTTAAACAGCATAAAGGAAAAGGTATTGCTAAGTACACCTGACATTTAACAGTGACAATGGAAAGACTAGTGTCTACTGTATAAAAACAGTGGGTCTACTTAGAATATTAAGTACACCTATCTCGTCTGTCCAGAGTGCCTTTGGACTTATTGGGCCTTTCAGGCCCATATATTTTAAAATTTTGGTCTTCTAAAAAACAAAATAGTTGACCGACCCTCAACTTCGTGAATCAGGAGCATTCATAATTCCTCTGTTGGTTTAGCAATTTCGGAGCCAGCTATTGTCCAATTGGAGTCATGGACAATTCCGTCGATTACCGCCGCCGTTCCCGTTACCGTTCCAGTTCCCGTTCTCGTTCTCGTTCCCGCTCATATTCGCCAAAATATCGTAGCTCTAGAAGAAGAAGAAGTCCCGAAGGCAACTACCAGCAAACCCTAAACTCCTTGCCGAAAAGATTTGGGAAGAGCAATCGGGATTATCGGAACGGATATGATTCGGCATCGGAATCTGATGAGGAATTGAAGGGGCTGAGCTACATGGAGTACCGATGGCAAAAGAGGCAGAAGATGCGTAAATCCATGAAACACTGTTTTTGGAGTGCGACGCCGAGTCCGCCGAGGAATGAGAATGATGATTTGGAGGATGAAAATCCTGACGAGATTTCTGATAAATTCGGAGGTAATGAAGAGAATGGGAAAATTGAGTCTGGAAAATCGGGTAGTTCTGAATCTGAATCCGACGATTTACGGGCTAAGAAGAAGGGGAGAAAGAATAAATCCAAGGCTGAGGAATCGGAGAGCAGTGAGTTTGATTCTGATTCCAATTCTGAATCTGATGATTCAAGGTCTGGGAAGAAGAAGAGAAAGAGCAGGAGTTCTAGGCGTAAAAGTAGGAAGTACAGTGAGTTGGAAGATGATGTCAGTGATTCTGAAGAGGAAGAAGATAGAAAAGGAAGGAAGAGACGAAATAGGCCACATAGGAGTGGTATGAGGGGAAGAAGCAGCAGTAAAAGAAATAGAAGTAGAAGAAAAAGCAAGTATAGTGATTCGGATGAGAGCAAGAGTGATAAGAGCAAAACTGATGAATCTGATGCCAGTCAGTCATCAGATGATGATAATGATAAATTAAAGAAGAAGCTTTCTTCGAATTCAAGGTCGAAACGGAGTAAGAAAGAGCTGAAATCTGAAACTGAGAGTGATGAGAATTCAGATAAGGAGATAGTGGATGAGGCCAAGCAGGCTGAAATCAATGCTGAGGTACTTAAGTTTAAAGAAATGATCGAATCTCAGAAGAAACCTGCTTTAGACGACGAGGAACCAGTGGTTGGTCCAATGCCATTGCCTAGAGCTGAAGGGCATATTAGTTATGGTGGTGCGCTTAGGCCTGGAGAAGGTGATGCCATTGCTCAGTATGTACAGCAAGGGAAGCGTATTCCACGAAGAGGTGAAGTCGGTCTGTCTGCGGATGAAATTCAGAAGTTTGAGAGTCTTGGGTATGTGATGAGTGGTAGTAGGCACCAGAGGATGAATGCTATTCGTATTAGGAAGGAAAACCAGGTTTATAGTGCAGAGGACAAGCGAGCATTGGCCATGTTTAACTATGAGGAGAAGGCGAAACGTGAGCATAAGGTTATGGCTGATTTGCAGCGACTGGTGCAGCGTCACATTGGGCAGGATGTTGGTCCTACCCACGATCCTTTTGCTACAAAAGATGGTGAAGAAACTTGATGCGCATGTATGTTCTGTATTCACTCAGTTGTTGCTTTATTTCGTCCATAGCATGGATAGTGTTGAGATAATTTGATGCAAATTTTATAACTAGATAGATGGGCTTGTTAACCTTCATTTCTCTTTCAAATAAACATTTACTATCTCAGCTAGTTTATCTGGTGTGCATTTCTGTTGATTTTCATTTGTATTATATATAGCTCGGAGATGGCCTGACACTCTATTTGGAAAGCAGATTTCTAACTAAAACTTTTTTGTAAATGAAAAGTCAGAAAATGTCATTATGCCAAATAATATATAGGCACTTGCAGAGATTTTTCACTTTATAAAATCTTTTGTAGTTTATTTTTTTTGGGTAAGTAAATCTTTTGTAGTTTATTCAACCATGAAATAAGAAATTGTGTAAGATGTATTGTGGGAGATAAAGCTCCTTTGTAATTCATTTAATGCAGAAATATAATTTTGAAGACACTACTGGGACCTTTATTTGTTCAGAGAAAGTGCTCTTAAGGCCCTTATAGTTAAAGAGAATTTTTTTGCTATTGTCTCTCTTTTTTCCATGGTTAGCTTATGGATGTGGTTGCTTAAGCATTTCGTAGTTGACTATTTGTTTTCGTAACTCTTACTGGGTGGGCAGGACCTTTAACTTAAACTTCTTTGGTTTTGGGAAATAGGAAAAATATGTTTGAACTTTTTTTTTTTGGTTTAATTTCAAGGTCTTAGCTTGTGCGCATGTGTGTTCTTAACTCTTATTGTTTCTGAAATTCCTATTATTCTACTGTGTAGGTTAGTAAACTTTTGATCTTTGAGCTAGATATTTTCCGTAGGAGCTAACCTCACTTCACCATTCCTTTTTCCGCTTGAGTCAAGGTTGAGGGACTTCTAAGAGAATAGTTGGTGATGGATTTGGTATAAAGTTAGAGCATAAAGTATTGAATCTTTTATGCTTGTATTGGCTGATAATTTTGGTCAACCTCTGTTTATAGCATGAAACACTAGAATATCAGCCTCAGAGCTTACAGATAGCTTTTATAATGTTGAAAGTTTGTTTATTTACTTATTCATCTTTATGTTGCTTTGTCGGAACTTTGGAAGAATTTACGAATAACTAATAAGATTGTTTTGGCTTTGGGGAGAAGCTCAAAATTTGGCTCTGTCAGAGCTTTTTGAGGATTCTAATTTTTTAATCTTATTTAAAATGTCAAAATTATGCATGGTATTTTAGAAATTTTACTCTTTTTATTTATAATAAAACTCTTTTTGGTAAATTTTTAGTAGAAAACTTTTTGCCATCTTCATAACCAAAGAACCACCAACTTGTTTTATAAAAATTCTTTTTTTCAACTTATATTTCACCACACTCTAATTCTATAAGCTTTAATTGAAGAAGTATTAATTGAAGAAGTCATGCCAAAAAAAAAATTTAGTCTCACATATATGTTTACTATTCACAATTTTTCTTAAAGATAACCTGCTCCTTGTGCAGCTGTCAGTGGGTAGTTACTTATTAAATAAATTATGTTACTTACGTGTACACTTTTTCCTTTTGTCTAGTCAGTTACATGTTAAATGCATTTCAGGTTTCCTGCTGTGGACATAGTGATTATTGCTGGAAATGTAGATGTGTCATCTTAAATCATTTGGCACATTATATCAGAACTTTATTTTGACCCAGAGGACAAGTTTAAGTAGACATTATCTTCGTTTCATAACAAGGTGAGTCTGTCCTTAGGAATAGCTTGCTGAAGATTGTCCTGAAGACATATTTTGTTTTTGTCTGACCACCTTGTTTAATTAAAATGGGTGTGAATTACTGTGTCTTAACCAAAAATTAATAAGAAAAGGTGATTGTTGTTATGTAATTTTGTTTCATATGGTTATTGTTGTTGATCAAATTGTTGAATGAAGTTTTTCCTCATTGCAGCTGTAACTTTGAACTACAAAAAGGAATAAAGACTCACTCTTTCGAAATCTTGTTTTATGTGGCTTTGTTGTTGGTTTCATCAGTTGGATTATATTACATTGTTAAAATTTCATTTAATCTTTATGAATATATCATAATCTTAATATTCTAGATTTTTATTAATTGAACACCAATAAACCCTTAGAATTCTTTAACCTTCATCCTTCATGTTTTGTATTTCTCTAGTACAGTATTACTGTATGGTTTTTGTTTTTCCTTAACACTGCTTTGTACAAGAGTCTCAATGTCTGCCTTAAACAAGTCAAACATTTGAACATCATTAATGTTATTGCTTCTTTGCCATTATGATCCCCTGCTCCGTTCCATGATTTTTTATCATCTCTGTTGCATCGGATGTGATAGTGTAAAACTAGAATTTCTGCTAGTATTTCTTTTCCCTCATTTAGATGTTTTATGTGATCAGTATACAACCCACAATAAACTTACGGACAACAGTGCTATTAAGTGACACATCATTATTGAAGTGCCAAATCTCAGAATTCCTTTGCTTCTGAATATCCATGTCTGCTATTTGCATAAAGAAAATGAATTCATGTTGCGCTTAGATTTTTGGCTGAGTCATACTGTGAACATGGGTGTGCTTTTTCGTAACTGTTGTGATGCAATTACAGTAATTTTCAGTACCTAGCTCTGGTTTTACAACTCGCCAATTGCTAAGTATAGGCTGTTCTCATATCATGCTTTCCTTGTAATGTAGGTCCAGATGACATTTGAATGTATTCCTATAATTCAGCTTTCACTTCGGTTGCTGTTCTTTTAATTTAAGTTGCCAGCACAAAGCAGAGCAAGCACAAAGGCGCATACTATATATCGTGACTCCAGAGAACCCCAGAGCCACAGTTGGGGGAGCTTTTGCATTATTTTCAGTTATGAATTTCTAAGTTGTCAAGTTTGCCCCAGCTAGCTACGGTTTAAGCTTTGCAAACTTGGGTATTTGAATTTCATGTTTCTATGATGAAAAGCGTAGGGGTTAAGACTTTTCAAAACCTTGTGAAATGAACTGCTATAGAATTGTTGCTCTCACTTTTACAACCATCGAATGATGATACTTTTTAAAACTAAGTATACTATAAATCCCAAAACCAATTATGTGTCTGAACTTTGTCTTTAACTTACGAATTTAGAAGTGCTAGTGCCCAAATAGGAAGCTTGTTCATCATTCAATCGACTATAACAAAGACAAAATGGCTATCAAAGGTTTCCGTATTCGTTGTTTCATTCGTAAAATCGAACTTGAAGGCATTATAGGCAAAATATCAAAGGATATGAGCTTTTCTCTGGGACAGTACCCAGATTGATACACCTTTAGTGTAGGAGACATTGGCCAGATTTATACACCAATTAATAGTTTCCCACTTTCCCTAAAACAACCCAAAAGATTGTGTTAGCTGTATGACATTGCATTCATAAAAGGTTGCAGTAGACAAAATTTAAGGGTTGTTATTTGACATTGTTAAGATGGTTATTATTGCTGCACAGGCCAGGCATTATAATATAAGAGATCTCACATGAGAATATCTTTGAACTTTTTGACTTCCATTTTCTCCAATTGAGTAGAGCTATATGATGATGTTTCTCAAGACCATGACATGCTTTGAGAGGTATGATAATTGTTATATTTAGGTTTTGTTGCTCTCAGAAGCCAAAGATTGGAAGGACCCAAAGGTGGGTGAGAGTTCATTTCTTGTTTCTTTCATTTTCTCCTTTATGGGGGTTGATAATCATCATCTTAGATTACTTATAATAACATTTTGCTTCTAAACAAATTAACCCCATCTCAAAACTAGCTTAGAAAGAGGAAGATAAGAAAATCTTGTGCAAAAGTGAGAAACAATATTAATCACTTAGACTTAAAGAAGATGATTTAGGATTTGGTTTGTCAAATACATAACGTGTATGATATGCATATTGATGTTAACATTAGCAGAGGCGGAGGGCATGTGCCCTTCTAAGACTTGGAGCGTTCAGCACATGGGAAGAAGGGTAACATGTTGGAAAAGGTTATTATCTTTAATCTGCCATTAATTATGATTTAGCAAAATGGGTTTGAAATCTATTTGTGCAATTGTCGAGATAAAAAACAAAGTCAAAAGGCATAAAGCTACTTTCCTTCGTTGCATCAACACCCACCTCAAATCTTTTTACACTTTCACAGTATCTAGTAAATGAGATGAAGAAGAAGATTCTTGTGCTTTTGCTTTTCAGAATAGTCAGCATTCTTGCAACTTCATATAAATGTTAGGCCAGCCAGAACAGAAGGATCGGCAATACAGTTTCAACAGACTTCCTCACCAAGACTGAAAATTTTTTATTGTCCTCTGATCATCAATGATGTTTGCCATATAATTTAACTGTCATATTTGATATGGGAAATTCCTCATTTCTAAGTTTTTATTAGGCATTTATCTGGTAAGCCTGGAGAGTCAATAAAGCCAAACATGGGCTACAGGCAGGCCACTAAATGCTGAATGTGAAAATTACTTTTGACTGATTCGCACATATACAAAGTTTCAGGTACGACTTTAAGAATTTGAATGAGCTTTTGGTTATTTGCTCCCCATTATAGCCACACCATCAAAGAGTCTGATTGTGCCTGCTGCCCCATTAAAGATGTTGATATGTGTACTTATCCTCTTTATCCAAATTAGGTGAGAAGTATCATGTCATCTATAACGTTTGTTATAATTTCTTATTAAATAAAAATAAATTAGGATTGAGAAGAAAATCGTATGAATAAGTGGAGGTGGATATTGTGGTTTCAGGTCGGATGAAAATGAGTTAAGTATGAGAATTATAAAGATAAATAGATTAAGCGGAGATGAATGTTGTGATTCCACGTAAGATGAAAATAAGTTAAGTTTTGAGATTTTAAAGATAAGTAAATTATATCATTTAATAGATATTTTTTTTTAGATAATTGATAAACGCTCAACCTCTGATTTGTAATACATCAAATCATCGTTAACCCTTCAGGATTAGATCCATAATTAGAGATGTTTGTATCCCAAATTCATTTCTCAACTGGGAAGTCTTCTATAATCTTGTTGATTCTGATTGATAAATTTCAAATGCTATAGTCATTCATTCACATGGCTATGCCTACTATAATGAATGAGAAAAGAAAAATGGTAGAATTTTGGCTTAAAACCTAACCAAGAAAATGCATCTTAATTAATTAAATCTAGAAAGTAGGGCCAAACACAATCCATTACAAGTTCAATGAATTAGTTAGCCATTGCTTGATGGTGGGGCAAAGACATTTAAATATAAAATAATAATAATAATAATGAATCAGAAATAGAAGATGATGGTCAATTCAAATAATAGGCTTTTTTTGTGTGGGGGCACAAAGATTTTGCCCACCAATTCGCAGGTGCTCAATTTGCTCCGGCGGACCAACCAGCCAACCAAAAGGGTCCACCCATGAGGCATGCCACATGCTTACTCAATGTTATGTTTTTTATCACTCAAACCCATTTCTAGTTTTCCCACTTAAAAGAAAAAGTAAACAATCTTTTCCCACCCAAATAATGACTTAATGACACTTTTCCACCTACAAGCTTTTAAAATATCACTTTATTACTCAAATTTATATTCTGACGGCAAACAAAGAGCAAACTTGGTCTAGGTTATTGGGACTTTTGTAGAGAGAAGGCCGATAACTCTTTTGGTGATGAAAGGTTGGATTTTGGTGGTTGGGATTGATCGAAATTTGACTTGGGAGGGGGGGTTACGCAAACTCTAATCGCTCGATTGTTGGTAATTTGTGGGGTCAACGGGAGTAGGGTTTGAGGGGTTTTGGTGAGTGATGATTAGAGAAGAGAATGGTAGTGGTATGGGGTCGCAACAATACCCAAATAAAAAATAGAATATAAATTTGGATAGTAAAATGGTTTTTCAAAAGTCTGTGGGTGGGAAAGTGTTAAAAAGCCATTATTTGGGTAAGAAAAATCGTGAACTCTAATATAAATATCAACCAGCACATTTATTTTTAATTTCATCCCATGTGACCATATCATTTATATTTTCCCACTTTCACTTACCAATGTGGCTCATTATATCTTATAATCTACATTTAATTATTCTTAATCATGTTTCCTTTATGATTGTGAAGATTAATCATGTGAAGGTTGATGAGGTTTAATCAAGTAGTGATTTGAGATTTTGAGTGCAACATTTCATGGTTGGTTGCTTTTTTTTTTTTTTTTTTTTTAATGACCGAGATGTTTGAGTTAGTTTGTATACACCCCAACTAATATTCGGAATCTATTGAACACCTTACATACCTAATGTTTTAAGGTAAGTTACAAATTATAATAGGTAACCCCAACGTGGTTCGAACATAAGAACAATAAAAGGAGCAAACTTTCTTGACTGTCAAATCAACCTCTAGGGGTTTTATTGGTTGTTTCTTCTTCTTCAAGAGTCGAGAAACTCTTTTGTTCTATCGTTGCATGTATAACTAATCAATGAAAATGTTTTATATTAACGCATATGATATTTATAAATGTAATATTTGTAAAATATATTAAAAAAAAAAAACTCTTTTCTTTAACAGATTTACATATAATCAACTAATAAAAACATGCTACATTAGCGCTCGTTCTATGTCAAAAAAACATTTTCCTTGCCTCTCATATTTGGGAATTGATTGAAAAACCCTGAAAATTGACTAATTTTGAAGCCCACGAGTTTCTCTTGAACAGCATAGACATGATTATCGTGAAACGTGTAAAGAAAAGTGCAACAAATCACAACTCATGAATAGTAAAAAGGGTGAGTAAAAACCATGTTCCCACACAAGGATTGGTCCAAGAGCAGTGTTATAGTTACTAAAGAATGTGCATATAATTTATGTATATTATATATATATATATTTTTTAAATGTATAAATTTGATGTACATTTTTTTGATAATAGGGTGCGTTTGGTTTAGTATTTTGGATAGGATTTTGGAGATAGTATTGGGTTATTGGATAGGAGAGTATTACGAGGTAAATTTTAAAAATTTATGAAAAAGCCCTTAGGTTTACTAATTTAATTAAAGACCCTACCATATAAAATAACAAAAACACCCCCACCACCTGCAGTGCCAGATTCCGGCCACCACCGCCGGAATCTGGCCGAAAAATTTCATTACGACACAGACCGGTCGGATCTGTGTCGTAACACGTCGTTATGGCCTTTTCTGGCCAGATCCATGGTGGATCTGGCCGAAAAATGCCAGATCTACAGTCTGTTATGGTCGTCGACGGCCAAAGATGTGGCCGTCATTTTCGGTCAATGACGGCCAAGATTTGGCCGTCGTTTTCGGTCAACGATGACTAGATCTGTCCTTTTCCGGCCAGATCTGTGGTGGATCTGGCCGGAAAAGGCCACATCGGTGAAATTCCGGCCATTTCTGGTCGGAAGTTAGGCCGTTGTACAGATTCCGGCTATCACTTTAAAAATTAACAAAAACACCCCATCAACCCAACTTGTCAGATTCCGGCTATCACCGATGGTGGTTGCCGGAATCTGACAAGTTGGGTTGATGGGGTGTTTTTGTTAATTTTTAAACTTTTTTCAGGGGGTATTTAGTGAAATTAATAACTTTATGGGGTCTAAAAGTCATTAAAAAAATAGGGTAATATTTCTGGAATAATGTACCAAACATTATTTGGAGAATAGGATCCAGAATATAGATAAAAATACTAAGCCAAACATGTAGTATATTATTTTTTTCTTGATGAAATAACAAGGGTGCATCATTTGTTTAATAAATTCAAAATTTTCATCTTTAAATTAACATAAAATCATTAAATGTAGCAGTTAAAGGATAAAATAGTTATTTGACTAAAACTAGGGTTGAAAACTTGCTATCTTGCCAAAGCTTGCGTGGGAACATGTCGTTTACTCTAAAAAGGATCAGTAATACTATACTTATCGATTAAGCTACCGATTTTCATATATCGACTCACCTACCTAATTACCCAAATCTTAAAATTTAACTCAATCAGTATGTTAAATCGGTAGTTTAATCGGTAACTCAAAGCATTATGGAAAAAGGATAGACTGAAAGAAAAATTTGTTTTGGCAATTCGAACCAATAATATAAGTATATTTCACAATCACGTTACAACATGGTCAAGAGTAGTAGTTTTCATTTATTAATTAAAAAAAAAAAAAAACAGAGAAAAATCTTAAGCGAACTGTTTTGATATGATGTGACAGACATAAAAACCATCATATTGTTTCATTCAACATCATCCTTTATCTTCATAATAATTATTGTTGTGTAATTTCCCATTTCTTAAACGAAGAGAAACGAAAACACCCCCTTTGGTTAATCATGTTAGATAATGAAATCTTGAAATGCAAATGAAAATAATGGCAGGAAACTGTTGCAATCTAGTGCGAGAAAAGCATGACAGATCTTACTTTGCCTTTTATTTTTCTCTTTAAATCGTTTTTCTTCTCCCTGTAATTATTATATTTGTCTCACTTAAATTTCATTACTGTTTAAGCTTTGGATTTTTGTGCCAATTGCATGTGTTAATGTCAGTTAAAGGTTAGCCCATAATGATTCTGCTAATTATGGACAAAAAAATAAANCATCATCCTTTATCTTCATAATAATTATTGTTGTGTAATTTCCCATTTCTTAAACGAAGAGAAACGAAAACACCCCCTTTGGTTAATCATGTTAGATAATGAAATCTTGAAATGCAAATGAAAATAATGGCAGGAAACTGTTGCAATCTAGTGCGAGAAAAGCATGACAGATCTTACTTTGCCTTTTATTTTTCTCTTTAAATCGTTTTTCTTCTCCCTGTAATTATTATATTTGTCTCACTTAAATTTCATTACTGTTTAAGCTTTGGATTTTTGTGCCAATTGCATGTGTTAATGTCAGTTAAAGGTTAGCCCATAATGATTCTGCTAATTATGGACAAAAAAATAATAATATTTTTTTATGTGTGAGTGAGATACCCTTTTGCTTTTCTTTAGTGTAACGTAGAATAAGAAACCAGCCTTTTTCCAGCTAATAATATTAATGATAATCGGTTATGGTTTTCTGGATATTTAGTCTCATCTCATCCATCTGTTTCGTCTTCACTTGACCATGTGATTTCAGTTCTCTGTCTCTCTAAATCCTGTGACCAATTTTCCATTTCTTTCTGTTTCTGTAACATTATCTTTTGTTTTCTTGTTTTTTCTTTTTTAATGGTTTTTGGTTTGGTTGTTTTTGACATGGACATATAGCTCAGAGACATTGACAGTGAAGCAAATCTAAGCCCTCTCTTTTATTTCTCTGTCTTTTACTCTTTTTCATATGCAACTGTAAGGTTCAAAAGCCAGACACGACACAACCCAGGTCAGATTGAAGCATTGGGAAGCTGATCTTGAAGCACTTGGGTGATGGGTTCTTAATTTCATCTTCAATTGACTGAGGTAGAAGAGTGTTTATTGTTACTATTGTTCTCTGTATATCAAGTTTGTGGCTTTGTTCATTCTTTTGATCTGGTGAAGAAACGGTATCTTACCGGTCAGTAAAAAGGAAAAAAATTATACTTTTTGGTGTATCATGAGGGACTTTCCTTCTTGTTTTGGTGAAAATGGAGTTCAAGTTGCTGATTCATCATCATCAAGTGCAACAAAAGCTTCTCAAAATTTGGTTACTTGTGTTTATCAGTGTAAATTCCATGGTCGTTGTTTCTTGGTTACTGTAACATGGACGAAGAATCTCATGGGTCAAGGCCTTAGCGTTTCAATTGATGATTCAACCAATCAATGCCTCTGTAAAGTTGAGATAAAACCATGGTTGTTCTCCAAGAGAAAAGGGTCTAAAAATTTAGAGGTAGATTCTAATAAAATTGATATATATTGGGACTTGTCTAGTGCTAGATTTGGTCCTGGGCCTGAGCCTGTAGAGGGATATTATTTAGCTGTTGCATATAACCAAGAAATGGTGTTACTTCTTGGAGATTTGAAAAAGGAAGCATACAGGAAGGTTGATACTGCCCCTGTTAATTTAAATTCCATTTTTATTGCCAAGAGAGAGCACATTTTTGGCAAGAAGTTTTATGGTGCCAAAGCTCAGTTTTGTGATAAGGGGCAGATGCATGATGTCACAATTGAGTGTGATACTATTGATGTTCAGGATCCTTGCCTTGTGATTCGCATTGATAGTAAGACGGTGATGCAAGTCAAGAGGCTGAAGTGGAAGTTCCGTGGTAATTACACTATTCTGGTTGATGGGCTCCCGGTTGAAGTATTTTGGGATGTCCACAATTGGCTATTTGGTAATGCCATGGGCAATGCAGTTTTCATGTTCCAAACTTGTCTTTCTGCTGAGAAGTATTGGGCAAGCCAATCTATTTTTGATCCTTCTTTATTGACCTGGTCTTATTCTCAGCGACTTAGAGATAACCAATTACAAGGTCTTGGTTTTTCATTGTTGTTGTATGCTTGGAAGAATGAATAGAAATGTAATTTTCATTATTGATTGTCAACAAATACTTCCGGTGATTATTTTTATAAACAATGTGATTGAGTTATAGTACATGCAACTATAAGTTTACCAATTTGTTTTGCCTTATATCTTTTCTTAGTACTTTTGATGATGTAACGGATAACGCTTTTTCAATTTTCTATTGGAAACTGTTCATGGAGAATGTTTTGTAGCTGGGTTTGGAAAAATCTGCTTGCATTGGGATCCAACTAATTTGTATTATTGCAAGGCATTACAGTAAGATCTCTTTTCCCGACAATGATTACTGTGATTGATTTTCAAGAAGTTGAGCCTTTTATCAACGAAAAAGATGGCCAGAATTAACTTGATCTAAAACTTTGTTGTTGCAGGCATTTGAAATTTTTTGACGAGGGGCGTATGCCACAGTTGTGACTGATTCAGGCATTTATACGTGAGCAATTGATCAGGTGTAGTAAATATGTCCCTTTAGTGTAATGAATTTGTCTTTGCATCTGTGTACACTGATTCATTGTTCTAGGATGTAAAATTTGTAATATGTTTACAAGATCAAAGAAAATAGTTTGATGGTTTCATTTGGTATATGCTTGAAAGCTTGCAAGCTTTCATAAATAATCCTAAAGAACAGGTCAACGACTCAACATCATAGTACTCTGTAAGTAAAAAAGCCTCATCAGAAGTATCTCTATACTAATTGACAAGAATAGCTAACTAATTGAAGCACCAAAATTGTAGAAATTTTCTGTGCTAGTGTTTTGTGTGCTAAATATTTTTCCTTAGCCTCTCTGACAAAATACCCTATTACTAGGTTGTGGTAGGCTTCCTAAAGCACCTTAAAAACAAATAAATGCAGTAAACCGAATCCTCCATACTTACAAAATTTGATATATACTTCATGATAAAGATAAAGGTCATTCAGTTTAGGATTTTCAAACAGCTTGAGTCTTAAGGTGTTCAACCAATATCTTTATCATGATTCTCTTTAGTTGTCTCTCTTGCAATGATTGACCATTTGGCATTCCTTCTATGCCACTTTCATTTGCTTCTTCTGTACAACATACAGAATCTGATTTATTTAAACCCAGAGGAAATTTCATTGCACATTTCAAGAGTGATAGTGAAATGCATATTTTGTGCAATCTTATCACAATGTATTGCATATTATACATAGAATATTTACGGTTGCAGTTGGTTTATAATATGGAACACATAATTATATGATTGACGATTGTAAGTTCAGAACTGAAGCAAGGTTGGTGCCTTGGAATTTAGTTTATCTTTTAAAACACTAGACAGAGAACTCTGCAATTATATTTGCAAACGATCTCGATGACTCTCCGAATTGTTTGCCGACTTAGTTATATGTTTGGTTGCAGAGTAGGTTCCATCAGAATCCAATCATCTCTCTCTTGGACAAAACACATACTTATATCTGCTTTTATCAATTTGTTATCAGCATTTGGCTGGTTCAACTGATTGTTTAGTTGATGTATCGAAAACTGATAATTTACATTCTAAGTGCAAAGTTATCATAGTAGAAATGAGAATGTGTTAAATCATGCAAGTTCATATGCTTTTGAGTAGCTTGGAGCCCCCGCCAGCGCTCAGTTTTTTCTGACACAAGCAGTGGTTGGATAGACAAAATGCTTTAGAATTTTAAAACTAAATGCTCAGTGATACCAGCTTTTGGAGAAACAGAAAGCCAAATGATGGGCCTACTGAGAATTGGGAGTTAATAAAAGTTCTTTTCTGGTTTATAGCATCAGAATTTTCATGTTTAACATCATTTTCTCATTGTAAGGTCAGGGTCAATTCATAGACCTAAGGGAGATCCACTCGCCAAGGACAAGCAGGAATTTTATTTTCTTTTATCACGGGGGTTTCCGGGCTAGACGCAGGAAAATTCATATTCTCTTATAAATTTTTTTTTTTTTTTTTTTGATGACCAGAGTGTCCGAGTCAATTTGTGCGTCCCTTATATTTTCTTGCATTTAATTTCATAATTTCATGTATAAGTGTGACAACATTTAATTTGAAGTATATTCTTACTTTTAGAAACCATAGAAAGATTATCTTTAATACATGTTTGTTAGTATAAGTATATATTATAGCAATGAAATGGTAAAATCATGAAATTCAAATATCCCATGAAAACTAAATCTGCACGTCGGCATTGAAACATATAAACCCAAGTTCAATATGGATCAATGATCATAACATCTGACATTTAATTAAAAAGAAAAAAACTGACAAATTGAAAGAAAAGAATTAGTGCCAATCATATCAAATGGAAAAATGAAAATTAGAAGCATTAAGTAAGGTACTAAAATATTGGAAATGTAGTAGGTTATGGTGATAAAAAATAAAAGATCAACTTGTGAGAAAACATTTTACCAAAGTAAAAAGTTCTTCAAGTTAATTATTGTTTTAATTGTATTTTATATGATTTTTTTTTCTAGTTTTCTACCATTTCTGGTCGAATCAACTACAATAAGTACATTTATTCTCAAATATTGATATTATTACTCCTATCATTAAAAAATTAAAAATGAATTTTTAAGATTGAGGTTGCCTTCATTGGACACACCACCATCAACAACAATGATATTAGTGTTAGCTACAAAAATGAATGGTATGTGTAAAGTGTTAGTGGATAATCCTCCCTTTGTGTTTTGGCCTAAATACAAAGCGGTACCTCACTTTGAAAAAGCATCAATGTTACACTTATATTTTAAATTCAAATGTTAAACTTAACAGCTAAAAGGGCATTTAGTATACAAGTTAAATTTTTTTTTCTTAACCTAAATAAACCTGAATCACTGACCTCTCACGGAACTCATAAACCTTTCCAATTAAACAAAAACCAATAAAAAAAAAAAAAAACTTTTAGGCAGTCGGTTGATGGCCTTTGAGCCACACATAGTCAGGCTAGATCTAGACCGAGCTGCCCATGGTCAAGCCGAATCTTGGCCTGGGCCGCACGACTTGGATGATATGTCGGCCCATCAACAACCAAAGTCCATGACCTTTCTCTTCCATGCCGTCCTCTGCACCATCATTTATCATGAAGATGAAGTATTTGATTTTTGTATTTTTCTTTCTGTTGATGCAGTGATTTGCACCAACAAGAAGTACGTAGGATTCAGGAAGAATCTACATAGGAGTTTGTATGAAACCTAAAGAGTCGATGCTGGATCAATTGATGGATAATAAATGCAAATCGAAATAAGTAATCACACAAAGAAAAAGATTTTTAAAGTAGTTTGAATGCTCAATGTGCCTACAATTTTTGAGCTTGAATTTCACGTCACTGTTTTTGTATTGCTCTCTTTGCTTTTTTGTGCACAAGTGTCGCTTACAATAATGAATGATTATTCAGATTCCTAATTTGGGTAAAAAATATGTTTATATATTGTTACAATGACAAACTTATAAATAAAGTTAACCTAAAAGGATTGACATGTGGCGTAAATCTGTGCCTCAGGAGTTTATCACACAACACTTTCCTTTACATGTGTCTTATATTTTGTGCTTGTAATTTATATTTATATTTTTCTATTGCAGTTTTTCCTACGATTTGAGGCTGAGATGATGGAAGCTAAACTGTACGATGTTAGAAATTAGGGGAGTGATAATTTCCATTAAAGACTTTGTTTAATGGAAGAATTTTGGAAAATCTAGTTGCATGAAAGATTGAAATATGTAGAATCATACAAGATTTATGTAAAATCATTATGTATGGAAGAATTTTGTAACGAATTAGTAATTTTAACTTTCACGCCCTTTAATTAATATATGCTTCAGCACCTGCCTCAAATTAATAATTCTTAAAATCACTTGAGGAATTTTGAGGGACAGACATTGCCTGAGGGTGGAATGTTGATGGTTTTTCAAAATAAAAGAACCAGTTCATATTTTAACTAAACCTAGGGTGGGCACAAAAAAAAAAAAAAAATGCAGTTAAGGACGTGCATTAGAAAGAATCCAGTGCACAAACCTTACACCAGGTTTGTACAAGGATTCTGCATGAAATCCTGACTACTGCTCTGGCAACATGTCATGAAAGTGATTAAAAACTTAATGATACAACAAATCGTATCTTAACTACTACTCTGCAACATATATGCTCTTACAACATATCGTGAAAGTGATTAAAAACTTAATGATACATCATATCGTATCCTGACTACTGCTCTTGCAACATATCGTGAAAGGGGTTAAAAACCAATGCACTTAATGACATGCGTTAGTAAAAAAGGCACGACCCTTGCACCAAGTAGGTACAGGGATGGCACGACCCTTACACCAGGTTTGTATAGGGATTTTAAAACTTAATAATGCAACATATCGTATTCGGACTATTGCTCTTGAAACGTAACATGAAAGAGATTAGAAACTTAATGATGTGTGTTAGAAAAAAAATCCAGGGCACGACCCTTACACCAGGTCTATATAGCAATTCTAAAAATGGTGTCAAATATTGACATGAAATCTTGACTACTGCTCTTGCAATATATCATGAAAGGGATTAAAAACTTAATGATGATCAACAGAAAAAAAATCTAGTGCATGACCCTTACACTAGGTCTATACAAAGATTCTAAAAATGGAAACAATGCATTTAATGATGTGTAAAAAAAAAAAAAAATTTAAGGGACGACCCTTACACAAGGTCTGTATGGGGATTCTATAAACAGTGTCAAACATTGACATGAAATCTTGACTATTGTTCTTGCAACATATCGTGAAATTCGAGCTCAAAAACTATAGTCATTGACGCAGGGTTATTTTGTTCCTGTGGAACTTGCTGAAAAGCTATAGGGGCAAGGTTTTTATCTTCCAATTGAACCTCTTCTTTGTGTTGCTCCTAATTGATGATAAGAGATTCAGAAACCACTTGAAAGTTTGACATGAAATCCTGACTACTGCTCTTACAATATATCGTGAAAGGGATTAATAAATTCAGACTCTTCTTCTTCATCTAGCACTACAAACATATTTTGAAACATTACTTGAAATTTGGGCTCAAAATCTACAGGCGCTGGCGTAGGGTTATTTTCTTGTGGAACCTGTTGAAAAGCTACATGGGTAGGGTTATTATCTTTCAGTTGAACCTCTTCTTCGTGTTGCTCCTGATTGATGATAAAAGATTCAGAACCCACTTAAATGTCTTTGAAAGCTTATTGTCAATGAATTTCCTGAGCTGGAATTGTATTATGAACTATAGTATTGGTTCACCTAGTGCTGAATTTGAAGACTCCCCAATATGAAACTCTGGACGAATCTCCTGAGCCTTGGTGATGGGTGCCCTATCATTGATATTCTGAACTGCAGTATTTATTTCACTCGCTCCTAAAGTTGAAGTCTTCCTAATTGGAAACTTTGAAGCATTGGCCTTAGGATTGGTTTTCTAAGTCTCACTGCCAATTTCCTTATAACTTGAATTTAATGTCTCACCCGTCACACCACTCTATATAGGAGCTGTTTAGGCAGGTTGAATAAAAAACATACGAGCATCACACTCTGTCACTTCATAGTTGTTATTGTCTTTTACACAAACACTGCTACACATGGCATTCTCCAGGCAATATTTTCGAATGTCACTAGAAGACATGTGATGTCAAATAATGTAAATAAATTATTGATATATTACATTGGTACAATATAGCATTAATTTTTTTTTTTTTTTTTTTTTTTTATGTCAAATTTGTTACCTTTTGAAGGAATCAACCAAGAAAAATCTTTGAGAATTACCCTTGACTAGGTAATGTATATTTATTTCTCTAATCTTATCACAAATAAAATGCTTAATGTCTACTTCGTCTTCAACAGTTGTTGTATAATCAAGCTGTGAAGTCTTATAAAAGTGAAAAAAAAGTTAAACTATGCAACTAAAACATCATTTAATTTTGCAACAAAGATATTAGTACTTTGTTACATTTGATTTGTAGAATCTATCAACAAACGTGGGTAATTGGTGTTTAGTAGTGTGGTTAGGGGTGAAACCGAGTCAAGTTAAGTATCTAGTAAATTGAACTCGACTTAAGTGCTACAGTACCAAATTTGAATTCGAGCTTAAGAAATCAAGTTCGAACTCGAACTCGGTAATTGAAATTAGAATTCGAGTTCAAACTAGAGTTCGTATAATCGATTTTTTTTGGAGTTTTAGTCGAGTTTTAATTGAGTTCGAGTTCGAACTTGATTTCAACAGGGGTGGATTTGCAAATTTTATAACTTTTAAATAACATATGACCAATATTACTTTAAAAACTATCAACTTAACCTTCGAGCTTGGAAATACTCGCAAACATTTCGAATCGAGTTTTATTGTGATCGAACTCTACCCGAACTACTCGAACTTGACTAATGCCGAGCCGAGTTCGAGCCAACATCGAGCTATGCTTGAGCTGCTAGCAAGCAGCTCGACTTGATTTTCACTCCTAAGCATGGTTATCAAACCTTTGCGGGACAATCCTTGCAATGATAACATTCTCAGCTGTAATTCAACTAACAATTCAACATTCAATTTAATAATAGAAATAATATTGGTAAAAACCAATCACTTACCATTTGGAGTACATTTGTCAAAAGGATGTCGTATGTGAAGCAGAACCACATTGTAACAAGAAATTTGACTAGGTACAAATTAGGGGTGTAGCCGAACCTAGTTTTAAAAATCCTCACTTCACGATCCTAATTTATAAATGTTTTGTATTCCTCTTTTTCTTATTTTCTTTCTTCTATATTCCTCACCCTTACTTGTCTTCTCTACTAATACTCATTCTCTACAATTAAATTATCTTCTCTCCATTAAATCTTCACTTAACGATCTTTATAATACTTTCCATGACTAGGACCCTTCTTCCTCCTTTAAGCATAATTTGCAAGACCCAACTTGGTGTTCATGGTCTAGTATCAAATGCAACTCCAAAACTTCTCAAATCATTTCACCTGATCTTTCTTGTTGTTCCCTTTTTGGTGTTATTTCTCCTTAAGTCAGCTACTTAACCAACTTAATCCACTTGAATTTGAGTGCAAATGACTTTGGTGGACCTCTCCAGTCAGCGATTTTTGAGCTACTTGAGTTGAGAACAATCGATATTGGTTAATGGGTTTAACGAAGAAAACTATTTTTGTTGTTTGCAGATATGTTTTCGTTGGCTTAACAAAATAAACTTATTTCACTTTTAATTTCAAGGCATTTTAATAGATTTTATGTTTTGATTCAGACCTTGACCATTAATTTTTTTTTTCATTGTTTGCATATTATTTTCATTGGTCCGGAAATTTCTGGTTTTGGGCATTTGAGCTAGGCCTTCCAAATCGAGCTTGAGCTCCATCCCGAGCTCAAATTCAAGCCTGAGCTCAAGCTCGAATATGTCTCGGCTAATAAATGACCCGAGCTTTAGCTTCTCATTCTTCCTCGAGCTCGATCTCGAGCCTGGGTTTCTAGAGCTCGCTGAACTTGAGCTCAGTAAATTTTTCATGAATCAAGCTCGAGCCTCGTGGTGTTCAACTCAGCTCATATAGAGCCCTAGGTACAATAGAGTTTTCAACCCAATTAAATGCAAGTTTGCAGCTATCTGAGGGTTCTTTCTTTTTGGTGCGAATTATGGTGGTGCCGTCAGATTTGGATATTGCTACTAGGTTCGAAGATGGCCTATCTTTTAGCCATCAGGTAACGGTTGTTGATGAGGAGAATGGGCGAGATCCATCTGGTAGCCCTCCCTCGAGAAATGTCGGAGATGATGGTGGAGGAATGCCAAAATTGGGGTTGGGTAAGGTTGAGGAAGATGAAGAAAGGACCAGGTCCTGCTATCTCGGATCCAAGTCAGGGAAAGCCTGCAATTTTTGGGTCGGGGCATGTTATTCTTGGTGGGTTAGGCGAAAAAGGTGGATCATGAGCTTGCAAAGGGGCCCTTTGTTGCTAAGGAGCTCTTATAAGTCTTTGGATGTGGGTGGAGGCTCGTTGGGCTCATCTTGCTTTGGGCTAGAAGGTGATGAAACCCATCAATGTGTTTTAAAGATGGCCTGGTGATTGGTTCTGGGCAAAAAGGATCGTCTCTGGCAGGGGGTTAATAAATCTAGTTCTCCTCCAATGCTATCTGTTGAGCACACTCGTCTTTCTCTGGAGATTGTCAAGAATCGCTCATGGGCAAATGTTTCTTTGATTATTTGATTATAGGATGAGAGGTATTAGAATCTTAATAATCGAATCCATCTCAACCCGAATTATTTTGGGTAAATTAATAACATAAACAATCATAAGAAGACAAAATGAAAAATGCAAAAAAGTTGGAATTAAGCAATAACAATCAAATTATGTTTAATTCTGCATGGAAATTAGATTAATCAAGAAATTGACTGGAAAGATTTGATTTATAAAGAATAAGATAAATATCTGATATACATTTGTCATAAAGAAGAATTGAATACAAACCTCAAACAAAAGTAATAACTTGTATTGTATATGTTGTGTGTGATTTTTCTATTAAGCTCGGAGAAGTTAGAATTCTGCGAGGTTATAGTTCGACCTAGAATCAGCCCGGCTCAACACTTGTCCGACCAGCATAAGCTCTTCGAGATATAGCTCGACCTAGGATAAGCTACTTGTGACCAATCTCGACAGTTGTTCAAGAAAATCACAGATAATCTCAAATCCCAGATATTCCGAAAGAAATCAAATCAACAACAATAATGGCACGATCTTAGTGCTTAATCTCGAGAATATCAGAGTTGTATCTCAATCTTAATTGTAATTCCTTTAATTTCGCTCTTTCCTTTGTGAAAAACTTGTATATAAACCACTTTCAACTAAGGCTGTTAACGAGCCAAGCCGAGTTTTTGACTTAACGAGCTCGGCTAGTGAAAAAAAAAAAAAGAATTCAAGCCGATTTCGAGTTGAGCCAAGCCTCTAATTTCTTGACTCGACTCGACTCATAAAGAGAGAAAAAGATTTCGAGTCTGGCTTGCGAGCCAGCTTAACGAGCCGAGTTAGAGTCAACTAGCGAGCCGGTAAAATGCATACAATTTTATTTTTTAAAATTCGGTGCAATTTTCTCTCTCACATTTATTACTATTTCTTTTCTCTCTCTCTTTCACTTATTTCCCCCCCTAATTTATTATTGATTTGCTTTCACTTCTTTTCTCTCTCCCTAAACTCCAATGGCTTATCGTTTCTCTTTTTTTTTTTTCCCCTTTCTTTCTTTCTCCCTGTTTCCCTTGCTCTCTCCAGTCTCCACCAACTCTGAAGTTATTCTCTTCCTTTTCTCTTTTGTTACTTATTACTCTTTGCTTTCTCTCTAATGACGACTGTTTCTCCTATTTTCTCTTTCTTTCTTTCTTTCTTTTTTTTTTCCTATTTTCTCTTTCTTTCTTTCATTCTTTCTCCTTGTTTCCCTGCACTCTCCACCAAATCTGACGCCGACAACTTGCCTAAAATCGTTTGGTTTGGTTTGGTTTTAGGGGAAAGGATTTTAGTCGCATTTTGAGGGATTTTAACATCGGGGTGTTCTTTGTTATTTTTGAAAACTTTTTGTTTTAAAAATTTTAGTTTAATCCCTTATACTTAATAAAACCCCTCAAACGCCCTTAATAATTCGAGCCTGGCTTGGCTCGCGAGCCTAACGAGCTGAGCCGAGGTAGGCTCGAACTCAGCTCGTGCTCTCTCACTAATCGAGTTGAGCCGGCTCGATTCTAGACAAGGCAAGCCGTTAACGAGCTGTACTCGAGCCGAGCCAAGTCGGCTCGCAAGCGGCTTGCCTCGTTGAACAGCCCTACTTCCAACGATGGAAAAGGGGTTAGCAAATTGTTCTAGGTATTATACTATTTTCTTGTAAGCTCTCTAAGCAAATAAGAAAAATAGTGGACGTAGGCTCAAGATTCAAACTTGCCGAACCACTTTAAAAACATTTTGTGTTCTTTATATCATTATTCTTATATTTATATTGCATTGTTGGTTATTTTTAATCATGCACATATCAGTTTCGGTTCCACCAAGGTCAATCGAATCACTCTAGTTGGTGTAATTCTTGCTTCAACATTTTGGTGCTAGGAGGGCCTCCGCTTACATTCAAAAGTTTCGAAAATCAATTTCAGTGACCTGATCATTTGAAATTCAAATGGCCTATTCTAGATCAAAAACCATCATTGGAAACCATGACAACGTGGAAACTGCCAATCAGGAGGTGCATCAGACTACTCCTCCTGGTCGACCACCAATGTCACCAATGCAGCATGTCGCAAATCAGCAGGGGTAGGGACGTTGAATCTCGAGAATGGCCAGCTAATAGAGATGATAAGGACGATGGTTGCATAGGCGGTGCAACAAAATGTGGCTGAATTAAGGAATCAACAACCGGCCCACCAGGACCTCGATCAGCCATGCTTCACAGAGGTTACTCTAACAGGTCACAATGGCTAAGCCAGTGACCAATCTGGCTCGTCGGCACCAAGGAGTGACCATCACCCTCGACACCACATGATGCATTCCGCTCATGAGCGTGAATCCAGCAGGCAAGTTAACCCCGCGACTAGACAAATAGCCTATGGGGGAGAATGAACCCCATGGTGGACAAAGAATGCTCACCCTAATCAATGAAACAATCAACTCCAACGTGCCAGTTTTAACCCACAACAAAGGTAGGCTCAAACCTCGCAAGCTCGCGAGTTGAGTCGCACATGTCATTTGGGCAATGACCGACGTTCTGATTTTAACCAACGTCACGAGTAGCGCACAGACGAGCATGATAGCACTTATCAACCCAACCATCATGACTCCACCTCGTGCACCAATGCGCACGATACAGCAGACTCGTAAGCAACTGATCTCCAAACTCATCTGCTCGAGGTAAGGCTGAACAGAGCCTGCAGCCAGAATACTCCTCATGAAAAGGGTTTAGATTGGGTACAGAGAATGCTTGACGAACTAAAAGCTCGCTAGAATAATTTGGTGGAAGAGATAGTAAGTTCTTCATTCACGAAGGAAGTTCGTTAGGCCTTGTTTCCTTAGGGATTCAGAGTGTCAGAGAGCAAGTTTGATGAGAAAAGGGATCCCAAAGACCACTTGTACTCATTCAACAACCTGATGGAGCTACATCAAGTCTCTGACTTGGTAAAGTGTCGCTACTTCATGGTTACTCTAGTAGGGGATGTCAAGAGGTGGTACAAGAGGCTCAAGGTGAACTCAATATAGTCTTGGCAACAGTTCTCTTTGCTATACTTATAATAATTCTAAGCAAGAAGATAGTTTGCAATGTCACTCAGCTATCTGAGCAATATTCGTCAAGAAAGAGACGAAACTCTGACCTCATAGTTAACGAGGTTCTAGCATGAACAAGCAAATGTCGTGAATGCACCTGAGAAATCAATCTAGACTTTGCTAATAGCAGGTATAAGGCTGTAGACAAAGTTATGGAAGAGCTTCAAAGAGAAGGCCATATAAGCTAGGCCAAATTCTATCAAATGGCTGCCAAACACCGATGAGTAGAAAGTTCGCTAGCGGCCTTAGATAGAAGTTCACCTAGGAAAGCCCCTTACAAGTGACAAGATCGCTCAATAGACAAATGGAGGGGATAAGATCGTAATGATAGCGACTGAAATAGGTTCCAAAATAGGCAGAAAACAGAAAACCATGGAGAAAGGCAATCTTTTCTACAATATGCAGAGTACACCCCCTGACTCAAGATGCAGTTCACTGCTCACATCTATGAAGTCTCTTACGAGGCTAGGAAGCTGTTCGCGTTAGAAAGAATGGGGGGGGAAGGGTGGGGCGTTAGGCAGAAGAGATCGCCAAAAATACTGTCGGTATAATTGAGACATCGGGCACAACACTAATGAATGTTGGGCTCTAAAAGTCGCCATTGAAGATTTAATCAGAAGAGGCCACTTGAAAGAATTTGTCAAGGAGGAGCCAGCTCGCGAAAATCTAAGAGAGCAAAATAATCAGATCGAATTGACCCAGTTAAACAACGATGTATTGGTGGATATGATCTACGAGAGCCTGACATTGTAGGGAGCTTCAAGCGCTCTCATGAGCAATATGCGCAGAAGGCCAGGACATACTCAATCCTCGAGTAATGAGCTATGAGCAAAAGCTGCTAAAGTGACCCAGGCAAGAAAGCGAGGTGATAAGATTCACCAAAGAAGAATGTGAACAATCTTCTCGCCACAACGATGATGCGATTGTGATCGCAGTAAGGATCAGCAATGCATGAGTACTCAGGGTAATGGTCGACAATGGCAGCGCAACAAACATCATTGTCTTGGGAGCTTTACGAGAATTGAGATTCACAAAACAAGACTTGAGGGCATGTCTGCCACTGCTATACAGTTTTACTAAGGATAGCTTAGTCCCCAAGGGAACAACTGATTTGCCTGTGACTCTTGGGGAAGAGCATTAGATAAGGAAGTTGATGGCATAGTTCTTAGTGGTCGACTACCTGACCACCTATAATGTCATTATGGGGAGGCTGATCTTGGACGACCTAAGCACAATCACCTCAGTGCATTGCCAAACAATTAGATTCCCAACTCCAGGCTCGGTTGCAACAATTAGGAGTTGCAGGAAAAATTCTTAGGAGTGTTATAATCGGGTCATTCATGCTGTACAAAAATGACCGCTCCGAGAACCATGGTCATTGTTGAGTCCGAGTCAAAGCCTGGACCACTGGAGGACACCATAGATCCTTGTATCCACAAAGAAGAGCCCACAACAAGGCCTACAAAAGAGTTGCAAGAAGTACCTGTCAGCGAGGAAGACCTAACTCACATACTAAAAATTGGGAGCAATCTGAGCGACGAGCTGGCCAACAGTTTGGTAAGGTTCCTAAAGAAAAATCTCGACGTGTTCACTTGGGTACATGCGAACATGGTGGGGATCAGCCCCGAAGTAATGTGCTACAGATTGAACGTCAACTCAGAAGGTCAACCAATAAGACAGAAGAGAAGATCTATGAATGCTAAGCGATCCAGAGCGCTCAAGGATGAAGTTGATAAACACCTAAACATCAACTTCATCCAAGAAGTAAAGTATCCAGATTGGCTCGCCAACCCAGTCTTGGTGAACAAGTAGAATGTCAAGTGGTGGACTTACGTCGACTTCACTGATCTAAACGAGATTTATCCCAATGACAGCTTTCCGCTACGTCGGATTGATCAACTAGTAGATGTAACAGCCGGGAACGCACTATTAAGCTTCATGGATGCTTACTTAGGATATAACCAAATCTCAATGTATCAGCTCGATGAAAAACACACCTCATTTATTACTAACCGGGGTATCTATTGTTACAGGATTATGTCATTCAGCTTGAAGAACACTAGAGCGATCTATCAATGTTGGGTGAATCAAATGTTCGTCAAGCAAATTGGCAAAACCATGAAGGTGTACATTGACGACATGCTTGTCAAGTTAAAGGTCGTCGAAAGTCACATTGAGCACTTGGAGGAAATGTTTGGTATCCTTAAAAAATACCGAATGAGATTGAACCTTTTGAAGTAAGCTTTCGGGGTAAGCTCAGGGAAGTTTTTAGGTTTCTTTGTAAATCAGCGAGGTGTTGAAGCAAACCCAGACAAGATTCAAGCTCTCCTGAACATGAAAAGTTTGACTAATATTAAGCAAGAGTTTGACAGGGCGACTGGCCGTATTGAGCAATTTGTTTCTTGAGCTATAGATAGGTGTTTGCCTTTCTTTGAAACCCTGAAGGGCAACAAGGGTTTTAAGTAGACACAAGAGTGTGAGAAAGCATTCCAAGAGTTGAAAAGGCATCAGGGGCAGACTTTGGCTGATTTCATCTCAGAATTCTCTTACCAAAGCCCCAAGGGGAAACAAGCCCGCCAGAAGCGAGCACTTCGGAAGAAAACAAGCCAATAGAGCCAAAACTTGACAATCTATGGGAGTGGACCTTGTGCGTGGATGAGTCCTCGAACGAGAAGGGGGCGGGAGCTAAGCTCCGACTCGAAAGTTTTAAAGGGAACCCAATCCGAGCTATAGGCAGATTTGGGTTTGCTGCCTCGAACAATGAGGTAGAGTATGAAGTCATGCTCACGAGGATCTGTCTCGCCAAAAAAATGGGGGCAGAGTCAATTAAAATATACAGTGACTCTCAGCTCATAGTCCACCAAATTTTCGGAGAGTATCAAGCAAAAGAGGACAAAATGGCGTCCTATCTCTAGAAGATAAAATCCAAACTTGAGTAATTCAACACTTCTGCAGTTCTATAGATCCCCAGAGAGAAGAATTCAGTGGCCAATGCTCTAGCTTGCCTGGCTTCAACAATGAGCAAAGAAGCGACTCATTTCATTCCTGTTATCCCAAGTCCAAGCATCCTCGCGTCGCAAGACTTTGTTTCGGTGACAAGGCAAATGTACAGCTGGATGAATTCAATAACCGCGTATCTGAGAGATAGGACAGTGCACGAGGGAAGAAACAAAGCCAAAACCTTTCGAGCAAAATCAATTTGGTATACGCTTATCAACTACAAGTTGTATAAGCGAGGTTATAATTCCCCGCTCTTACGATATATTGATCACGAAGATTTAAAGTACATCTTGAAGGAAATCTATGAGGGTTTCTGTGGAAACCACGTCGGGGGCAGATCCTTGGCATATAAAGTACTCCGCCAAGGATACTAATGGTAAACTATCTTTAAAAATGCGGCAAATTTAGTACAAAAATGCAAAAAAAAAAAAAGATTTAAAAAAAATATAAAAAAAAAAACCCAAAAAATAAACAAAAAAAAAAAAAAAAAGAAAATAAAAAAAAAAAGGAATAAAAAAAAAAGACAAATAACAAAAAAAAAAAAAAGAAAAAAAATTAAAAAAGATAAAAATAAAAAAATAAACAAAAAGGAAAAAAACAAAAAATAAAAAAACATCAATAAAAAAAAAAATAAAAAAAAAATATAAAAAAAAAAAAAAAAAAAATTAAAAAAAAAAAAAAAAATAAAAAAAAAAAATAAAAAAAAAATAAATTAAAAAAAAAAAAAAAAATAATATGAAAAAAAAAAAATCAAAAAAAAAATAAACAATAAAAACAAGACACAAAACAAAAAAAAATAAATAAAAAAAAGAACACAAAAAAGAAAAAAAAAAAAAAAAAAAAAAAAAAATGAGCAAAAAAATAAAAAGAAAAAAAATAATCAAATAAAAAAACAACAAAAAAATCAAAAAAAAAAAAAATAAAAAAAAATAAAAAAAAATAAAAAAAAATAAAACAAAAAAAAAAAAAAATAAAATTATTTAAAAAAAAAATATTAAAAAAAAAAAAAAAGAAAATCATAACCATAAAAGGATAAAAAAAAAAAAAAAAAAAAAGAATAAAAATAAAATAAAAATAAAATACTAAAAAAAAAAAGAAAAAAGAAAATAAAAAAATAAGGAAAAAAAAAAAAAATAAGAGAAAAAAAACAAAAATATAAAAAAAAAAAACACAAATAAACAAAAAACAAAAAAAAAAAAAATTAAAAAAAAAAAAAAAAAAACTAATAGGATCTTTGAAAAGCTCGCACCAAGAATTTTTCACTTGGAACACCTCAATGGTGAAGCTGTATTGCGAGCTTGGAATGCCGAGCATTTGCGAAGATACTACCAATAAGTAGCTCGGGTTTCAATTTTATTTTATCTTCTTTCTCTTAAAAAACAATGTAAGGTCTCTTATGGCCAACTTTTATTTATCAATAAAGAGATATTCTTCATAACTTTTATCTTTGTTTTTTTATTATTTATCTATTGTTTCAAAATCGCGACCTAAGCGATCACATCTAAAAAACTCGAAGTCAAGAGTTCGAAAAAGGCAAGTTAGCTTTATAAGCCACGTCATAATTCAACTCATCAAGGGAGGAATTCCCTGACACGACGAAGTTAAAACTTGGGAAATGCACGAGCAAAACACGTCGAAAGAAAATTAATCATAATCGGGAACCAAAACGTAAGACGGGCAACTATTCCAAACTCAATGTTGTCGCAAGAAATATTTTCTTTTTTATTTTGAAAAGTCCCTAAAGAAGTGAGCTACGCATAACTTGGAGCAAATTCGAATTTTTTATGCTAACTTTGATTAGAACAACTAAAATGACTTGGTAGAAATAAAAAAATTGCTTGGCAAAAATGGGAAAAACCAGATTTCCATTAATTGAAAGAGTTTAGTTATAAACTAAACTAAAAAAGCAAAAGAAAAAGAGAAAAGGCCTAAACAACAAGGGTTGGAACATTATTAGCAGCAAGAGTTTGGGCAACGTCTTTGCGGGTGAGAGCCAAGGCATCTTTGGGTGGCTCAACTGAGCGATGTCACCAGCATCAGCTGGTAGCGAGGCTAGCAGGGTCGGGTTTTCGACCTCTTGCTTGACCGCGACTTCTTTCTCTTCGTCGCCTCCTTCCTCATTCTCGCTTTCGTCGGACTCGGAGCTATGGGAGTAAACAAACTCCAAGCCCTCTGCCTCAACTTTAAACCTCTCGATCTTCTTCTAGTAGACCATATAAAGGAAGGAGAAGTTAAGCGAAGGATGGGTCTCCCACAACTGCTGGACTAGGTAGACCGAGGTCTCCTACGTGTGGCTCTTCGCTTCCGGCTTCAGCCCCTTAACCTCTTTTTTGAGGTTAACGACTTTTGATTTGGCTTATTTGCGATCCTCACTCTCTTAGAAGAGTTGGCCTAAGGTGCTCACATATTTGGATTCCCAGTCTGACATAACCTTTTGAGCCACAACACGCTCGAAATTCAACTTCTTGTTGGCACCCCGCTGTTGTGCCAATCCTTCTCGGCCTTGGTCAAGTTCGCCTCAGCCTTTGTCCAAGTAGCCTCACTTACCGAGAGTTTGTCGAGCAACTCTCTCTCCTTGACCTCGAAGGCCTTGGCCTGCACTCTCAGTGGCTCAAGCTCAGCCCGCAACGACTCCCGTTCCTTATCCACCACATCAACCCTCACCAAGGCGTCTTCCTTCAGCTTCTCTACTTCTTGCCATCCCACATGGTTACCTTCCAAGGTGAGATAGATTTGATCAAGGAGGAGCTCGGTCGCCATGCAAGCCTGAAAAAGAAGAATCAATTAGCAAAAAGTAAAGGAGAGAGCCTCTAAACAATGTGACAAAGGTGAACTACCAGTACCTTGGTGACATAGCTACAGGCGCAAGAAAGTTGCTCGTAAGGAGGGGCGGTCTTTAGAATCTCGTAGGTCCACAACGAAATGGCCTCTCTAGCTGCCGAGGCTCCAATGCCTACGTCGAGTGCGGCATGAGCAACCTCTTTCATTTTCCCTCTACCACGTCGCAAAGGCAAACTCTCCCTGCTTTCGATAGGGATGACAGGCTTGTCCGTCGGGACAAACTTCTTCTTGGTCGTGCTTTTGGCCAAGATGTTCTTTAGGCCACTAACAGCCTCGACAATCTTTTTTCTAGAGCTTGGCAACTGCTCGGTCATTTTCTGCTTTCCTGAGCCTACTTGTTGCTCGATCGATTTCTTCTTGCCCAAACCCTCTTACTATTCGTTCACTTTCTTCTTCCTTGAGCCTCCAGTTGCTCAAAGATTTTCTTCGCCAAGTCCTTGAGGAGCTTGGGGGCACCTTTCTACTTGATTGCCTTGGAAGCAGTCGTGAGCTTCTTTGCACTTGGGCCCTCCCCAAGTTCACCGTCGAAACATTTGAGGGCCAACAGTGAGACATCTTGCCCGGTTGCACTGAAAGTCTCTACGGGCTACTTCTTCACCAAGATGATTAGCGACTTCTTGGCAACCCTGCGAGCTGGTGCTTTCTTTTTCAAAACTTTTGGCTTATCGACCCACATATCTGCAAAGAAAGATACGCTATTAGCGACCTATCAAGATAAGGACATAAAGAGCGAGCTACCGAGCATTTACCTTTCTTCAAAATGGTGTAGAACTTTGTTGAGTCAATGCAAAAGCAAATACGCTATCAGCTGAGAGAGTGCGATGAGCTCGATAACGTCGCACTCACTATTAGAAATGTTGCTAAAACATTAAAGCCGCTCTAAGCTCACTTCAGGAAGTTTTGCTTGACGTTTACTACAAAACAAAAGGAATGTAGGGTTAGTTCGCTTGCTGGACTAGGAAACCCTCTTTATTCGCACAAAGATCGGAGTCTTACTAGCTTCTGAGGCAAAAGTGTCGGCCTCCTTTGCCTCATAGAAAAAATATTGGGAGTCCCAATTCGAAACCTTCTTTGGGACTCCCGATCAAACCGTTAAAGTGTACTTTCCTCGCCTTAGAGAGGTAGTACGTTTGGTCTTGACTCTTTTTCAACCTATATAGGTGGACGAGCTCTTTCACAGATAGCTTGCCCAACTCAGCTATCATGTACGCTATGTACATTCCTATTATGATTATATATGTCAATTTGAGGGGAGCAATGCTAAACCTATTTAAAACATTGGCAATAAAGTAATGAGGGGGAATGGACATCCCACACCTCAAGAGGGTATCTGAGATCGCCGCCCAATCTTTGGGGGGATTTTTTCGGTAAGTTGAGTCGTATAAACGTCTTTCATGCACTCAATATTATTGACCCCAATCGAGGAACTTGGTTCCTTCTACGGCCTATGAACTGGAGACCTCCTTGGTGGAGGAGTCTTCGCTGAACCATGGTCCGAGGAGCCTGTAGCGTCGTTGTTCAAACTTTTTACAATGAGGTCCTTGAAAACCTCTAGGACAACCTCCCCGCGAACAACCGAAGTTGTCGGGGAATCAAAAAGGCGATCTATGCTATGGCTACTAGACGAAGACATGGTGAAAGCACGCCTCTGGATACCTAAAACAGAAGCGACCAAGTGTCAAAGCTCAAAATTTCTGTGACCTATCCACATTTTGCTTTCAGTTCAGGCACCCAGGGTAGCTCACATCGATCGACAGATACAAGCGAGCTACCAAGATTCCGACAGCCACCTTCTTAAACCCTTCTAAAACCTAAACCAGTGGAACTACTAAAAAAAAACCCTAAAAAAGCTAATTTGGCCACGACAATGGCCACCCTCAACAACAAAGAAAGCTTGAAATACATAAGGAAGAAGACAAGAGTCTTACTAGAGTGTAAAAGTGTTGGGATTTTGCCAGAAAGTCGTCGTAAAAATGGAAAGAACAACGACGGAACAAAAGCAAATAAACTCTGAATATTTTTGCAAGTGTGCAATTCTTACGAAGGATGCCCATTTTTATAGTGGTGAGCATGGGAGATGAAGAGGTGGGATTCGACCTTGACCATCGATCTTCGAGGAATCTCAACCCTTCATTTGTCGAGTAATCTTGACTGTTCGACGTGGCCATGTGTCGATCATCCACAAAGGACGATCAATCGTCAGACTTCTATAATCATAACCATCGACGCACGTCACCTCGACTTCGCACGTGGACAAGTATAGTCGCCCACGCGTGACGAAAAGTAATTGCAAAAGTCAGCTACATTTAATGCGACACGACCGCGTGGAAATTACTCGCATGCCCCTCATTTCAAATTCCAGGTTTGTCTTGAATGTTACAGCAAAAAAAAAGGCTAAATCTTGTTCACGTCGACTGAAATTAAGTCTGACTCATGAAGCTCGGCCAAATCTGCATTTAACATACAACATGTGAAGTTCGAGCTTAATATCAAATTGAGCAATTAGCCTTTGAAGCTCGAAATGAGCACCGAACACTAGGGGATAGATGTTGTGTGTGATTTTTCCATTAAGTTTGGAGAAGTCAGAATTCTGCGAGGTTATAGTTTGACCCAAAATCAGCTCGATTCAACATCTGTTTGACCCAGCATAAGCTCATCGAGATATAGCTTGACCTAGTATAAGCTAGTCGCTACCAATCTCGATAGTTGTTCAAGCAAATCACAGATAAGCTCAGATATTAGATATTCCAGAAGAGATTAGATCAACAACAATAATGGCGCGATCTTAGCGCTCAATCACGAGAATATCGGAGTTGCATTTCAATCTTAATTGTAATTCCTTTAATTTCGCTCTTTCCTTTATGAAAAACTTGTATATAAACTCATTCCAGCGATGGAAAAGGAGTTAACAAATTGTTCTAGGCATTATACTATTTGCTTGTAAACTCTCTAAGCAAATAAGAAGAACAGTGGACGTAGGCTCAAGATTCAAACTTGTCGAACCACTTCAAAAACCTTTCGTGTTCTTTACATTGTTGTATTCATATTGCATTGCTGGTTATCTTTAATCACGCACACATCAATTTCAGTTTCACCAAGGTCAATCGGATCACTCTAGTTGGTGTAATTCTTGCATCAACAGTATGCATAAAAAATTGATAAGATCATAAAAAAAAATATTAATACTCTGACATTCTATAACCAAGAAACAAAACTCTGACAATTCTTTCAAGTAAATTTATTTTTCCTCCATTTTCCGAAGAACCAAACAAAAAAATAATAATCCAAAACACCCAACTATTCTCTACGAATTAACTAAAACAGAAATAAAGAAGAGAAAGAGAATAATTACGTACAAGAGTACAAGTGTTTGGGTCTTAGACGTAAAGGATTTGAATAATAATATACAAATGAATTTAATACATGTTTAATAAATATAAATAAATGAATAGTATTAGATACACAACTCACGACGTGATAGTTCGCGATTGACCAGTTTACAAATAAGTCTCGCCTGTTTGCTATGAGTCTTGTTATATATTTACAAACTGACTAATTATGAACTATCACGTCAAAGGGTATGAGATTGAGTTGTGAACCTAGCATTAATGAATATAATATACATTATGTCTATATTAAATGATGCGTAATAAGTAACAAAACAATTGAAAACATCAAGGTGAGTTAAGGCATAACGACACCGTTTGAATCTCCCGCGAGCGAACCATAATCCTTCTTGCTTCCGGCTGCTTTAGCGTAGTTGAAAGTTCCTGATTTTTATTTTCTAGAAAAATGGGAAGTCTATCTATCTTGCCTCTCTCTTTCTCTTGTGCTCTGAGACCACGGAAACCCCATCTCTCAGACTCCATTTCATGGCCTCGTGCTTCTTCACATTCCCTCAAAATGGCAAAAATTGGCACCAAAAGTGTCGTTTTTGGAGCAAATTCAAGTGACCCAAAAGAGTCCATGTTCATGGATGAAAAGGGTGTTATTGATGACATGGATGGCTATCTCAATTACCTCTCTCTCGAGTATGATTCTGTTTGGGACACCAAGCCTTCCTGGTCAGCATCTTTCTCACTATCACTTTCACTAATCCTTATCATTCTTTGATGTCAATTTTGAGTTTTTAGAGGTATTTGGAGTTTCAAATATTGGCCTTTACTTGTTTTTGAATTATAGCTTGGTGGGTTTTGATTGAAGTTATTTTCTTGTTTATGCAATTATACTTAACTGCAATTTATGTTTTAAGTGGCATCCTTGTAATGAACTAGAATTCCATCCATAAATGAACTTCTTAGCTTCATAATCAGTACTATGTATCACTTCAGAGAACAATAAGGGCATCCAATGAATATTCAGTATTTTTATTTTTTAGTTTTGGCGTAGGATTTAAATGTGAATTTTGAATCTTAAAAGGAGCTATTTTTTAAAGTGGTATGCAATGAATACCCCGTTATGGAAACCGAAACTTGCATATGTGACTTAACAAAAAGAAGACAGAAGATTTACGCAGTTCACCTAATTGGGGTACGTCTTCTATGATAATTATTTCATTATGCTCTCTTTCTATGGAGCCTCCCTCTGAGTTTAATCTCACAAAGTGTGTTTGATGTAACCCAGATTTCACTCTCTTATACACTTATATTTCTCTAAGGTTTAGGCTCCTATTTATAGTGGTCAATGGCATAAAAGCTTTTCTTTGTTGAGTACAACTTCTTGTAGGAAGAAATATACTTAAAACTCGAAGGATATTTTCATTAGAGATATCCAGCTTGCAACGATAAATTCTTGCTTGCTACAGGGAACTCAACCTTTGCTACAGCAATTGTCTGGCTTTTTCCGGCAATCTTGTTTTGCGTATACATGCTTGCTTCTTGCCGTAGCGAATCACTTACTGTTCATGATGTCAATATCGAGCCATTGTTACCACAAGTATTGTGGCAATTCAATGAAGTCATTCAACAGAGTTTGCACTGCCAATTTTGATACTAATTTTAATTTTCTTCAAAGTCCGAACCATGATGATAGATTCATGCGTAAAAACGGCATGTGCCTACATTTCACATAAGTGCTAACCATTTGAGGAATCTAGTTAAGGAAGATGGAATATAGTAAAACATAAAATGGTAATGCCATTTTAAGCTAGTCCATAAAGTTATAAGAATATGCTTACCTGGAGGTTAGAACCAAGATCAGTTAAAGGATTCATTCAGACCATGAGATCTTATACAAGTTTTAATGATCAATTTTGTTTTCACGGGACAATCAGATGAATCCCAAACTGATTCGATGCGAAGTCTCATCAGTATAGAGATATAGCGATAGAAGATAGAACAGAAAATAGATGACTACTACCATCTACTTAGCACATGTCCATGGCAAGATAAATTAGTAAGCCCAAATCGGTTCTGAAGATTTGTCCTGTGCTGTCATGCTACATCAGTGAATATATCAATAAAACTTTATCACCATTTTTCTAGAAAAATTGTGTTATGTTTCATTTGTTTGCAGAGGAGTCTTACATCTATTGAGAAAAGATTAATTGTTTTAGATCTGGAGTATTTATTCCGGTATTTCATATTTTAACAGTTAATGAGATTAGTTCTGTAGTGGCCGATATACACTGGTGGTGACTAGTGACCGTTACACTAGGCAAACTGTTTTGTGAGGTATGTTTTAAGCAAAAGAACTCTGTTACCATTGAGAGATTAACATATATATGGGATTTGTGGTCTAAAAACTGGAGACAGATAGTTCCATTCAAGTATAAATCAAATTGCTCATTCATTCCACTCAAATTCCAGTAAAGATTATAGTTAAACCCTATTTTTTTTAACAATATATTCCCTTAAAAAATTACCATTTTTTATGTAACATTTTCATCTATGCTTGTTTTATTACATAATTTGATTTGATTTTCTTTTCTCATCTTTTTGTCACTAGGTGTCAACCATGGACGATAACATTGACTGGAGTATCAGCAATTGCTTGTGGCTGGCTAATTTTGCATTCACTCTTATTTACAACGATCATACTGTTATTAGTTTGCACTTGGTGGTACATATTTCTGTATTCTTATCCCAAGGTATGAGCTTCACCTGGTTGTCCTTTTTCCCTTTTTCTTGTACTTACTCAAGTCCCTTCTAATCGGTTCTTATAACTTACCCTGCCTAGTGTAGTTTCTGTGTTTTATATGGTTTGTTCTTGCATCTAAAATTTTCAAGACAGAAGGGTATACGGGGGCCTATTTTATCTTCCTGATGCAAGTGTTGTTGATAAACTTATTATTGAATTCTGCTTGTAATAATTGCCCCCTTCTTTCCAGTTAACTCACTCAGAAGCATGCATGTTTTAATTTTAGTGATAATTCATCTTCGATAAGGAAGTGAAAGTATTGACCTGTGAAGGGACGGTCTCTTTATAAAATCTCTCTTTCAAAGCAATAATGATTGACATGTAGTGCTTCATATCTTAGCAATGTGTTTGATGGCTGCGGAAGAATTATGAGTTCGAGTTTCCTTAATATCATTGCAGACAAAGCATTTGAAAGAAAAAATTTAGGGACAAATTAACTTTAAATATGATAATTTAATTTTTTCAACTTGATTTTGACATATATGAAGTTATTAAAAGATGGTGTACATCCATTTTTCTTTGAAGAAATGGAGACCTAAGTCTGTAGAAAGCCTATAGGTCATTAAATGTTGAATTCACTTGCTTTTAAGGGACGCCTACATGCATTAACTTAGTGTATTATTGGAATTTCTAGCTCAATATAGACTCATGTTCTCTGATATTTGAAAACCATTTGGGTTTGGAGCATGAGATATGATCACTATATTTTTCAAAGTAGAAGAAACACAACTGAATCTTAAGTTTTATGTTTGTTTGTCAGGCATATGTAGATATGATAGCCGAGCGAAGAAAGAGGGTGATGANATTTATAATTTGTATTACAAATCATGAATTTGATAATAACGAAAATATTAACTTTGCAAATAATTAACATTATTAATTGTTTTTAGCTTGATTAAAAAATTAATTCTAAATAAATATATTAAGAGAAATATAAGAAGTTGGGAAATTTATTAAAATATAAGTACAGAATATTTAACGATACATATTCACTACATTATTATATTACAAATGATATTTTTAACTTAAAATAAATGGATATTTTTCAATCCAACTACTGAGAAGGAATTTGAAGATAGTTATTTTCTTTCCCACTCTAGCAACTCCTACACTATTGGATTGTATTGAATTCACAGTTAAAAATGTGTCAAAAATTTAAATCAGAATTTAAATTAAAAAATACATCCCTATTATATTAAATAATATAATAAAGTAGTGAGTATGTTATTGTTATAAAAGGTAATATAATAATAAAAGTAAAATAAACACGTGAATAAAATAAAAAGAGATTAGGGTTTTAAGGGTATGATTGAAATTTAAAAATTAAAGTACAGGTATTTTTTTTTTAAGTCATTTAAGGCAAACAAATAAGTTTTTGTATTTAGTTAAAAACCAACCATTTTTTTTTTTTTTTAATAAGAAGAATATGATTTATTTTCAGTTTGAATTGGTGAAACTAAACAACCAATAAATATCTAAATATAAAATATTCAACTTTTTTTTTTTTTAAAGTTTTTTGGACACTAAAATAAAGATGACCTTATAATTTATATTTGCATTTCTTTTTTTATTATTATTATTGTTTTTGCTATCTAAACCGTAGGAAAAAAAATAAAATTTTATTCCACTAAAGTTTATATTTTGATTTCTGAAAGAAAAAAAAATCATTAAACACAAAAAATGTTGAATTTTTTTAGACCTGGCAAACGAGTAGGCTTGACGGATACAGGCCAAGTAGCTACGAGTAATAGGTATGGGTTCATAGGTAAAAAAAATTTCATGGGTAGGGAAATACATAACCCATACCCACCCGTGTGGGTACGGGTCGACTCGCAGGTCACCTATTTTTAAAACTAACCTCTCCTACTCTAATCTGGCCCTTTTTTTTTTTCTTATCTTGTTTCTTGGTAGAAGAGGGTTCAGGATTCTCAAATGAACACCCACGTTTCTTGCCATTGGAAGCTGGGAACATGGGTGAAGCTTGGCCGCCTTTGATACTACCACTATTTCTTAATCTCTGATTGAGAGAAGTAGAGAGGGAGATTTGGGAAGACTCTCTAGCATGACCAGGACTCAAGATCAATTTAGAAGAGATTTTAATGGAGGAAGAAGAGGAAAGGCGAGAAGTAAAACAAATGAAGAGCTCACTTGTTTGTAGTTGTACTAGTATTGTTGTTGCAATGTTGTGAGTCCATTCTTGGATATTTTTAGTTTTTGTTTTTGGATTATATGGAGAGTTGGGTTATGATTAGAGGTGAGCGGTTCTGGATACCTTGCATTTTTCGGGAGAACCAAAACCATATAGTACAGGTTCTTAAATTCAATGAACCGAAACCTAAAATGCAGGTTCCGGTTCCTTTCCCGGGTACCCTGTAAAAAATCAATTACCCCTTATTAGTTTAAAAAATGACAAAAATACCTTAGAAGTTTACAAATACACCCCTAACAAATTTTGATTACTCATTTATTTATGTCCAATGTAACTCATAAATCCTTCAATCTCTAGGTAACACTTGAATTAAATCAATTCATCACAATTTACATAAAATTCTTCAATCAAAATCAAAACCAAAACACAAACAATTAATTAAACAATCACACTATAAATCTATAATTTAATATTATAATATATTAAATTTCTAATCATTTAATTAAGTATTATCGTAATGTTTATAGTGAAATATTATAATTAATTAAGTAATCATACTATAAATCTATGATGTAATGTTATAATTAATTAAATTTTTAATTATTTAATTAAGTAATGTACTAATGTAGTAAATTAATAATGTTTATAATATAATGTTATAAATTTATAATTAATTAAGTAATCATTTAACTATTTAATGTTACAATTAATTAAGTAATTATTTAATTATAATGTAATATTATAATTAATTAAATTTCTAATCATTTAATTAAGTATTGTATTAATGTTTATAATATAATGGTATAATTAATTTAGTAATCACTTGTTTATAACGTAATGTTATAATTAATTAAGTAATCATACTATAAATTTATAATGTAATGCTATAATTAATTAAATTTCTAATCATTTAATTAAGTATTGTCTTAATGTTTATAGTGAAATATTATAATTAATTAAGTAATCATACTATAAATCTATGATGTAATGTTATAATTAATTAAATTTTTAATTATTTAATTAAATAATGTACTAAATTACTAATGTAATGTTATAAACTTATAATTAATTAAGTAATTATTTAACTATAATGTAATGATATACTTAGAACTTGATAATTGAAGTAAATAACTAACTATTATATCATTATTCAACTAAATATACTATTTTATTCAAAAATAATTCTTTTAATAATATTAAACCACTTTTAATTGATCATAATTCCAATTATACACTCAATTAATCAAAACTTTAATATTAATATATTATAATATATTAAAGTTTTTTATATGGTGTAGTTTATATATAATAAGTATAATTTTATATTTATTTAATTAGGTTATTGTAAAAATTTAACTTTTTCCATTTTAAATTTTTTTATATGTTAAATTACATAAACCTCCCATTTTTCATAGATATTTCATTCTAGCCCAGGTTTCCAAACAAGGTATCCACTGCAGGTTCCAAGCCAGGTACTCGTTGTAGGTTTTAGTTCTGATTTCGGTTCCTCCATATGTAGGAACCGGAATCAGAACCGCTCAGTGTTAGTTCCAAAAAAAGGGAATCGAAATCTACCCGTATAGTATCGATTCTGGGTAGATTTTGGTTCTAGTTTTGGTTCTTTCTATCTGCTATCCGTGTTCACCCCCTAGTTGTGACGTTGTGTACAAAATGAGGATTGATGAAAGAAGAGAGAGAAAAAATAGAGGTGGAGTTTAATGGAAGATGACAGAAATGGAGTTTGTTTGCAAACGAAGTGAAAGACAAAAGGAGACTTGTTAAATGGAAGATTGTCAGAGAGTTGGATTATGTAAGAAAGTAGGGGGATTGATAAAGAAAGAGAGAGAAAAAGAGAGGTGGAGTTTAATGGAAGATGACAGAAGCATTGATGAAGAAAGAGAAAAAGAGGGATGAATTTTAACGAGTGATGGGCTGATGGCTCCGTGGGTGAGAGATAAATGCTTTTACGGTTTTGATATATATTTTTGGGCGAAGACATGCACCTACTTATAGTTTGCCATAACGAAATTTGATACCCAACAAATTTGAAAATAACAAATAACCATTTTCCATCATGTTCTGTTAAAATTCCTGTCTGTTAAATGACAATACTGTTGAAAAAGACTGAAATACCCTTACGAGTTTGAGATTATAATTTTTTATCTTCACTTTCTTCGTCTCTTTATCGTCTCTATTTTCTTCCATCTCTTTATTTTCCCCTCTTCTTCTCTCTTGGATTTGGCCAGATTTCAAATAGTAAAGGGATAAATTTTATTAATCATATTTAATTAAAATTGAATTTCCTAAATCCTATTTCACAAGATCTCCTTCTTGTAAAATCAGCCACACGGCCACTTCACAGTCCAGTCCAATCCCCGGTTCCCCACCTTCCTCCACCGTTGCAAACTTCTCAAAACCACTAACAAAAACATCTTCATAACCTTGAACAAATTTTTCAGAACCGAATATCATCATCCTTTAGCAGCCAATAATTCCCTCTTTCACCCAGCAAACCCACCCACCTCTTTCACCTTTCTCTCATGCCCAACAAACCCACCTACCCTTCCATCATGTCCAGCAACCTACCAGCCCAACAACCCCAAAAAGACATCATCCGCACCCAATTCACTGTGCAAAACAATCCACAGCTCCATAATCCTCAGAAACAATAAAAAATAGTCACAATCAATTCTTTTGGGCTTTTTTTTTTTAGAAAAAAGAAAAAAGAAGGGGTGGGAAGATCTTTGTGCCCTGAGATTAACAAAGGAGAAAATAACGGTGGCTGATTGAGGAAGGAGAGAGTGAATTAATATGAGTGGCCGGCGAATCAAGTGGATTGGAAGTAGTGGTAGGGTGGGAGGCATTGGTGGGATTTGAGACGGAAGAGGATTGGTGGGATTTGAGGCGTTATACGTAGTATTAGGGAAGGGGAGAATGGAACGATGGCTGTGGATTAGGGACGGAGAAAGAGGGAATTATTGGTTGCTAAAGGTTGGCGATATTCGGTTCTGAAAAATTTGTTCAAGGTTATGAAGATAGAAGATGTGTTTATTAGTGGTTTTGAGAAGTTTGCAATGACAGAGGAAGGTGGGGATTGGGACTAGACCGTGAAGAAAACAAAGACGAAGAAGTGAAGATAAAAAACTAAATCAAACTTCTAAGGGTGTTTCAGCCTTTTCTAGCAGTGTTGTCATTTAACAGACAGAAACTTTAACCGAATGTGACGGAAATTTGGGTACCAACTTGTCTTTAAGGCAAACTATGGGTAGGTGCATGTCATTCACCCTATATTTTTTTTCTTATGTAAAATGCGGGTACCTGCAGGCACCCGTTGGCGTCACCCAGTTCACCCGTAATTTTCATGGACGGGCCGATTATGAGTAAATTTTAAACTGATAATAAATGGTGTTATTCGTATCTGCTCGTTTAGATAGGGTATTTATTTACCCGTACGAGTAACCCTTTGCTAGGTCTAAATTTTTTAATTGAAAAATACTAATTTTTTTTTTTTTTTTTAATATTTTACCCTTGGAGGATGTGGATCAGATGGCAAACGAGATATTATAAATTTATAATCACATAACTAGTATATAATTTTTTCTTTGTTATTTCTTCCACAGTTCAAACTTCAAACACTCAATCACTCTTTCTTCATTCCCAAAACCATGGAGCGATACTTTTTCAATTCAAAAAGTTTTTTGTTCCATTTCCTTCTTCTGTTTCATCTTATATGGATGATATCTCATCAGGCTTTCAATCTGATGAACTCGCCAAGCAACGAATAACTCAAGATCCTCTTCAAATAATGAGATCATGGAATACGTCTATGCATTTCTGCAATTGGACTGGTGTTACATGCAGTCCAACTGATGGAAGGGTCACAATCTTGTACTTGAAATCGCAAAAGTTGGTTGGATCGATACCATCTTCTATAGGAAACCTTACATCTCTTACTACTATCAACTTGCAAAACAATAGCTTCCAATGTGAAGTTCCTCATGAAATAGGCCGTTTAAAGCAGCTGCAAACTCTCAACTTCACCTTCAATTACTTTGGTGGGAGTATTCCAACGAATTTATCTCGTTGTACAAATCCTAGAGTACTTGGATTTAGTTACAACGAGTTTATTGGGCAGATTCCGGACCAGCTTAGTTCATTGTCGAAACTGGTATATCTGGGACTTGGAGCTAACAATCTTACAGGAAGAATTCCAGCTTGGATTGGCAATATTTCTTCTCTTGTCATTATTTCCCTTGCGCGAAATAATTTACAAGGGAGCATACCTAAGGAACTAGGTTTGATGTCAGGCTTGAGAATTTTTCAACTTTTTGCCAATAATCTGTCTGGGACCATCCCTACTTCAATTTATAATCTGTCTTCTGTATACTCTTTCTCTGTTACTTAAAACCAGCTGCACGGGCAACTACCCTCAGATGTTGGTTTCACTCTCCCTAATCTTGAAGCATTTTATGGTGGTCTTAACCATTTTACAGGAAGTATTCCTGCATCATTGTCAAATGATTCTAATCTTTTCGTAGTGGATTTTGCTAAAAATAGCCTCACTGGGAATGTTCCAAAAAGTTTTGGAAGCTTGAAATGTCTAATTAGACTTAATTTTAACTATAAAGTAGCACGTGACATGGCTCACAATCTAGTTCAACATGATCGTACGAAACATATTGAAGTTGACAGATTTTTCATCAAAAAAAAACTGGATGAAACCAGTGGCGGATCCAGGAATTTCACTCGATGGGGGCAACAAATAAACAAAAAAAAATTGAACCAATTATAACTATACTTTTTTTTTTTTTTCATTAGGATGAACTTCAACAAAAAGTTACAAAATACAAATACATATATTCAAAAAACACAACTTTTTTACAATTGTCCTCGACGAGTTTTCATATTCTGAAAACGTTGGATAATCATCTCATCTTCAATTGTATCAAATACATCTTTCTCAATATAGGTGACTAAACAATCATTCATCAATTGATCTCCCATTCGATTGCGTAACCGACTTTTCACAATATTCATTGCAGAAAAAGCCCTTTCAACGGTCGCAGTCGCAACTGGTAAAACCAATGCAAGTTTCACAAGCTTATACACCAATGGATACAAAATGTCTTTTTTAAAGCAAACTAAATTCTTAGCCAAATCACCAATTCCTTGTAACTTAGAGAATTCCTCACAAGAACGCATGTCAATAACATAAGTCTCAGCCTGGTTCTCAAGTATCATCAACTCAAATGCAGAAAAATCAGATGGATAAAACTGGGCAAAACGAATCAACTTATGTTTGTCAAAAGCAGAGAATGAATTACTTGGATCTAAACATGCCATACAAAGAAGCAGCTCAGTACTAACCTCAGTGAAACGAGTGTTAAGTTCTTGAAGTTGCATATCTATCACAGTATAAAACAATTCAACTCGATAGTGATGCAAATTTGTCATGTGCTCAACTCTCCGTCGTGGCCGCCCTCGAATTGCAAACATATCATCCATATTCAAAATGGCAATATCATGCTTTTGGCAAAATGAAGAAACTTCACTCAACAAAGATCCAACTTCATCCTCCAACAATGTGTAACCGGTGTTGGAAACTTGACTAGAGCCATAGCATTTACAATGTCTTGATCTTTTCTGCAATGCTTGTGACAACTCATAGTAATCGCCAATATACTTTTCATCATATGTAAGTTAAATGCAAAATCAAAGGAATAGATTAAATCTAATAGATTACATGCTTCACCCCTTTGTTCAGGATTTAAACCATCTTCTTCAATAACCTAAGCACATCACCCACAGAAGATAACAAAAGGATTAAGTTGATCAATGTGTAATAATACGAGCCCCAACGTGTATCACTAGGTCGTTTAGACTTGTCTTTTGATTCAAACCTCGTCCTTGCTAACTTCACCAATTTCTAGTGCTTGAACAAGTTTATTAATTTGGCTTCCCGAAGCATGTCTCGACGCTTGCATGAACCCCAACAACATTTATCAGATTAGTAACCAAGCTAAAAAATGAAGCAATAGAAATGTGATTTTTTGCAACAGCCACAAGTGTCAACTGAAGTTGGTGAGCAAAACAATGAACATAATAAGCATATTCATTCTCCTTCAAAATCAAACTTTTCAGACCATTAAATTCTCCTTGCATATTACTTGCCCCATCATAACCTTGTCCACGTAATCTTGACAAACTCAATCCATGTTGACAGAATAATGACTCAAGAGCCATCTTAAGTGATACTGCAGTGTGTCACTAACATGTACAATGCCAAGAAATCGCTCAAGTACATGAACCTTTTTATCTACATAACATATAGCAATAGCCATTTGTCTTTAATTGACACATCACGAGACTCATCAATCAAAACTGAAAATATGTCATCTCAAGATCACTAAGATAGCTTTTGTGATTTCATTTGCTGCAGCATTCACAATATCTTTCTGAATCATGGTGCTATCAATTAAGATTCCCAGGTGCATTCTTCAAAACAACACTCTTAAAATGTTCATTATGCTGAGCTAGAAAATAAAGAAGTCCGAGAAAGTTACCTTGGTTCTTTGAGTCTTCAGTTTCATCATGACCACGAAATGCCAACCTTGACGCAAAAGAAATCTAATACAAACATGGATGCAGTCAAGCGAGTTCGGTATTCAGTCCTAACTTGATCTGATTGCTTAGATAGAGCCACTTCAATATGTTGCTTTTGATTCATTAAATTCACACAACTCTGTCGTGCTTGTATGAGCACTGTTTGGCTGGCACCACTGAATTTGAAAACGTTCTGGTTTCTTCCAATTACAAAATCCCTCACTAACGAAAGCGTCACTACCAGCTTGGCTTATAATGGAAGGTCTAAAAAGATAACATACTACACAAAATGCAGCATCTTTGGTCACACTATACTCAAGCCAATCGCCATACACATCAAACCAAGCTGGATTAAATCGACGATATCCTTTTCCAAATTTTGTCAGTGGAAATGCATGATTCGAGGCTGGCAACAACTCTTTTGCAAGTAAAATTCTAATTGCATCCCTATAATTAGGATGATAATGATTGATTTTAGGTCGTAGAGCTGGATCGATGGAGATCTTTCAAGATGGCTTCAAGTTCTACATGACTTCTTTTTAATGGATCATTTTCTTTATCATTGGCTTTACTTTCTTGGACTGATGAGGAGATTGATCTATGCTGATTTTCTTTGAGAAGTTTATCCATATTGCATACCTAATAAGAAGTTTTAAACAAATAAAACAATAAGGAATTGTACAAGATTAATAACCTATAGTGATACATACATAGTAATGAAAAGACAATAAGACATACATAGTACCCATAGTGATTACTATATAGTAATGGAAGCAATAAGAATGTGATATTTGTGGGTTTGATTCCTTTAGACTCATAACATGAATCATGCAATTTATAGAAAAAGAAGTCAACTCTTTTATAAAATTTGACTTAGTCAAGTAATTTAATGAGGATGAAAGAAAAGATCATATACAATGATTTCTCAAACTAATCTTTACAAACAAAAATAATTAGTTGTTTATGTTTATAAAGTTTAAAGTTTTTGATATTGTCAACAAAGAACTATTATATGGTGTAACTTTGACATTTATTGAAGAGAAGAATCCTCTTGAATCTCCCTACTAGGACATGTAAATGTGGCCATGGACCACCCCTCTCCCTTTTTAAAGAAACTTCAAGCCACTCAAAATTCTAACCCCACTTTATTTTTCATTATCTTTTCTCATTTTTCTAATATATAATAGTATGCTTTATTTTAAATGAAATAAAAACTAAAATTTTCGTTGGAAATCTAAAAATTAACCAAGTCCTATTCTTAAAAAGCAACATGAAATAAATACAGAAAAATTGAACCATACTGAGAACTAAATGAAGAAGAATGGATGAATGGGTTCTGTGCTGAAACTGAAAATTCCGGGGGTCCAGCTAAGCAGTGAGATAGAGCTATATATTGGTTACAATCATCTAATCTTCATTTCATTTCAACTTTGAATCAATAAATAAATAAGTGGGGCCATGGGGTCATGAGTAGTTTCCAATTGAACAAAGTTACACTTTTGAAACATGGCAAAAAGGAGATTCACAAATTCAAGTGGGGACCGTGGGGTTGATTCAATAAAGGCCATGCAGAGAGTTTGAGAACTCCATTTTTGTTTTTTTTTTTTTTTTTTTTGCTTTCCCAATTGAGTGGATTAAAATTAAAATACACCTACAAGAACCAAGCCAAACTTATTTCTCAACAATAATTAAATTAAAAATAAACTGAAATTATACATGTAACAGATCCAAGTTCCAAATCCAACCATCAGCAGTAAATGAGGCATAATTCTTGATGAATGAATAATTTATTTTTTGTCCTGTTTTTCATTGTGCTTGGGGACGTCTGGGCAATGGGCATTGCTGCATTGGCTAAATGGTAAGGGCCCTTCAATTTCAAGACTCTGGTTGGCCATTAGGAGCAAGATTCAAGTTTAGTAAATCACAAATTCTAAATATAATACTCAATTTTATTGGAAACTACAATAAAAAAATTTCTACAACTGTAAAACATGGAATGAATAGAGAAAATTAGGGATTTAGCCTTTAGGATTAGGGAATTACCTTTGATAAATGGATGAAAAGTACAGCTGGATGTGGTTCAGTCGTTCAGCCTTGGAAGGAGAGTTTGGTGAGAGATTGAGAGTCAGAGTTTGAGAGAGACTGAGAGTTAGAGCACCTGCTGACCTGCACCATGGAGAAAAAAGGGAAGAGAGAAAGAGGAAGAGAGGTTTTACTTTTAGCGTCTGTTTTGTTCTGAAACTGTAAGAGTTCAAAAACCAAAAAAGCTCTTCTTTTCCCAAAATGTCAAAGTTATATAGGGGTGAAATATAAAGTCTTATGGGGGCGAAATGTTAAAGTTTTATAGGGATAAAATACAAATAAATAAAAATATTTATGGACTCTGAAATTTTTTAAAATTTGAGTGGGGGCCGTGGTCCCCACTCGATTAAGTAAATCCGCCACTGAAGTGTGAAGTCATGTAAAAAAATTACATCAACCGGTATGAATTATTTTGTATGAAGCGTTATTTATGTAGCTTACTCTAATATAAATGATGGAAATTTTTTTTTTTTAAATAGTAAAAAATTTTAAAATAGAAAAACGATGCCAGTAATAAAAGTTTATTGCCTTCTCTGTTCCTGTAGTAATGTCAAGGGTCATTCGGCAAGTTTCTTATATTTTCAGAAGAGAACTTGTCCAATAATTTTTTTAAAACAATATTCTAAAAATGTATAGATTTTTGGAAATAATAAAATATTTAATTTAAAAATATCTATAATTATAAAACTTAAATTAAGAGTGTCAAGTCAACCCTTGTCTTCAAGCTTATCCGTTACCTTTCCACGAAGTTATTTCATTGTCAATTTCAATTTCAATTCTTATCGAAGACTAGTATAACAAATTATTGAGAATTGACTGGGCCTTTAGGTTTATATCCAAGTAGTATTATTGTGCCCCAATAAATCTCTTTTTAAGCCCCATATTATATAAAGAGATTTATCGGGGCTTAAATAACACTCTCTAAAAGAAAACAAAATTTCATTTTTATAATCTACTTAAATCTATGCAAAGATTGTCGTTATCTGTTTATATTTTATTTCTTTTTCATTGACTATCATAAAGTGTGTTTTGGAAGGACGGTAATGTGGAAGCAAAGAATACAAGCGAAGTATAAATTGTTTAATGATATATAAATTTTAATATTAAACTATAAGCCATTTTTTTCCTATATATAACATAAATCTACATGATCTGGTCATGGTTCATAATGCATGAACATTTTTTTCCAACATTTGCACATGCTCATAGACTTCAAATTTGACTCTATGAAGAAATTCAATGCCACCGAATTGAAAGCAAAATTTTAGCTTCAGTCTGTCTCATAAAATCAGCATTCTCAACTTGATATGATGACTACAAGCAATGCTTTAAAACCTGGGCAATGACTCGACGCGGCGACCGTGTCTCTGGTCGAGCGGCAACCGGCAGGTTGGGTCGATCAATCTTTCCACTTTCAAGATAATCTTTTCATCTCCACCCTCCATCTCTCTTTGTTTTAGTCTCCACGCCACATTTCCTCTTTAACCAAATACAATCCTCTTTCAACATTCACTCTTTCTCTCACACGCACAAAAAACACAAACACATAGGTGTTTCAAACTCTTCATCAGATAGTGCAAGTCTTTCCTTGATATTCTAAGTCATCTTCAACTTTGATGTATCTTTACTCTTAAATAATTCAAATGAAGTGGTGCCGATATTTCATTATCAATTAAATTTTGACGTATTATTACTCTTGATAATTTTGAAGTAAAGTGTGGCAGAAAAATATACATGAAATAATTAAAATGAAGAGGTACAAAATATTTATTATCAATTATTTTTGACACAATTTGGGAAATACTAATAACAAATTGCATATTTGCATATCTATAAAGAAGAACATCAAAATTTTGCATTATCAATTACATTAAAATGAACATGCACTTTGTGCTATCTGATCAAATAAGTCAAGAATAGATGTCAATAAAGTTAATGCTAAATAGAATAGTTTTTAATAAATATATTATTGTCTAATTCAGAAAACTATTAAAAATATATAGATTGATGATATAAAAGAATAATTCTATATAGAATATATATATTTTTTTTTATAAATACATTATTATTTAATTTAGAAAACTATTAAAAATATATAGATTGATTATATAAAAGAATAATTCTATAAGTGCAAACTAACTTATATGAACTGCCTTAAAATACGATCGAACAACTAAAAGTTAAAGATAAATAAAATAAATAAAAGTGGAAAATGTGAAATCTTGTAGAATTATTACATCATTTGGTATGAATTATATTGTATGAAACATAATTTAAAAAAAAATAGTAATTAAATTTTAAAATATAAAAAACGATGCTAGTATATTAGAAGTTTATTGCCTTCTCCTGTTCCTGTAGTAACGTCTAAGGGTCTTTCCGCAAGTTTCTTATATTTTTGCATCTAAGAAATAAACTCAAAATCAAAATCAAAACTCATGAGTATTGTATTTTCAGAATATGAGAATTTGTTCAATAATTTTTTCTTAAAACAATATTCTAAAAATGTATATAGATTTTTAGAAATAATAAAATATTTAATTATAAATAATGATAAAACTTAAATTAATAGTGTCAAGTCAACCCTTGCCTTGAAGCTTATCCATTACCTTTTGACGGAGTTATTTCATTCTCAATCACATTTCAATTTCCTTATAGAAGACTCGTATAACAAATTAGTGGGCCATGAATGAGCTTGTAAATTTATTGAGAATTGACTTGGGCCTTTAGGTATTATATCCAAGCAATATTATTTGTGCCCCAATAAATCTCTTTTTAAGCCCCATATTATATAAAGATATTTATTGGGGCTCAAATAACACCACTCTAAAAGAAAACAAAATTTCATTTTTATAATCTACTTTAAATCTATGCAAAGATTGTCGGTATCTTTTTTATATTTTAGTTTCTTTTTCATTGAATATCATAAAGTGTGTTTTACGAAGGATGGTACTGTGGAAGCAAACAATACAAGCGAAGTATAAATTGTTTAACTGATATATAAATTTTAATTATTAAACTATCAGCCACTTTTTTACTATATATATACATGACTCTACATGACCTGGTCTATGGTTCATAAATGCCATGAACTTTTTTTTCCAACATTTACACATGCTCAAAGACTTCAAATTTGATTTCTATGAAGACATTTAATGCCACCGAATTGAAAGCAAAATTTTAGCTTCATGTCTATCTCATAAAGTCAACATTCTCAACCTAATATGATAACTACAAGTAATGTTTTAAAACCTGGCCCAGGCAATGACCTGGTTAGGCGACCGTATCTCGAGTCAAGTGGCAACTAGCGGGTGAGACCGGTCAAGTGGCAATCGACGGGTGAGACCGGTCAATCTTTCCACTTTCAAGATAATTCTTTTCATCTCCACCCTCCATTCCTCTTCTTTGTTTCAGTCTCCAGGCCCCATTTCCCTCTTAACCAAATACAATCCTCTTTCAACATTCACTCTTTCTCTCACACGTACAAAAACACAAACACATAGGGTGTTTCAAACTAGAGGTGGGCAAGGGACCGGTCCCTTGCGAGCCCAGGCCTGGGCCTGTTTGGGACTGGTCCCAAATGGGACCGTCACTCATGGACCTAGGACTGGTCCCAGGCCCATGAGAAAAACCAAGACCCGGACCAGGCCCTAGGCTTGGTCGGGACTGGTCCCATGGGCCCTGGATAATTTTATTTTTCCCCCTCAATTTTTTAATATTTTGGGGGTAAAATAAAATTTTATAGAAGGTTTTTAGTATTTTTTAGGGGTAAAATTTATAAATTTTTTAGACCTAGAAGATTTTTTTTTTTTTTTAAATTTTGTAAAAATTTTTTTAGCCCTCATAATTTATATTTATTTTAAAATTAACAGGGGATTTTATGTAATTTGATAGAGGACTACATTGAAAAAATACAAATTTTTTTGGGCCCGGGCCTTGGAAGAGGGCCCAGTGGAGGGCCCGGGCCCTCCTCCTTAGGCCTATTCCCGTTTTGGGACCAGGTCTTCTAGGTTCGGTCCTCTCAAGGACCAATCCTAGGATCGGGTTTTAGAGCTGGGCTTTTGGGCCCGATCCCAAATGCCCAGCTCTATTTCAAACTCTTCATCATCATTAACACCCAAAAACCTAAATAAATTCGGGCCCAAAAGCCCAGCTCTATTTCAAACTCTTCATCATCATTAACACCCAAAAACCTAAATAAATTTAATAGAGTAAGTGACGGAGTCTATTAAAGCCACTAATATACTAACGGAACTACGAGACTGTTTTAGTTTGTTAGTTCTCAAAAGTTGGACAGCGCCGTTTTTATTATACAGGCTACAAACAAAACTGCAACGATTTTGGATTCAAGACTACAGGGTTTGTAATTAAATGAGCTTCAGTTCAATCAAGCTTAAGAAGAATGATCCAACGGTTGAGCATTTGTTAATTTCTATTTGTTTATATGCTTGTGATTATTAGTCTGGCCAGTCATATGGATTACCAAACCTGTACTGATTTAGTTGTGTACATAAACCACAAATGTCATTTTATATTTGTTTTAATGAGAATCAGTTATTCTCTTTTGAGAATTTTATTTTGTTTTCAACTTATAATAATGTGAACACAAAAAAAATGGTAAATATACTGCTCATAAGCAAATCAATGTTAAGTGACTGAATCTTTCGCAGCTCTTCAAGCAGTCATTCTAGCAGCAGATATTGGGATCAACCAAATAATCCTGGAAGGGGACGCTCTTCAAGTAGTCAATCATCTCCTTAGGGATGAAGAGAATTGGGGCCAAGCTGGTCTTTTTTCTATGGATACTAAGGTGCTTTCCAGGAATTTTCTCACTTTTTTGGTTCATCAAGTTAAAAGAGCATCCAATGTGATTGCTCATACTTTAGCTAAAAATTCTTTAACCATTGATGATGTACTGGCTGAGTTTAAAGAAGTTTCAAATTGTATTGAATCCTTAATCGATCCTATTGGAGGAATATAACTCATTTGATTTCAAAAAAAAAAAAAAATGGTTAAGGAGCATGGGCGGGTGCACATACGGGGCTGCCTTGGGCTAAAAATCTAAATTAAACACTTCATTTCTTCCATAAATCCTAATTCTAAATTCTCAGTCATTGAAATTGTTTGTTTAAAGGAAAAACCTAATTAAATTTGAAATTGATGAAAAATAACCTAATTAAGCTTAAAGGGCTATTTTCCGTATTAAATGGGGTTTAAATTTTTTTTTTTAATTATAAAAGAGATGTACTTAGCTGTGGGCAGGAACAGAGCGAGGGGGGTCATGGAGGGTTAGTTGACCCTCCTTAAGTTTAAATTCTTTTGACAAGTTTTACAAATTTATCTCTAGATGAAAAGTAAATTGAAAAAAAAAAAATTAAAAAAAAAAATAACCTTCAATCCATCAAATAAGTTAAAATCTCATTTTTCTTTTTGGGCTGTGAAAACTAAATCCCTCTTTCTCAACTTCAATTTCTAGACCCGGTCTTTCTCTATTGCCCATAACTTATTCAACAACCTAGATTTCAATTTTTTTCCTAAATTTCTAATTTTTTATCCACATAAATGCAGTTTTCTCACACCTATCAAGCCAACAAGCTCATTTTTTCTTCAATTTGTCAAGTAATCTAACACATTTTATATTTGTATTATTTTATTTTGAAAGTTTGAGATTAAATTATGATTACGATTTAGGAAGATGAAATTATTATTGAGACCACAAATTGTATTTATTTTTTATTTATTTATGATGATATATTGAAGTTAGAGGAAGTAAAAAGATATTTGATGCAGGGCCCATGGGATGAATAGTATCGACAATGTCAGAATGCTATGAAATTTGGAAAGATATTTTGAAACGGCCAAACAAGTTAGGCTCGTTGCATTTTAGTCTTTCAGAATCATTTAGATGGGTTTTTGGACGTTTTCATCATTTTTAGGGTGTTTTTGTAAGTTTCTAAAGTTTTGGGACTTTTTAGAATTTTTTAGCTAATTGTATAATTTTCCCTTTTTCCTTGGATTTTCGGATTAGGGATTTTTTTTTTTTAGTGGAACTATTTAAAGTTTGGTTCAGCAGTAATAGTGGCCATTTTTGATAAATTTTATATTAATGAAATGTTGAGAACCTTTTGTGGTTATTTCAATTATTCTAGTATCCAAATCTTGATACAATTTGGTGGTGGTTTTTCATATCATTTGTTTCCTGATATTTTAGTCATCTTTTTTACTGCTTCGACATCAATATTTTTTAAAGTTATTTTGGCCTACCGTCCAGTGCTGTTAAGAAGCTAATAGAAGGGGAAGAAGTCAAATGCAAGTATGGGACTCAATAGGAAATTGCACTTTCCCACTAAAAGGACCAACATAAAATGCACTTCTTAAGTTACTTATCTACGCCTGTGGCTCCGTTTGTAGTTTCACATCAACCTGTTCCAGGTCTTCACTCCAAGTGGTACGTGATTAGAATTAATAGAAGAACCCATTATTTTTCATACATATATACCTTTATTTCAACCAATCACTATGACCATAGTGATTAATGATACTCATAATGATAGTAGTTTCAATTTTGTGTGTGTTTGTAAATTTAGAGAATGCAATGTTTGGATTTGATGCATTTCTCTACTCATTTATGAATCAGTATACAATAATAAGACTCAGCATTTGTTTTCTTTGACAAAGTTTAGCTTCTATTTTTGTGTCAGTTGCATCTATTCATAATGTTTTAGGTAACCCATTGTCCACTTTAGTGTGTATATGAACCATGTGATAGAGGAGCAGAGGGAGTAGCATATAAATTATTATATTAATAATATTTCTCAATGATAAATTGTAAAATTAATTATATAAAATGTTATAAAATAAAATTTGGTCAATTAGTCGTCAGAATCTAGCCTTTGGTAATTGACGAATGAAAAATTTGTCTAGGGATGTTAATTTTTTCGGCCCAGCCTCGAATTGGCCCAAACTTGGGGTATGCAAGTTGGGTATTACCTAACTCGGATATTAAAAAGAGTGATGTTATTTAAGCCTCACTCGTTATCTTTCTAAGCTCCAATAATAATTAAAATCAATTTCAAAATACTATTTACAAATATGTTTTGTTTTATTTCATGATTGCCTTTCATCTTTTTTTCCCTAAATATCTTTTTTAATCCCACCATCTATTTTCTTTATCGGGCTAAATTGCGATCCCCATTTTTTTTCTTTTATCTCAAATTATTGGGCTTGGGTTTCCTCGTGTGGAGAATGACCCAAATCTTAAAGTCCAAAAAAAAAAAAAAAAAAAAAAAAGAGAAGCTTATATTAGTTGATTTTGAGTGGGTGAATAGTGTGAAATAGGATACTGTTCATAGATTAAAAATATGCAGAAGTGAGAGAGAGACAGCCACACCAGGTTATTCTGACAACGATTCATTAGTAAATCTTCCTCCATTTTTGCTCAAATTTTCGAGCGTTATTGTTGACAACAAGATCTTCACATCCAACGGTCAGTTTCATGATAACCATCTTTTTTGTGGAGTTTTGCCTCTAGAAAAGCAACCAAATCAAAGAATTGAGTTGCAGAATCTTGTGATAGAGGAGCAGAGGAAGAGAAGCATATCAAATGTTATATTAATACTATATGTTTTAATGGTAAGTTGTGTAATGAATAATATAAAATATTATAGAATAAAATTTGGTCATTGGTCATCGGAATCCAACCGTCGGTAACTGATGATTGGAAAATCTGTCTAGGGATGTCAACTTTTTCAGCCTAGCTTAGTGTTGATGCGTGATTTTAGACACCAACCAACCGACACGTGCGCAACATTGATTGATCAAGAGGCGCACGTGATTGTGAGTCAAAAGGAAATAATGCAATAAAAGCCTTTTAAAGTGGTTCGGATGCTAAGGTAGCAAATCCTACGTCCACTGATTTATATTAATATGGTGGGTCAAGTCGCTAAAGCGGACTGACTTACAAATGATTGAAAAGTAAATATAGAGCCTTCTTTTGAGAGAGATTAAAATGTCAAAATGATCGAATCCCCTTAATGAAGGGGTCTTCCTCTTCTTATACCAAGCTGAATGCGTGTAATCATCATTAAATCCTTGGGTTGGTGTGAATGTCAGAACATAATCAGGCTTTACGTCCCATTACCCATTTCCCAAGCTGATTTTACGCAATTTGGAGCAAGTAAGCGGACACGTGGGAGCTCCAGGGTGTTTGGCAGGCCTAACGTGCGCTTACCATTCTGACGGGAGCAGGCCACGTTTCGTCACGTGACTCCACGTCAGCCCTTCATTTCCCGGGCATAACAGAACTCCCCTAGTTTTTAAGGTTTGAGGATCGAACCTTGGAAACTAAGTCATGCCGTGATTGGAGGTTTTGGTTGTTTCGACCTAAATGGAAAAAGCTCGGGACAGGACCTTTTGCGAACACGACCTCGCGCAATTCTTGCCCAAACGACCTGACAATCATCATTCTAGCGACCTGGATTCGTCGGACGCTCTTTTCTGTGCCTTGGAGAGATTCAATGAACCTGCATCCACGCTGTCGGGCGCTCTGCTCGTGCTGTAGTGTGTCAGGTGCATTAAATGCGTGGTGTGCTGACTCGACGTCGTTTTGACAGCTTTAACTGCACGACGCATTTGAAACGACAACCCTTATCATGGCATTTAATGCGACGTGGGGCGCATTAAATGCGGGGAGAGAGAGAAGGCTGTCGTTTCGGTTCCGAGAGGTAGCGACCGTCGATTCGCAGTCCATATAAAAACTCACATTTTTCAGATGAGGCCACTAAAATCCCTTTTGCTTTGAGTGATAAGCCTTTGCAAACCAGAGGTTATTCTTTTCCGATTGGCGCTTCTCAGACGTCCGAAACTAGATTCGGCCTTAGTTACGCATCCTAGAAGGTAAGATCCTTTTTCTCCCCTTTTTTTTTTTTGTTTGTTTGGTTGGTGGGCAACGGCGTTGGGTCCCCTGGTGTCCCACTAGAGACGCGCCATTGTTGCCGGACTCGAGCCCTGGGTGGCGGCTCGGGTTACTATTAGGGTTTAAGGAATTGGTCCCATGCCGTCACACGGGACAAAAATACGAAGACTAAAATGACCGTGTCTGTCGGTGTTGCAGACTATGGAATGGAACCGTCAACATCCAGACCCGAGGAAGGAACCAGCTCGTCCTCGCGGGAAGTTCCCGCGGACGCGTCCCTTGACGTCTTCTGGGTTCTCCCCCGAGAAGAGTTTAATAGGATTAAGAAACAGTACAATGTCCGCGCAGAGGTGTTCCTCGACCACACCCAGTCGTCACGACATCCTGCTGATGGCCTTGCTGCGATCTCCGAAGAGATCTTCAAGGGTGGAGGGATGATTCCCTTCCATCCTTTCATCAGGTCGGTCTTGGATCACTTCGGGATCGCACCGATGCAGCTGACACCAAACGCGTATGTCATCACAGTCGCGATGTTCATCGCATGCTGCGAAAGCGGCTTGGGCGAGCCAACGGCGGTGGAGCTCGGTATCGCCTACTAGCTTAAAAAGAGTAGGGACAAGGATTCATATTACTTGTTCCGGCGACCTACCATCGCCGAGGGGATACATAGCTATCCCAGCAACGCGGGAGCCTACGAGACGAAATTCTTCTTTTTCTGCTATGACGGGCATTGCCGCTTTCAGATTCCAAGTAGGTTCTTCCTCGCTAAGAATATTATCTGTTCTCATGCTTTATGATAACGACCTGTATTCTTCTTTTGCAGTTAATAGAACGACCAGCCAAGACTTGCTCGACGACCCGGACAAGCTTGTATCTTTTGGAGTGCTTCCCGAGGAAAGCAGAGACGCCAGGAAGCTTGTGACTACCGCGAACTTGCGAAAGTACGGTTTTATCAATAGCAACGCGTCTTTAGAGCCCCTAGAAGGTGAGTTACATTGATTTCCTTTCTGGTCGCGAAGTTGTTTTGTTTACTAACGCACTTGCATGCAGAAACTATGCCTCCGAAGGAGTCCGGGCAGCCTCGTCGAGCACCGTTCATCTTCCCTCGATTGAGGAGTGAGAGAACGGCCGACGCTGCTCGTCCTGTTCCGACACATCCGGCTCGAACTACCGCGCCTTCACAGCCTCAACCTGTGCAAGAAGCGACCAGGGCAGAACAGGTCGCTCAGGCACCACCGGCTCGCCCAAGGCGAAAGGCTCCGGCCCAAAGGTCGAAGAAGAAGAAACAGGTTCAAGTCGACGAGTCTGAGACCGAATCCGAGGAAGAGCCCTTGAGGTCGTGAAAAGACTCAAGGAGACCGGGCAAGGAACCTGTGGGCGAGGCGACCACTGCCGACAGACATACCAGTGCTAGAATCACTAGGGAGCCTGCCCGAATACCTGCAACAAATAGTCTATTCTCTGCTCGAGTGTGGACTAACGGAGTCGTATGATGAGTTCGCTGACACGGGCGACAACCTGATGACCACGTCGTTCCAGCATCTAAGCAAGGTAAACGAGCTGCTCTTAAAACTTCATTCTAGTTCATTTCTAATCATTTCTTGCTCGCAAGCTTTGCTTGCGATGAGGATGTCTATGGAGAAGACTCGGCTGGGGGACGCGAAGGGGTCCAGCGAGCTAGAGGAGGAGGTCGCGAAGCTCAAGAAAAGCCTGGAGTCCGTCGAAGCTGAAAGAATACAAGCATTCGAAGCGGCGAACAGATATCTGCTCCAAAAGAATGCTGCTTTGCGAACTGTGGACTTCCAAAAGGCGGAGCTTGAGCGACGTGTAAAGGAAGTGAAGGAACTTCAGAGGACAACCGCCAGGCTCTCCAAGGAGGTCGGAGAGAAGGAACAGGAGATCCAGACGACTTCCATATGGGCTCGGCAAGTTGAACAGGAAAGGGAGGCCTCCAAACAGGAGAAGCAAGCTCTTGAGGCCGAACTCCAGGAGAGTCGGGAAAAGGTCACTTCACTGACTGAAGGAATGCGGATTCAGTCAGAGGAGACGGAGGAAAAGGCCGCCGACTGGGCGATCGGGGCTATTTACACGCTGCGACCAAAGAACCCAAATCTGGACGTGTCCGACCTCCCACCGGGTTGGCAAGAGACCTTGCGACTCTTGGCAGAGGAAGATGACGCAGCAGCAGCAGCAGCCGCCAGGGGATCCGACCAGGCAGAGGGTTCGGGTCCTGCTTCGAAGGGTCCCCCCGACCAGCCGTAGTGTAATGAGTCTTGACCCCATTGAAATTGGGTCTAACCTTTGCTTGTACATAAATGAAGATACATTTTGTTTTCAATTGCAGTTCGCTTTTTCATACATAAGTTCAATTTACAATTCAGTTTTACATAGGCAATCTTTCATGCGAATTCTTACACGCGAACAGAACACATGCGAACTATTTCCAGCGAACAAAATTATGCTTTACATTAAAAAGGAAACTAACAAAAACTGAGGGCTGAGTTTGGGATTACTGATAGTATGGCCGAAGGTGTTCGGCGTTCCAAGCTCGGGGTACTTTGGAACTGTTCAATCTTTTGAGATGGTAAGTTCCCAGTCTAATCACCTTGTCGACCTGGTACGGTCCTTCCCAGTTAGGCCCTAGTACCCCCGCACTCGGCTCTCTGGTCCCAAGGAGAACTTCCTTTAGCACAAGGTCCCCGACCTGGAAGTCTCTTCGCTTGACCTTTGAATCGAAAAACCTCTTTGCTCGCTGCTGGTAGGCTGCTATCCTTAGCGAAGCCTTGCTGTGATGCTCTTCAACAAGATCCAAACTTGCCCTTATAAGTGCTTCGTTTTCAACCTCATTGTACAAGTCCCTCCGAAGTGATCCAGTTCCCACCTCTACAAGAACCATCGCTTCGCAGCCATAGGCTAGCGAAAAAGGGGTCTCTGAGGTGGAAGTTCTTGGAGTTGTCTCGTACGCCCATAAGACTTCGGGGAGGTCGTCAGCCCAATTTCCTTTGGCCGTCCCAAGCTTAGCTTTTAGGGTGTGCTTGATGGTTTTGTTGACTGCTTCAACTTGGCCATTTGCTTGCGGTCTGGCGACTGAGGCAAATTTTTTATAGATGCCCAGCTCGTTGCAGAATTGTTTGAACTCCTCGTTATCGAATTGCTTTCCATTGTCTGAGATGAGGGTGTGGGGAATTCCGTAACGGCACACTATGTTCTTGAAGACGAAGTCTTTTAGCTTTCTAGTAGTGATTGTGGCCAGCGGTTCGGCTTCCACCCATTTCGTAAAATAATCTACCGCGACCACAGCATACTTGACCCCTCGCTTTCCAACTGGCATGGGACCGATAAGGTCGATCCCCCACATGGAAAATGGCCAGGGGCTAGACATTGTTATCAGCTCGTGCGAGGGGACTCGCGGAATGTTCGCGAACCGTTGGCACTTATCACATTTTTTGACAAAATTGTGCGTATCTTCCTGGATCCGGGGCCAATAATATCCCTGGCGAACAACTTTGTTTGCGAGAGATCGAGCAGCTGTGTGATTACCGCAGATTCCTTCATGAATTTCCCTCATGATGTAGTCTGCTTCTTCACTGGTTACACATCGGAGGAGAGGGGCACTGAATCCTCTCCTGTACAGCTGGTCCCCGATGAGTGTGTAACGAGCAGATCTTGCTCGCATGACTCTTGCCTCGACCTTGTCGTCTGGCAAAGTCCCATCCTTGAGGTACTGGAAGATGGGAGTCATCCAGGAGTCCGGTTGAGTCATGTTAACGGCCTGTTCGGTTGAGCTGATAGTTGGAGCATCCACGAAACGAACAGGAATGCTGTTTGGAGCCTCTGAGTCCAACGATGAGGCTATCTTTGCTAGAGCGTCCGCTATAGAATTGCTATCTCTGGGGATCTGAGTGATTTCGAAGTGCTTAAACGACCCCAGAGCGGTCTTGGCCTCCTTCAGATAGCGGACCATGTTCTCTTCTCTAGCTTGGTACTCCCCTAGAATTTGGTTGACGACCAGCATGGAGTCGCTGCAAATGCTGATCGCGGTTGCACCCATTTCTTTGGCAAGTCGCAACCCGGCGAGCAGGGCTTCATACTCTGCCTCATTGTTGGTCGCCTTAAACCCGAACCGGAGAATACCATGAATTCGAGCCCCTTCAGAGCTTACAAGGAGAAGACCCGCACCGGCTCTTTTCCTGTTCGATGACCTGTCGACGTAGAGGTTCCAGGTTGACAGGTTCCGAATATTTTCTTGCACAACTTCACTGGCCTGTTGCTCGCTCGGGAGATAGGAAAATTCTGAGATGAAGTCTGCAACAGCTTGCCCTTTAATGGTTGATCTGGGCTTGTACTTCAGGTCAAATTGGCTCAGTTCCATGGCCCATTTGAGCAGCTTACCCGAGGCTTCTGGTTTCTGGAGGACCTACCAGAGGGGGTAATTAGTCATTACGTTAATTGTATGGGCATAGAAGTAAGGTCGCAGCTTTCTGGACGCGATCAGCAGAGCAAAGGCTAGTCACTCCATTTCTGGATACCGCATCTCGGCATTCGATAAACTCTTGCTTGCATAATAGACTGGCCATTGCGCCTTTTCCTCTTCCCGCACTAAAGCTGCACTGACCGCGAACTAAGAGACGGACAGGTAGATGAGCAGGATTTCCTGTGGAAGAGGCTTAGAGAAGAGAGTTGGCTTCCCTAGGTGTTCTTTTATACTCTGGAATGCTTGTTCGCATTCGGGAGTCCATTCAAATTTCTTGTTCGCCTTCAGAACATTGAAGAATGGTAAGCAGCGGTCTGTTAGCCTTGATATAAAGCGACTAAGCGCCGCTATCCGCCCATTCAGACTCATGACCTGCTTCTTGCTGGTTGGGCTCTCCATATCGAGCAGGGCTTGAATCTTCTCGGGGTTTATTTCTATGCCCCGCTGATTAACCATATACCCCAGGAACTTTCCCGATGACACCCCGAACGAACACTTGAGAGGGTTTAGCTTCATCCTGTAGAGTCGGAGAATGTCAAACATCTCAGCGAGGTGCGCAATGTGTTCTAGGGCGACCCGGGATTTGACCAGCATCTCGTCCACATAGACTTCCATTGTCTTCCCGATCCGGTCGGAGAACATTCGGTTGACCAACCTCTGATAGGTCGCGCCCGCATTCTTGAGACCAAAAGGCATAACTTTGTAATAGTATAGCCCCCGGTCCGTAATGAAGGACGTATGCTCCTCATCCGACCCATACATCGGGATTTGATTGTATCCCGAGTACGCATCCATAAAGCTCAGCAGCTCGTGCCCTGAGGTGGCATCAAAGAGCCGGTCGATCCTCGGCAAAGGGAAGCTGTCTTTCGGGCAAGCCTTATTGAGGTCGCTGAAGTCAACGCAGGTCCACCACTTGCCGTTCGGCTTCTTTACCAGGACCGAGTTAGCGACTCAGGTCGGGTAGAGTGCCTCTCGGATGGACCCATTTCGGAGGAGGTTTTCCACTTTCGATTTTAGTGCGGCGTACCGCTCTGGATCCATCGCTCTTCTTTTCTGGCGAATTGGTCTGGCCTCACTGCTAATGTTTAATGAATGGCAAATAATGTCCGGGCTGATCCCGACCATATCTGCATGTGACCAGGCAAACACGTCAATGTTTTCCTTTAAGAAGTCTATCAGCTCGGAAGCGAGCTGAAGGTTGAGACAGCTCCCAATCTTTAATACTCGGCTCGGCTCTTTTGGATCAATCGAAACTTCAGTCAGATCCTCAACCGGGCCACCAGGAGGGATTTCCTAGACTCGCGGATCTATGTTATCCTCCGTTGGACCAGGCTGAGGCTCGATCCGACTGATCGCCATAGCCTCGCGAGGCATACATCGCGAAATGCCCTTTCCTTTGTCTGCCATCTGCACCGCTTTTATATAGCATTCGCGAGATGCGCTTTGCGACCCGCTTACTTCCCCTATCCCTGTTGAAGTGGGGAACTTCATCTTGAGGTGATAAATGGAAGTGACTGCCTTGAAGCTTCTCAACAGAGGTCGCCCCAAGATTCCATTAAAGGCCGATGGGCAGTCCACGACCAGAAATTCGGTAACCCTAGTCACCTCGTCGTAGTCACCGAGCATGACTAGTAGCTGGATTGTTCCTCTGGGGATCAGGTGGTCCCCTGTAAAACCGTAGAGAGGTATCGAGGCGGGCTTTAGGTCGGCCTCGTCTAAGTTCATTCTATCGAAAGCAGTCTTGAACAGGATGTTCACAGCACTTCTGTTGTCCACAAGCATTCTGCAGACATTATGACATCCTATCAGGGGCGTGATCACTAGGGCATCCTCGTGAGGATGGTGCAAGCGAGCTACTTCCCTTTCGCAGAAGGTGATCGGCTCCTCCTTTCGAGCCTTTTGTGGTCGCTGCGAAGTATTCATTACTCTGATCGGGTCATGATATGCTTCGCGAGCATACCTTTCTTGCGCTCCTCGCGTGTTCCCCGCGAGGTGCGGACCTCCGAAAATTATATTAACGCTACTGTATCCACTGCGATCACGACGCTTTTTCTTTTTCTCCCCTTGGCTCTCCTTTGGGGAGTCATCAATATACTCCTTGAAGTGCCCCTTTTTAATGAGCTATTTGATTGCCTACTTTAGGGGTCGGCATTCATCAGTGTGATGCCCGTTATCCCGATGGTAACGGCAGTATTTTTTGATGTTTCTGGCCGTAGCTGGAGTTTTCATTGGTTCTGGCTCACCGAGCAGGCTGGCCTCCTCAGATTTGTCAAGGATCGCAGATATGGACACGTTCAGCGGAGTGTATTGAGCTCTATCCCTGTCGCGACGAGAAACAGGAGCATAAGACTTTTTGTGTTCGTAGCGGGGTTTCTTCCTTTTTTGCTGATCATCAATGTCTCCTTTGCGATCAGCTCTCCTACTTCCTTCGCGACCAGACATACCTCTCGAAGCGCCTTGATCGCGGCAGCGGAGTGCTGCCAACGAATTCTCTATCCGAAGATATTTTTCTGCAAGATTGTAAAATCTGGTGAGGGAAACATCGTCCTCAGCCCGCAGTTCTTTCCATAGGTCGGTTTGCGGGCGAACTCCGGCTATTATAAGTGTTCGGATGGACTCCTCTGGAGCGTGAGCCACCTTGTTCAGCTCCCTGTGGAAACGGTTGATGTAGGACTGCAGGGGTTCGTCTCTTTCTTGCCTTATGTTGCTGAGATAGCTCAAAGGCATCGAAAATTTTCGATTGGCTTGGAAATGTCGTAAGAACGTCGTGCTCATCTGAGGCCACGAACTGATCGATCCCGCTGGGAGCGACCTTAACCACCGCTTGGCGTGAGAAGTGAGCGTCACGGCCAAACAACGGCATTTAGCAAGGTCCGAAACCTGGTGGAGCTCTATCAGGTCGTTGAATTCACACAAATGATCCTGCGGGTCATGGTTCCCATTAAATGGTCGCATGTCGGGCATTCTGAACCCTGGTGGGAGTGGAGCAGCTAGCACTTCGGGAGAGAATAGGGATGCAGAGGCGACTTGGGCCTGTTCGCTTTGCTGCTCCCTTAACCTGTCCAGAGCTCGCTGTAGCTCCTCAATTTGTGGTAACGGGCCCAATTGAGGGTTGCTTTCACCCATGCGAGTCTGGCCTTCGCGATTACGGTTCAGGAAAGTCCGGAGGTCGGATTCCTCTTCGCCTTGGCCGGCATTTCCGGCCGCACTCGACACACACTGGCTAGAGGCGTGTAAAGGCGATGGATTGTGCGGGGCGTTTTCACGACCCTCGTGGTGGTACGAACCGCCCCGCGAGGTGTGGGGGCCACCCGCATAACAATCAGGATCATTCTGCCGGCGGTGATATAAATCATCGCGCCTGGCATTTTTACTTGGGTTCGCCTGCGACGTGGCATGGGACAGCTCAGGATTTACTTTTTCGCCGAGTCTCAGCTTTGTCGGCACCCTGCTCGGGGTGCGATCTGTGCTCGCTGGTCCTTGGGAGCCCGTAGGCTTACCTTTTGCCACCTGTTTTCCCTTACGTCTATGCGCTGTAGTGCTCGCGGCACGGGCTATTGCCCTTTGCCGCGCTTTCGCGCGACCTGCAGGCGTCTTTGGCGGTTGCACCGCCCCAACTGTTGTAGATGACATGCCTTGGTCCAATCTGTCCAACCTCTGGTTGACCGTCTGGAGAGTATTGTCGAACCTCTCCAGGTAGCTTCTAATGGCGGGGTCGAGTTGCGAAGCTGCCGGGATATCCCCCGCAGCATTTTGAGGAACTGGAAGTACCTTGGAGAGGGTATCCCCTTGGGTCAAGGGGACTCCTTCAACGCGCTGATCAGCTTGCTTAGGTTCTGATTGGCGGGCCATTTGTTGCTGTAGGACCAGTAGGTCGAAGATTCTCCTGATGAAGGGTAAACGCTAAATCAGGCCCTCCTTCTAACGCCAAACTGTTGATGCGTGATTTTAGACACCAACCAACCGACACGTGCGCAACGTTGATTGATCAAGAGGCGCACGTGATTGTGAGTCAAAAGGAAATAATGCAATAGAAGCCTTTTAAAGTGGTTCGGATGCTAAGGTAGCAAATCTTACGTCCACTGATTTATATTAACATGGTGGGTCAGGTCGCTAAAGCGGACTGACTTACAAATGATTGAAAAGTAAATACAGAGCCTTCTTTTGAGAGAGATTAAAATGTCAAAATGATCGAATCCCCTTAATGAAGGGGTCTTCCTCTTCTTATACCAAGCTGAATGCGTGTAATCATCATTAAATCCTTAGGTTGGTGTGAATGTCAGAATATAATCAGGCTTTACGTCCCATTACCCATTTCCCAAGCTGATTTTACGCGATTTGGAGCAGGTAAGCGGACACGTGGGAGCTCTAGGGTGCTTGGCAAGCCTGACGTGCGCTTACCATTCTGACGGGAGCAGGCCACGTTTCGTCACGTGACTCCACGTCAGCCCTTCATTTCCCGGGCATAACACTTAGAAACTCCCAGACTTGGGGTATGCGAGTTGGGTATTGCCTGGCTGGGATATTAAAAAAAGTGGTGTTATTTAAGCTCTACTCATTATCTTTCTAAGTCTCAATAATAATTAAAATACTACTTACAAATATATTTTATTTTATTTTTTAATTTTTTTCCCTAAATATCTTGGTTAGCCTGACCATATATTTTCTGTCTAGGGTTTCCGTTTTTTTTCTTTTTATCTCAAGTTAACTTTCAATGCATTTACTTAATAGCACCATATTTCCTCTTTGAACTCTATGGACCATATTTTTTATTCTATACACATTCACTAAATTGATTTCATCCTTTACTATCAGAACAATAGAAGGCCTTTTCAAACCTATCGAGCAAAAAATCTTTGCTATAAGATCAGAGTGATGAGCACCTTGTTCATTAAGAGTCTACCGTTTTTTTTTTTTTTTTTTTTAATACAAAGAAAATAGATATGTTAAAAGACTAAATAAAAGAAAATTAAAATTTTTTCATGATTTTAGTCTTCTATTTATTGAAACTATCTCTTGTCATCTCATAATACTTTTAATCCTAAAAACAGAATTTCAAAAGTATAAAGAGGATTCAAAGTTTGAAGAAATAAAAAGTTTTAAAAAGTAAAGAATTTTTTTTTAATATTTGGGATGTTAGTTTTTTAGGCCCAACCTAGAATCGGCCCAGACTTGGGGTATGCAGGGCGGGCATTACCTGGCTTGGATATTAAAAAAAAGTGGTGTTATTTAAGTTCCACTCATTATCTTTCTAAGTCTTAATAATATAATTAAAAATATTTTTAAAATACTATTTACAAATATATATTTTAGAAAGATACCGACTGATTGAGTGGGGCTTAATTTGTATTTTTGTTTTTTCTTTAATTTAATTTTATTGAAGAACAAGAGAAGATAGCAAGATAAAATTGTAAAATTTTGGGTTTTAATATTTGTTGATGTAGTTTTTCCAAATAATTTATTCCTATTTATCAATTGATTTCGCAACAAGAAGTCTATTTTTAATTTCAAATGTATTAATTACACTTTTATAATTGTGTTCTTAGTTTCATTAATTAGTATATTTGAAGTATTGTTAGGGCTAAAAAATGTCCTTGGCCCAAATAGGCCCAAAGACGAAGACACCTTCATCCAGGCCGAAAGCTCAGGCCCAACTCCAATGGGTCCCAAATCAGAGTTCTGCAGATGAGGCCCATTCATTATGTTTTCTCAACTCCTCACCGTTTAGACCTAGGCCTCTTGATCCTTGAACACCTATTGGGCTTACGATCAACTCGGAGCCCACAGTCGCCTACAAAGTACTTTTCTACTTGAACTCTACTAAAGAAGTCAGTTACTATCCTAACTCCTCCAAGGTCCGTATCCGAGGTACATTCGAACTCCCTTTCCTATTGAGATAAGGGAGCCAAAGGCTACACCTTTGAAGAAGACTACCATCACAAGGACTCCCAGTCCTACTAAGACTCGGAGATCATGCAGTCACTATTTACACAAAAGTCAGCCCTATCACAAGGGACATTGACATTACACTCTCAGACCTTGAAGTTCCTACTTTTGAGAACTTTGCATTACAAACCGTAGTCACAGTCCCCGACTAGACTTCCGGTAACCTTTCTTATCCATAGCCCTCACTAAATTAACCTCATTCAGCCTTGCTGACTTGAGCGTCGGAGTGCCTACGGCAAACACCACCCTGGTGTTTTCCGTCGTTTCATGTTTGTTTCTTTACGTGTGCAGGTGCAGCAGATCGCTAGTGGCCTCAACTTCACGGGATCAGACCCTCTTTCCGTACAGGTAGATTTTTATGTCTACAGTTTGGCGCCCACTGTGGGGCCTCTAGCAATCATTCATCTCAACAAACCCTACTACGTGAAGAAACTCTCCATGGCTGACAATTCTAATAACACTAATCCTGGCCTCAAGGCCAAACTGGAGGCTCTGACTACCCTCATGCAACAGCACTCAGACAAGGTGGCAGCATTAGAAGCTAAGAACACTGCCATTGGAACTAAAAACGCCTCCATCCAGGCTGAGAACCAATCTCTAAAAGAGAAGGTAAGTCAGTTTTATGATCTTGAGTTTCTTCCATGTCAGGTAATACCCAATCGGTTCCGCGCCACACTTCTGTCTATGCAACCTCTCCAAACTCCAAAGCACAGACCTTCAACTTCAAACAAGCGATCGCATCAACTATGTTTGTCGTTGGTCAACGATTCAGCCTTGATTCACCCGAACGGGGTCTACCAATAGAACCCTTCTCGGTCGATCTGCCTTAAGCGCAAGCAAGGTGTCCAAGTGACAGAAAGCCTGCTACGACAAGAACCGCCCATCCTTGCCATCCCACCTTACCTTCAGTTAACCGTCCCTACACAAACTCCACTCGGCTCCGTTCATCCTCGCAGGTCGAGCAGTCACCCACTTCAAACCATCCCGCTCGAGTCCATCCATCCTAACGGATTGAGCGAGTACCAAATAACCCCCTTAACCATTCATATAGGGTGAAACACCCGATCAGTTACAATGGGAGTCACCCAACCAGAGGGAATGAACAGGGATCCAAGGTACCAAATGATACATGAAGGAATGATCCACTAGGCTACACCACACGGATTGACACAACAAAATGCGTCGAGTGCGAATCTTGTGGCCAACCAAGTCAATCAGGATGACCTAGTGGTATCCGCCTCTCCCATTGGCCAAGAGATTGGCCGACGTAGAGGCAGTGATGAGGCGCATACCAGGAATGCCAATCCCTACCAAAAAGAGCAAGCCTTACTGCTATGCCGATTCGCCTTTCGTGGATGCGATCACGCTAGCCGACATGCCTCACAAATTCACTATCCTTGGCATGAAGCCCTATGATGGCACAACCGACCCAGATGATCACATAGCCTCATACAAGCAACAAATGTTCACCGTCTCGATACCCCGAACGCTGAGGGAAGTCTGTATGTATAAGAGTTTTGGTTCAAGCCTTTCTGTTCCGGCTCTTCAGTGGTACACTAACCTCCCGAACAATTCCATTAACTCATTCGCACAGCTCACGGACACCTTCGTGGAGCAATTCACCAGCAGCAAGAAACTTGAGAAGCTATCGATCGACCTGTACAAAGTATACCAGAAAAAGGGGGAGCCACTGAGAGAGTACATCAATAGATTCAACAAAGAAAAAAATCTCCATCCCCTCTTGTAACCCCTAGACAGCCGTAGACACCTTCAAGAAGGGTCTCCTACCGGATGGTAAATTATACAAAGAATTGACGAAGCTCGGTTGCACCACGATGGAAGACACCTTGGCCAAAGCGGTGATTCAAATAAGGTGGGAGGAAGATGAGATGAATCGGGTGAGTTATGCAAGGTATGACCCAAGGCGGAATGATAGGAGGCCAAAGCTCAGATTGATTGAACCCCGTCACCGACCCCTTCCACGTAATCTGAACAAAATCAGAAAACTATATAATCAACACTTGAGCAAACAGTTATGATGATGTCGTATGCTTTTCAAAGCATTGCATTCATCAATGAAACTCTTTAAGGCTCCTTGATGTTGAACTTTTAACACCGTGACTGCAACAATTTTTCCATCACCGGAAAGAGTACCTTTGTAGACAGAACCACAACTACCCACACCGAACAAATTTTCATTAGAAAAGTTATCAGTTGATTTTAAAATATAAGAGTAAGAAAAACGTAACTGACTTTTGATCGAAGATGTAGTGGAACTTGTCCGTGAAGATTTCTTTTTGTAATATAAAACAAAAGAAATCACCACCAGAGTCGCTACTGTAACACCAATAATTATTGAGATTACTATTCTTATATTAATATGCTTTTCAGAAACTTTTGTTGAGCATACAGGCAAAAGTAGTTCTGGAGCACCGCCACAAAGCTTTTCATTTCCAATAAGTGAAATCTCGGCACTTGCATTTGCGAATATCCCTTTCTTGGGTACTTTACCTTCAATTTTATTATATGAAAGATTGAGATACTTGAGAGATGAAAGTTGGCCAAAAAATTCGGGAATTTGGCCAGATAAATTGTTCCAAGAAAGATCCAATTCCTCTAAACCTCTTAAACTTTTCAAAGATTCAGGAATAGTTCCTCCAAACATGTTACTTCCCAAGTACAGACGTTCCAAACTGGTACAACTATCAAGGCTACTACGAATTTCACCTGATAATTTGTTCTTGGATACATCCAACTCTCCAAGATTTTTCAAGTTACTCACTTCAAGTGGTAATGAACCAGTCAAAAAATTGTTAGACAAGTCCAAATAAATTGAAATGGAAGAAAGACTGATAACTTCTTTTGGTATGGTGCCATTTAGACTATTATTAGATAAATCCAATACTTGCAATTTTTTACACTTTTCAAGACTTGGAGGTATGCTCCCCTCGAATTCATTTATTCCCAAACAAAGCTGAAATAATTTAGTCAAGTTGCCAAGTGAGGATGGGATTAATCCAGAAAAATTATTGATACATAAAAACAATACCTCTAGATTCCGTAGTCTCCCAATAGCTTCAGCTGGAACACTACCACTTAAGTAGTTTCCCATAAAGGATAAGACAGCTAGGTTAACCAGGTTTCCAATCCCAGCAGGGATGTTTCCATGAATCAGATTCATTCCAATATCTAACTTTTGCAATTGAGTTGAAAGGTTGCCTATCGAATTAGGCAACTCTCCCCCAAAAAACATTACCATAGAGACCCAACTCTACAAGCCTCGTACAATTAGACAAAAATTTTAGAAATTTCAAGTCACCAATTTCCCCCTTTCCAAGTCTATTATTCGCAAAATTAAGTGTAATGAGACCTTGCAAGCTTCCAAACCTTTCTGGAACATTCCCAGTGAGGCTATTATTATAAAAATCAACTACTGAAAGATTAGAAGCATTTGGCAATGATACAGGAATACTTCCTGTAAAATAGTTCAAATCGCAATAAAATTGTTTAAGATTGGGGAGATTGAGTCCAACATCTGACGGCAACTGCCCGTGCAGCTGGTTTTCAGCCACAGAGAAATAGTACATAGAAGAGAGATTAAAAATTGAAGTAGGGATGGTACCAGACAAATAATTCCCACCAAGTTGAAAAAATCCCAAGCTTGATAGTAGGCCTAATTCCTTGGGTATGCTTCCCTGTAAATTATTGGATAAAAGTGACAGATGGACAAGGGAAGAAAAATTACCTATCCAAGATGGAATTTTTCCTGTAAGATTGTTAATTGCAAGATTTAGTTGTACCAGTTTCGGCAATGAACTAAGCTGGTCCGGAATCTGCCCAATAAACTTGTTGCGGAAAAGGTGAAATACTCGAAGTTCTGTAAAACGAGATAAATTCGTTGGAATACTCCCGCCAAAGTAATTGCAAGACAGGTTGAGATGCTGCAGGTGCTGTAAGCGGCCTATTTCTGGAGGAACTTCACCATGGAAGCTATTGTTTCCCAGGTCAATGACAGTAAGAGACGTAAGGTTTCCTATGGAAGGTGGGATAGAGCCAACCAAGCTTTGCGAGTCCAAGTTCAAGATTGAGACTCTTCCATTAGTTGGACTGCATGTAACACCAGTCCAATTGCAGAAATGCATAGAAGAATTCCAGGATCTCATTATTTGAAGGGGATCTTGAGTTATTCCTTGCTTGAAATCAAGTAAAGCGAGTTCATCAGCTTCAAAACCTGATGAGGCAGAGGTGATCATGATTATCCATAAAAGATGAAACAAAATCCACTTGGAATCAAAACAGTATTGCTTCATGGTTTTTTGGAATTAATGCAGAAAGAGGGATTGCTAGTTTCAGTTGAAAGAAATTAATAGTGCAAATAAGATTAGTAAATAAAACTGGCGACTTGAGAATTATTAGTTTATTAATTTATTCACATGCGGAATTTGGAGACATGGATTAATTTCCAAGTCTACCACTTACTTCTTGGTGTGACTGTGGGAGCACTTATAATAAGTAAATTATTTTGGAGTAGACTTGATTAAAAGATATTTATTTTGGAGTAGAATATTCAAAAGGATTTGAGTGCAATGAGGTAGTGGAACTGTTTTTCATAAATTACATATTTTGTTAAACCCAATTGATGCAAATTATTCTAATTATTTAAAAATATTTTAGTCAATGTCTTGCAGTGACAAAATTCTTATTAATTTGTAATTAAATTGTTATTTTTCAAAATTTTAAAATGCCTTATTTCTGGGAAAAGAAAATTCCCATTTATGCTTCCTTTGTTTTCTTAAACAAATTAAATATAACTTTACCATTCTTTTTGAGTAACATTCCTTATCATGCCCCCTCAAATTGGAGAGGGAATGTCACTACAAGAAATATACTATGATTATATGACAGTTGTATACGGTATTAAAATCATGTCAATAAAACCTATTTTATGATGTCTTATACATCGGTAGTATTATCTCAACGTAAAAGAGTATATGTATAAGACTAAAAACACACTCGTTGTAAAAGCATGAGACCATATACTACAAATTAACCCAGTCATATAATATTAGAAGTGTAAAATTGTAAGATACACAAACAAATAGGGAGTTAAATGATATTTCCAGGGTAAATATTGTATGTTTTAGAAACTATGTAGGGCTACAAGTTATTCAAGTAGCTCAACTTGAAACGATGCCGTTTTTATGGTTTTTTTTTCAGGAAATTAACTAAGTAATCTAATTTCAATTCTAATTGCCCATCACCAGCGAACTTACTTTCCCTCTTGCCGGCAAGCTTGCTTTCCTTCTTTCCGGCGAGCTTCTCTTGTTGTCGTCATTGAGCTCCATTTCCAGGTTAGTGATTGTGTATTATATTTATCAAGCAAATGCTTAGTTCTTATATTCAATATATATTATTATTGTCATTTATTGTAAAGTGAGTTGATATTCCACCACTCTTTGCTACAGATCGGATCCACGCTAGACATATTTCCATTTCTTTTATCTTTACCCACTCTTTTCAACTGCATCATCCCCACATGAATTTTTTTAAGGAGTAAACGACATGTTGCCACCCAAGGATTGGCAAAATAACAAGTTCCTACCTCTAATTTCATAAATTTTAGATTCCCACCTTGAGTTAACACGGTCTGCTTTCTTTTAACCGTTTAAATAGCCATTTATTATATTTTAATATTTTCATTTCCGAAATACATCTCTGACCGACGCCACCACACCCTCTTGTTCTGGCTTTGTGGTCGGAATGTGGGGTGCTGCTGGTTGAGGTCTTTCGTCGAGCAGTTGGTGGGCAAAGATGTGGATGGCTTGTGGAAAGTGCATGGGAGATGGGAGGTGGCAGGAAATCACACTACAGTACACATACAAAAATCCAATCTACAAAAACAAACTCCAAAAACAGTTACCAAATTCACCAAACTTCAATCTCCAAGCAAACCCAAATTCAAAACACAACTCCAAATAAACTCAACTCCAACTGGTGAGCGGGGCGACGTCTGTCGGTGGAGGTGGTAAGGTGCAGGGGAGGTCTGAGAGCAGTCGGTGATGGTAGTGGGTAGGGGCTGGGTAGTTTGATTCAAGATGAATTAGAAAATAAATAAATAAAATTATCTTTTACTTTATTTATATTCAAACAGAACAACAGTATTTTCGATGAAATAGTAATTGAGAAGTTGTTAACAAAACGGAAAATCAACGACCACAATTCAGCTTCAGTTTCGAAACCCAAACCGAAGTATACTTAACTGTTTGAAACTCCATCTAGAAATAGAAAGTGAAGATGATGACATATAGAGAAAGTGGATTTGTTATGTTGACTGAGAACATCTGCTTTGCCGGCCAAAACCGTCTCTATAATAAATAATAAATTTCCAACTCCATTTCTATTTGTCTATGTTAATTGCAAGAGGAATTATGTTTACGCGTTCAACAGTCCGTTATTCAAGATTCAAGAACACAAACAAATCCCTCCTCTTATGAGTCTCTTGCTGATTAAGCCTTCCTTTCTCAATCATTTTTAACTTTCCATTATAATTTAATCTTTGTTTTCTTGTTTTTGTAGTCATTTTTAGTATATGATTTCTTAATTGTCCTTTGAAGATTGGTGTTGAGTTGATTCTTGTTTATGGAGATTCAAAAGGGTAGAGTTTTAGCAAGTTTAGGATTGGATTTAGTTGGTTAGGTTTGTCTGTGAAGGAGAAAGTGTTGATTTTTCCTGGGTTTATTCTAACTTCTTTGTTTGGAACCATGGGTGATTTCTGTTCTAAGCCTACCGTGAGAGTCCAAGAGAGAGGCTTCATCAAAAAGGGGCCATTGAATAAGCGTGTGAGTTCATCCAAAAGGGAGGAGATTGTTGGATCAACAGGTAGACTTGAGAAGAATATGTGAGGGCAGTTTGGTAATAACACTTTCTGTATGTGTGTTAGAATCCAAAGTCATTAAGGTTGTTACTTTAAGGGTGTAAATCTAAAATTTATGAAACCAAGGGTCGAAACTTGCTATTTCACTAAACCTTGGATTGGGAACATGTTGTTTACTCTTTTTTAAGAGTGCATGGAATGTTAAGTGATTTTTAGTATTGTTTTAAAACCTGGCCCGGTCCAACCAATTCAAGTAGGACCTAGGGCTTTCACTGGACTAGATTACACGTTTCACTATTCATCGAAACCCTAAAAATTGGGTTGATGATCGACAAACAATTGAAGGCTAGGTTGTTGGAGCTTTTGAAGAGAAAATGTCAATGAATGCAATGGTGGCGATGACATTGATTTTTGATGAGTGAATCGAACGAACATCGAAAAAAACAGGCAACGACAACAGCAGGCTTTTGTCGGCGATTAGTGAGGCTAACGGGGGTGGGGTGAGGTGAGGTGAGGTGGGTATTGGTTGAAAGGCAAAGGGGAGTATTTTTGGGGTGATGGGGAGAGTTGTCGACGTTATGTCGGTGGGATTTGGCTTAGAATGTCGACGTTATCGTCAGTGAGATCTGGCCAAATCTTGGGTAGATTTTCTAGGGAATGTACTCAAGGGATGATTGTGGTTGCATTTGGGGTGTCGTTGTCGCCAACTAGTCGGTTGTCAATTTGTATTTGGGGTGTGTTTGCTAAATTTCAAACATGTAGGGACTTAACAAATTTTAGGGGTGTATTTGCTGGATTTTAAAATTTGTCACCGCTGGTCAAACCGGTTAAACAGGTCAACTGGGGACCCGACAACTGTGCCAGGTTTCATCCCAGGTTGGATTTTAAAACACTGATTTTTAGCCCCTATCTTCGTTTAAGTGAAGATATAATTATAATAAAAGATTTTATTCTTCTTTTTCTTCCATACTTTTACTTAGAAGCTTTATATTTGTAGCTATTTAAAATTTAAAATAAATTTAAATAAATCAGAATTAGCAATTTCACAATTAAATTAAACCTTAAAATAATTATCACAATTTCACATTTAAATTGAAATTTATAGGAATTATCCAACTTAGTTAATGTTTCTTACTACCGTTAGGATTAAACATAGCATTGCCACATTATGTTTCTCCAATTTCTATACTTGCAAGGATAATTAGAATGGCCCATTTCAAGTTTAGTTGCTATCATTTCCCACCGAAGACAAAATATTCATTTCTTCCATAATTTCCATATACTAAAACCATCAACCTAGAGTGGCCAAAAAAAAAAAGTGTTACTTTGGTTGGGTAGTCTAAGAACAAAAATTAATGAAGGATGAGACCATATCAATTAATATCATTATCATACAACTATGGATTAGTTTGTTTATGGAATCACAACCTTAAAGCTCTTTAATCAAGTATGCACTTTTGAATCCCGACTTGATAGAAGAAAAACCCGAATTTCAAACCCAATATAAACAATATCATTCCCATCCAATATCACCCTCTCAAAGAATCAAATTTTCATGTGATAGCTCATGGTATCACAAATTCCCATTGAAGAAATTTCATGCTCCATTGTTAATTCTGGTTTATCAAATATAAGTCTTAAAGTAAATATATGGAAGAAGAAGAAGAAGAAGAATGAAACATTTTATTGTAATTACATTCTCACTTAAATTTGACGATTGGGCTAAATATATGAAAAAAATTGAGGACTAATTCACTGCCAAAAGGGATACTATTCCTCCATCGACGGGCCAAAAGGTTATAAGGTTATGCATGTGGGAAACCACAGTAACTGATCAACATGGTGATTGGTCTTACCTTTATCAAGGCCCTCCTCTTATCCCATATACACACACATACACGAACCTCCTAACATCATCTAAGAAGAACTAGTGAATTAACAGGATCGTGAAAGTAAAAGGAGTGATATTGCAGTTTTTTCAAAGTAGTATAACGGTTTAATAAAAAGTAAAGTTTTCCAAAATCTTTTACCTAATTCAACTTTAATATTGGTCTATTCAAATCGCAAAGGATAAAATGTTATCACACTTGATATCTATGAGAGAACTCAATGTTAACACTAAGAGCTAAACACGGAGAACAAAAAAATAAATAAATAAATAAACCAACTATTTAATCACAATAGATACTATTAGTGCCAACATGTCATAAGATATTTAAACGTACATGGAGTTCGGAATTAAGAGTGGTTGATATCAGTTTACCTCCTCGTTTGCTTATTTCTATCCTTAAACTTGATAAATGAGTCTCTAATAGATTTTATATTGTTAACCACATCGTTCATTGCCATCCGCTCTCTTGGAGATGTTGTGGAGCACATCAGTCCAATTCTCATCACGGGAACCAAGAATTCTTCCATTTTCTTTTTATTACTCGTCTGAGATTCAAAGTTTCTGATCATTGCCTCTTCTATTTCATCATCTTCATTTTCTTCTTCAAAGAGTAGTGATGGGTCAACAATATCCATGAAATGATTTGGAAAAGCCATAGAAACAAACTTATGAATGTTCAAGTCATCTTTAAACATGTCATCTATTGGTCTTTTACCTATAAACATCTCCAACAATAGTATACCGTAATTGTATATGTCTCCGAGCCTGGAAACATAGCCATCCATATGCTCTACAATTTGTAAGATTGGTAAATAAGATATCAACAATGGAAGTGCAAGCAACCTCGGACTTGAATTAATGGTCGAAACATATAATACTCTTGAAGTATATAAAACTAATACAAACTTCAAACGCGCAAAATAATAATAATAATAAATTACACTGTTTACTATATAATAACAATATATGATAATCAAAAAAACACACCCAAAAAAAAAAAAAAAAAAAACATACATATTTTATGTTCAAGAGATTGAAACTTTTTTTTTTCTTTTTTGCTATGAAAAATAGAATTATATCACTTTAGAAGCTTCACAAATTAGCGAGAAATTACATATAAGAACAAAAAAGATAAAATAAAATAAAATTAGTATGTATTTATTAGGAAAATTCTAAAGATAAAAGCGGAAAAAAATGGTATTGTAATTAGCAAGCTTTAGCGTTTTCCAGTATATGAGTAAAGAATAAAGTATAAAATAACTAAATTAAAATAGGATTTGAGAGGAAAGCTGAAGGTAGTAATTACTTCAACTTCTAAACCATTGAATTGCAATAGATTGATGACTATAATAAGTGTAATAAATTTAAGAAAGAAAACAAGGAAAACATTGATGAAGTAGAAATGCGAAAAAGATAAAAGAAAAACTAAATAAGGTGAATAATGACAAAAATGTGATAATTTTATGATAATAATTTGAATGAGAAATCCTATATTTAAATTAAGTAAAGGATAAAAGATTGCAAAGAATTTCTTAAATTCAGTATTCTTGAAATTTATTGGTTTATAAGATAAAAAACAAAAATATTTTTTAAAGTTAATTTATTTTATTTTATTAATGTTAAAAAAAAAATTTACACATAAACTTTTGAAATTTTGACTTCTACGCATAAAAAATATTTTAAAGTCAAGGAGAATCCCTCTTGGTTCTCTTGAACCCTTGTTAGCTCAAGGCATACATGATGTGTACTAACATTGCTTTAGTAAATATATAGTTTTAAGATAGAGTATATACTTTAATTAGGGTATTACCATTCAAATGATACTTTATTTTGAACTCTAAACGTACACTTTTGGCATTCAACGAGCTTTTTTCTATCAATAAACTAATAATAATTTTGAAAGGAATTTATACCTGGAGGGATGTAGCCAATAGAACCTCTTAGACCGCCTGACATTATTTGACTTTGCAAGACATTATCTGAAGATTCATAAAGGAACCTCGCCAATCCAAAGTCACCAACATGGGCTGCCATATCTTCATCAAGTAGCACATTGCTTGGCTTTAGGTCACAATGCACAATTGGTATCTCACAATGGTGATGGAGATAATCAAAAGCAGAAGCAACATCAATTGCTATATTCAATCTTTGCATAAGGGTCAATTTCTTGATTCCAACAAGTTGCTCATCCAGATTCGGATATAGCCACTTGTCCAAACTTCCCTTAGGCATGAACTCAAAAATCAAACATTTAAAGTCATTTCCTTCATAATCAACACTTGAGCAAACAGTAATGACTTTCAAGATGTTACGATGTCGTATACTCTTTAAAGCATTGCATTCGTCAATGAAACTCTTCAAGGCCCCTTGTTGTTGAAATTTTAACACCTTAATTGCAACAACTTTTCCGTCACCAGAAAGAATTCCTTTATAGACAGAACCAAAACTACCCACACCAATCAAATTTTCATCAGAAAAGTTATCAGTTGATTTTAATATGTCAAAGAAAGACAAGCGCAACTGATTTTCATTCAAAGATGTTGTGCAATTTTTCTGTGAAGATTTTCTTTTGTAATATAAAACAAAAGAACTCGCCAAAAGTGTTGCAATTATGATACCACTAATTATTGAGATTACTACTTTCTTACTAATATGCCTTTTAAAACCTTCTTTAGAGCATACAGGTAAAAGTAGTTGTGGGGCACCACCACAAAGGTCATCATTTCCAACAAGTGAAATGTTGGCACTTTGATTTGCAAATATTGGCACTTCACCGTGAAGTTTATTGTATGAAAGATTGAGATACTTGAGAAATATAAGTTTGCCAAGAAATGTAGGAATTTGACCGGACAAGTTGTTGTGAGAAAGATCTATTTCCTCTAAACCTTTCAAATTTTCCAAAGAAGGAATAGTCCCTTCAAACATATTACTTCCCAAGTACAAGCGCTCCAAACTAGTACAACTTCCAAGACTTCTAGGAATTTCACCAGATAGATTGTTATTGGATATATCCAATTCTGCAAGACTTTTCAAATTATCAACTTCAAGTGGTAGTGGACCAGTCAAAAAATTATAAGAGAAGCCGAAGTAAATGGTAAGGGAAGAAAGACTCATAAGGTGTTTGGGTACCGTCCCATTTAAACGATTACTAGATAAAATAAGTAACTGCAATTTTTGGCAGTTTCCAAGAGTGGGAGGTATGCTTCCCTGAAACTTATTCTCCGCCAAAGAAAGCGCAATTAATTTGGTTAAATTACCAAGGGAGGATGGGATCGATCCAGAAAAATTGTTTTGATTCAAATACAATGTTTCTAGATTATTGAGCCTCCCAATAACATCAGGAACAGTACCACTTAAATGGTTATTTTCCAATCCTAGAAGTTGTAAGTTAACAAGGTTTCCAATTCCAACTGGAATTTCTCCATGAATCAGATTAGATCCTAAAGTCAGAAACTGCAACTGAGTTGAAAGGTTGCCTATGGATTTAGGCAATTCTCCCCCAAAACGATTTTCAACAAGACCCAACAATGTAAGATTAGTACAATTAGCCAAGAAGGTCACAAAATTCAGATCACCAATTTCTCCATTTCCAAGTCTATTAAATTCAAAGCTAAGTTTAACTAGACTTTTCAATCTTCCAAAGCTTCCAGGAATGGAGCCAGTGAAACCATTTACACCCAATTCGATCTGCTGAAGGTTAGAAGCATTTGGCAATGATGCAGGAATATTTCCTGTAAAATTGTTAACCCCACCAAGAAATACCTCAAGATTTCGGAGAGTGAGGCCAACATATGAGGGCAGCTCCCCTTGCAGCTGGTTTGAAGCAACAGAGAAAAAGTATATAGAAGAGAGATTATAAATTGAAGAAGGAACGAAACCTGACAAATAATTTGCCCCAACATGGAAAAAGGTCAAGTCTGATAGTAGGCCTAGTTCCTCAGGTATGCTCCCCTGTAAATTATTCCGCCCCAGTGACAGAACGGAAAGAGATGAAAGATTCCCTATCGAAGCTGGAATTCTTCCCGTAAGATTGTTGCGTCCAAGACTCAGTATTTCCAGTTTCAACAATGAACTAATTTCGTCTGGAATCTGCCCATTAAATTCGTTGTAACTTGCTTTAAACTTTCTTAGATTTGTACAACCAGATATATTCGTTGGAATGCGCCCGCCAAATTGATTGCCATCCAAGGTGAGATTCTGCAGGCGCTGTAAACGGCCTATTTCTGGAGGAATTTTACCATGGAAGCTATTGTTTCCCAGGTTGATAGCATTGAGAAATGTGAGGTTTCCTATGGAAGGTGGGATGGAGCCAACCAAGTTTTGCGAGTCCAAATTCAAGATCGTGACTCTTCCATTAGTTGGACTGCATGTAAGACCAGTCCAATTGCAGAAATGCACAGAATCATTCCAGGATCTCATTATTTGAAGGGGATCTTGAGTTATGTGTTTCTTGAAATCATGTAAAGCGAGTTCATCAGATTCAAAACCNTTTTAATATGTCAAAGAAAGACAAGCGCAACTGATTTTCATTCAAAGATGTTGTGCAATTTTTCTGTGAAGATTTTCTTTTGTAATATAAAACAAAAGAACTCGTCAAAAGTGTTGCAATTATGATACCACTAATTATTGAGATTACTACTTTCTTACTAATATGCCTTTTAGAATCTTCTTTAGAGCATACAGGTAAAAGTAGTTCTGCGGCACCACCACAAAGGTCATCATTTCCAACAAGTGAAATGTTGGCACTTTGATTTGCAAATATTGGCACTTCACCGTGAAGTTTATTGTATGAAAGATTGAGATACTTGAGAAATACAAGTTTGCCAAGAAATGTAGGAATTTGACCGGACAAGTTGTTGTGAGAAAGATCTATTTCCTCTAAACCTTTCAAATTTTCCAAAGAAGGAATAGTCCCTTCAAACATATTACTTCCCAAGTACAAGCGCTCCAAACTAGTACAACTTCCAAGACTTCTAGGAATTTCACCAGATAGATTGTTATTGGATATATCCAATTCTGCAAGACTTTTCAAATTATCAACTTCAAGTGGTAGTGGACCAGTCAAAAAATTATAAGAGAAGCCGAAGTAAATGGTAAGGGAAGAAAGACTCATAAGGTGTTTGGGTACCGTCCCATTTAAACGATTACTAGATAAAATAAGTAACTGCAATTTTTGGCAGTTTCCAAGAGTGGGAGGTATGCTTCCCTGAAACTTATTCTCCGCCAAAGAAAGCGCAATTAATTTGGTTAAATTACCAAGGGAGGATGGGATCGATCCAGAAAAATTGTTTTGATTCAAATACAATGTTTCTAGATTATTGAGCCTCCCAATAACATCAGGAACAGTACCACTTAAATGGTTATTTTCCAATCCTAGAAGTTGTAAGTTAACAAGGTTTCCAATTCCAACTGGAATTTCTCCATGAATCAGATTAGATCCTAAAGTCAGAAACTGCAACTGAGTTGAAAGGTTGCCTATGGATTTAGGCAATTCTCCCCCAAAACGATTTTCAACAAGACCCAACAATGTAAGATTAGTACAATTAGCCAAGAAGGTCACAAAATTCAGATCACCAATTTCTCCATTTCCAAGTCTATTAAATTCAAAGCTAAGTTTAACTAGACTTTTCAATCTTCCAAAGCTTCCAGGAATGGAGCCAGTGAAACCATTTACACCCAATTCGATCTGCTGAAGGTTAGAAGCATTTGGCAATGATGCAGGAATATTTCCTGTAAAATTGTTAACCCCACCAAGAAATACCTCAAGATTTCGGAGAGTGAGGCCAACATATGAGGGCAGCTCCCCTTGCAGCTGGTTTGAAGCAACAGAGAAAAAGTATATAGAAGAGAGATTATAAATTGAAGAAGGAACGAAACCTGACAAATAATTTGCCCCAACATGGAAAAAGGTCAAGTCTGATAGTAGGCCTAGTTCCTCAGGTATGCTCCCCTGTAAATTATTCCGCCCCAGTGACAGAAAGGAAAGAGATGAAAGATTCCCTATCGAAGCTGGAATTCTTCCCGTAAGATTGTTGCGTCCAAGACTCAGTATTTCCAGTTTCAACAATGAACTAATTTCGTCTGGAATCTGCCCATTAAATTCGTTGTAACTTGCTTTAAACTTTCTTAGATTTGTACAACCAGATATATTCGTTGGAATGCGCCCGCCAAATTGATTGCCATCCAAGGTGAGATTCTGCAGGCGCTGTAAACGGCCTATTTCTGGAGGAATTTTACCATGGAAGCTATTGTTTCCCAGGTTGATAGCAGTGAGAAATGTGAGGTTTCCTATGGAAGGTGGGATGGAGCCAACCAAGTTTTGCGAGTCCAAATTCAAGATCGTGACTCTTCCATTAGTTGGACTGCATGTAAGACCAGTCCAATTGCAGAAATGCACAGAATCATTCCAGGATCTCATTATTTGAAGGGGATCTTGAGTTATGTGTTTCTTGAAATCATGTAAAGCGAGTTCATCAGATTCAAAACCGGATGAGGCTGAGGTGATTATTCCTAAAAGATTGAGCAGAAGAAGGAAATGTAACAGAAAGAATTTGGAATCGAAATAGTTCTGGTTCATGTTTTTTTTTTTTTTTTTTTTGGGTGATTAATGCAGAAAGAGTGATTGCTTCTTTCAAAAACAGATAATATTGAAAGTAGACCAGCAGCAGAGTCCAGAGTCCAGACTGTACATATAAATAATATCATAGGGAGAGTTATTTGTTTTGTCGCATGTGGATTCAGAATTTATTTATTGATCATTATGTTTTGTTGATTTCCCACGGTCCCATACTTATTGACAACTATAAAGCATGGTGGTTAGTATCCCACGATAAGTGATACGTATTCAATATAAATCGCTAACGATACATATTAAAAAGTATATTTTTAATCTTTCGATACATTAATATGTATCCTATGATACGTATCCGTTTGTATCCTTAAAAATATCGATACGACTGTATTAATTTAGACCTAAGGTCAAAAAAAATTCAGATCGAATCTGTGTCACCCAACCCGGTTCACTAAAACCTATCCAAATTTACCCATTTTGCATAAAAAAAGTAAAAAGAAAGATATATTACCCATTTTGCATGATAATAATAACACAAGTGAAGTTATAAGTATTGATATTGATATTAATCTTGGAAATAATATGAATTGTTGAGAGAAAATGATATAAAATCTTAATTTTGTGATTAATTTTGATTATGTAATACTATAATTTAAAACCAACAATACCATAAAATTTATTAATTAATCATGGGGATGATATTAATTTTTAGAAAAATTTTATTATTATTATTTTTTTAAAGACATATCCTGCAATATGATACGATACGCGATACACAATTTAAATAATTAGGTTTTCGATATATGATACGATACATGATTTGACAATCATGTTATAAAGTATTCACATATCCCCATATTCATCCTCAAACTGACAAAATGTCAATAGTAAGAGAATTGAAAAGAGGAATAACGATCAATAATTTTTTTTTCTAACAAGAGAATTAATTTTGAATATAATTAAATTAATTATTTTAGTGGACCTAAAGTAATATGTTGGAAAGTAATTTCTAATCCTGAGGACAAAGGAATTTATAATTATAGTTTTAAGAGATTTTGGGAAAGTAAGTTCTAATCAATGGAACATAGAAAGAGTGATTTGAGTGTTTGAACTACAATATATGTGGTAGAGATAACAATTTTTAGAACATGGTGTCTAAATATTCCAAAAGTATCATAGTATCATAATCTATCTACAAAGATAAGTCAAAGTGATAGTGCAAATCTCCCTTTGATATTCCAAGTCTATCTTCAACTTTTGTGGTATTAATTCTATTCCGAATATCGCCATTATTTCATTATCAATCATATTTCAATATTTGACGTTTCAAAAGTAAAGTGTGGTCCAAAATATTATATGTAATAATTAAAATGAAGAAGTACATATTATTTTACTATCAATTACATTATTAGGGATATTATCAATTTACGCTTTCTTTATTTTTAAACTGATTATAAAACAACACAATTTATTACATCAATTTGAATGAATTATTTTGTGTGAAAAATATGTATATGTAGCTTTTTTTTCTAATGTAAAATGATTATTAAAAAAAAAAAAAAGATTTTTAGAAAACAGTAAATAAAATTTAAAATAGGAAAACGATGCTAGTATTAAAATTTATTGCCTCATCTGGATGGGAGATTGCAAATTCAGTTAACCAAGAGCTTTCCTTCTCCGTGTAGTAAAGCATAAGGGTCAAAATTAAAATCAAAACTCAATATTGTATTTTCAGAATTGAGAATTTGTTCAATAATAGCTGCCAAGATAGTGAAGTCTTCCATTACTGGTGCCAGGTCAACCTTTGCTTCCAAGCGGATTAATTACTTTCAAATAATTGTGTTCCTAATTTTCCGTAAAGTAAAAAATATAACATGACATGTAAAATTATCATTAAATGTGTGGTTAGAGATGGATATTTGATAAAAGCTTCAAAATATGGAATTTTCCTCCTATGTTATACACAGGGTAGTGTATAGAGATAAAAGATGGTTTATTTTATAAACTAAATTAATTAATAATTTTTTATAAAGTTATCACTAAAAACTTTTATTAAAAGCTAATTATTCATAATTTGTGAACCTAAAAGTGATTATGTTATGAGTGAAATTACAAAAAGTCAAAACCGAGCCTAAACAACAACCCACGTTAATAACTCATAATTCTGGCACTTAGCAGAAAAATGCTTAGAAGCCTAATTCCGGATGATTTTTGCTTGTAAACCAACAAATTGACCCACGTAAATAATTCGTAATTCTGGAATTCTTAACAAATTAATACTTACAAGTCTTCTTCTGCATGATGTTTAATTGTAGACTAAACCAGCTCCTGTTTGATTTGATTATATGCCTTACCTAAACCATATTAATACGGGTAATTGTCTAAATGATTTGTGAAATTCAATTAAAGATGGTCTATTATATACATCTTTAATTAACGGTATTTCATATTCTAATAAATATGGTCTAGTAGGAACCAGAATTGTAACTGTACAATAACTCAAGCAAAAATACAAATAATCAATTATATTATCTTTCTTTAATTTGATTAAATTAGTTTAATCTTTGGTCAACAGCTCTTAGAACAATCTCAACTTACAGATTTCTTGAGTAGAGTGAATGAAAGGAGGAAAGCAAGAGAGTTTAGTTCAAGGGGAAATGTTGAGTAGAGTAAATGGAAGAAGGAAAGCAAGATAGTTTAGCTAAAGGGGAAATGTTAAGTAATGTGTGCTAGAAGTGTTAGGGCCAAAAAATGTTCTAGGTCTCAGTGGGCCCAAAAACAAAACACCTTGAATGGGGCTCAGAGCCATGGTCCAATTCCGATTGGGCCAACAATAGAATTCGCGTATTGGGCCAATCCATTACATCTACCAAGCTGCTTACAAATTGAGCACAATCACTAAGGCTTTAATTCACTTAGGCCTCACCATCAGTTTATCTGGTCCTAGGGCCATTGTTCTAAGATCACCTACAGGACCTAGGGTTTACTTAGACCCTAAGGCCATCTACTTCCTATTTCAGTACTATCTAGATTCTCTCAAAGAGATCCATCTACATCATAATTCTTCTAAGATCCGAATCTTAGAGTAAATAGAACTTCTTCCCCTACTAAGGCAAGTGAATCGAAGACTTTCCTGTTCACTAAACCTTAACTATTATGGACTCATAGTCTTACTAGGATTCAGGAATCCTACGATTGCTATATAAACAGAGGCCCGCCCTCTCATAATTCATTCAACATCACATCTTCAAATCCTCTAGTACTCATCCTTGAGAGCTATACATCACCGCCATAGTTCTAGTCTCCGACTAAACTTCTGGTAACCCTCTCTTTCCCTTACCCTCACTAAATTAGCCTCATTCAGACTTGCTGACTTAAGCATCAGAGTGTCTATGGCAAACACCACCCTTGTATTTCCCGTTCGCTTCATGCTTGTTTCTTTGTGTGTCCAGACGCAGCAAATTGCTAGCGGCCTCAATCATACGGGATCAAACCCCCCTTTTCATAATCGTAGATTTTATCGTCTATAGTTTGGCACCCACCGTGGGGCCTCTGGCAATCATTCCTCCTACAACACTCTACTTCATAAATAAACGCTTTATGGCTGAAAACTCAAACAACGCCAATCCTAACCTCACAGCTAGGCTCAAACCCCTCTCTATTCTTATGCAACAACACTCGGACAAAGTTGCAGTCCTAGAAGCTGAGAATGCCACCATCCTTGCTAAAAACGCCTCCATTCGGGTTAAAAACCAGACTCTCAAAGAGAAGGTAAGTCAACTCTATAATCTTGAGCTTCAACCTAACTAGGTACCGCCCAATTGCTTCCTCAAACCAGTTATGCCCATGCAACCTCTCCAGACTCCAGACACCAGATTGTCCAATTCAAATGTCGAGCCATGCATCCCAACTCCATTTGTCACTAGTGGATGGCTCGACCTAGAATCCATTTGAACCCGAACAACAAACACGATCGCTCTCGGTCGACCCTCTCCAAGCACATGATCAAGGCATCCAGGTAACCCCAAACCTACAATTGCAAGAACATCCCATTCTTAGCCTCCCAAGTCATCCCCAACCAAACAGCAATCCTAACCAAACCCCATTCGGCTCGACTCACCCTCATGGGTCGAGTGGACTCCCACACCTTCAATCTACCCTGTTTGGGTCCATCCACCCTCACGGACCAAGTGACTCTCAAATAAACCCCCTCAACATACATGCTAGCTGAAACACATGATCGGTCACATTCGGAATGACTCAACCCAGATGGATGAATGGAGACCCCAACTACCAAATAGCTCATGATAGAATGAACACCCAAGCTACTCCATATGACTCGACTCACCCCGACATATTGAGTGCGAGTAGGGTTGTATACGAGCCGAGAATCTGGACACTTAAGCTTGGTTCGTGATGAACAATGTCAAGCTCGTTCGAGCTTAAATACTTGGGCTCGAGCTCGTGAGTATGGGTGGATACTCGAGCTCGAGCTTCGAGTTTATTGTGAGAAGGAGGCTATTTGTCATTTTAAAAACTTGAAAATAAAAAAAACGTACAAAACTGATAATTTGGTCCTCCAAGCACAATGAGGCTCGTTAGCCTATCGAGTCGAGCTTCACCCTGATCAAACTCGGGTTGACCTCTTAAACAAGCCGCTCAAGCTTTTCACAAGTCGAGCTCGAATAGCTTGCGAATTGCTCGACTCGTTTCTCATCCCTAAGTGCGAGTCACATGTCCAACCAAGCCATTCAAGCTAACCTAATGGCCACCTCACCCTCGGAGCAAATATTAGGCAAAAGACTAGCCAACATGGAAGCAATGATGAGGTGCATACCTAGAGTGCCAACCCTAACCAAGAAGAGCCTACCCCACAACTATGTTGACTCACCCTTTGTGGATGCTATAGCTCTAGCCGAGATGCCATAGAAGTTCTCCATCCCCAATACGAAACCTTACAATGACATGACTGACCTGGATGACCACATTGCCTCATACAAACAGCAGATGTTCACCACCTCCATACCCCAACAGCTAAGGGAAGCCTACATGTGTAAAAGCTTTGGTTCTAGCCTCTTAGAACCAGTTTTTCAATGGTATACAAATCTCCCAAACAACTTAATCAGTTCATTCGCCCAGCTCACCGACACCTTCATTGAGCAGTTCACCAGCAAGAAATTGAAGTTGTCGACTGACTTATACAGAGTATATCAGAAGAGGAGGGAGCCACTGCAAGAGTATGTCACTAGAAAAGATCTTTATTCCTTCATGCAACCCAGCGACAACAATAAATGCCTTTAGAAATGGACTCCTTTTTTATGGGGAATTATACAAAGATCTGACAAAGCTCAACTGTAACACAATGGAAGACGCCCTAACCAGAACTGTAATCCAAATCAAATGTGAGGAAGATGAGGCGAACCAAATTAGGCACACGAGATATGATGACCGTCACCAAAGGCGAAGTGAAAAAAGACTAGAATCTAGGCCGTTTGAGCCTTACTATCAACTTTAACTCGCAGTTCAAGTAGAAATAAGAAACTGTACGACCGCCAGCCAACCAGACCCACAAACAAATCATCTGGTTCCAATAAGTTCAAGTTTCCAGAGTACAACCTCAATGTTGAACCGGCCCAAGTTATGGTAATCATGAAAAGAATAGGACAAACTGTAAAGTGGCCAATCAAATTCAACCCTGTTGTCTAAACGGACACTTCCAAGTGGTATAAATTTCAAGAGACCATGGTCACAACACCACCGATTAAATCGCTTTAAGATTAGAGGTGGCAGCTCTATTGAAGAGAGGACACCTCCAAGATTTATTTATAGACAAGGGAAAGAATACAGTCAATTAGAAAAATAACAAAAGACCATCTCCTACTCCACGAGAAACACCACCAAAGGAATTCTACTCCATTATCTCTGGAGGTACAAAAGTCAGTGGGGTAAGTTACTCCTCAACCAAGTGGCATGCTTGAGCAAGCCATCACCCAGAAGTCTGCTCTACCCATCCACCCTCCCAAGCATCAAACAAGCAAGTCATCCAGTTTGAGGATGATGAGCCAACCACCCTAACTGCACCACATCATGACGCCTTAGTCATCTCCCTTCAAATATTCAACATCCTAATCAAGAGAGTGTTTGTAGATGAGGGATCCTTAACCAATATCCTCTTCCTGGAAGTAGTGAAAGTCATGGTATTGGATGAGTCGAATATCAGCAAGCACCCAACCATTCTGGTCGGGTTTAGTTTCGAACAGAAGTACACCATTGGATAAATTGCCTTACTTGTTTATGCCAGTGGAGTCAACAGACAAACCATATTCCTGGTGCTTAACTGTCGCTCCTCCTACAATGTTATCTTTGGTTGAATCTAGATCCATGACATACGAGTTGTCCCATCCACCTTCCATCAAACCATCAGATTCCTGACCAAATAGGGAGTGAGAGAGATCAAGGGTGATCCTAAAGCCTTGAGAGATTGCTACAAAAATGCCTTCAAAGGCAAGAGTCATGCATTGTAGCAATTATGGAACAACCCAACCCTTCTAACTGAACTAGATCAACCATCCATGGAAGAGTTGGATGAAATTCAAATACACCCAAATTTCCCCAACCGAAAGACCCAGATTGCCTCTTGCCTAAGGCCTAAGGTAGAGAAGCGACTTATAGACTTTCTCAAACACAACCAAGACTGTTTTACCTGGTCTCATGCTGCATGACAGGGAACAACCTTGAGGCCATTGTCCATCACCTCCAAGCAAACCTTGATCAACCCCTTAGTAAAACAAAAGCAGAGAAAATTTGCTCAAAATGCAATCGAGTCATCAATGAGGAAGTTGACGAGCTGCTAACTAATGGATTAATCCGAGAAGTGCATCACCCCTACTGGTTCGCTAACATGGTCATCGTAAAAAAAAAAAAAAAAAAAAAAAGAATGGGAAATGGAGGGTCTGCATAGATTTCACAAATTTGAACAAGGGATGCCCTAAAGACTCCTTCTCTCTCCCCCACATTTACATACTGGTCGATGCGACAACGAATCATGAGTTCCTAAGCTTTATGGACACCTTCTCAAGCTATAACCAAATTTTGATGCATCTAAGTGACCAAGAAAAAACAACCTTCATCACAGAAAGGGACAGCTATTGCTACAAAGTAATGCCCTTTGGTCTCAAGAATGTCAGAGCCACTTATCAACAACTGGTCAACAAAATGTTTGTTGAACACCTGGGAGATACTATGAAAGTATATATCGACGACATGCTCATCAAGTCTCTTATAGCCAAGCAGCACTTTAACTATCTCAGCCAAGTCTTCGCTGTCCTCAGAAAGTACAATATGAAGCTCAACCCAACAAGGTGTTCATTTGGGGTATTATTAAAAAAATTCTTAGGGTACATGGTGACTCAGCGCAAAATAAAAGTCAATCCTAATCAAATCCAGGCAGTCCTAAATATACCATCACCTATCCTTTTGCTTCCCAATCGACCCTCTCATAGGACTTAGGCAACCTAATTTTGACCAAATCAGGAATGTGATACAGCGTCCCAATCCTTCACACATCACTCTCCTTTAGCAAAAGCAGATAATCCGCATTCAGTATCCCACTCCCTAGGCGACTCAGCTCATCCCCTGAACCCCCACTTGTGAAAGGCAAATTTGATGAATTGTCAGACTCTTCCCTACTTGTCCTTTGCCTCTCTGAACCATCATTGCTATCATCACCACTCGGCTCGGGAATTACCACACTCACCTTCTTTGGTATCTACACTGCAGGTACATCTCCACCCTCTGGCAACACCACCATGGTTGGGGCTCTCTCGTACTCATCACTTACCTCCATCTCTGCCTCATTCATCTCACCCGACTTTAAGAGCAACATCGAAATTCCAATTCCTTAACCCACTCAACCCAAGCGACCGATCGAGTCATCACCAAGGCTAAGATACTCAACCTTTCAATTGAACACAATTCTATCACTCGGCTCGATCAGGACGACCAAGTGATTACCCTTTCAACTTACTAGCCTTACCTTCAGCTTCAAACACACCCACTCGCCCAAGGTGACCGAGTGACCAAGGCACCTCTACCAAAACTAATCCCTCGAAAACCTCTTGCCTCTATGAAGCTCTCAACTTGGTCGGGATGATTGAAAGGCTACGCCTTCAAAATTCCTTTCTTTATTCAAGTCCCATTCCACTTGGTCTCAGAGGTCTCAGAGATTGGGTGACCTAAGTGCCTTAGCTCTAATTCAAAAATTCTTCTCCAACTCAAGATTTCACCCAACCACACGACCAGACTCGGTCAAGCAGGTCGAGACGTGCCAAACGAGAACCCTGCATAACATGACTTCATCTTTTATCCTTCCAAAACCCAAGAACTCCAAAAATCAACCCAACATACCTATACCCTTGCCAAAACACAACCAAAATTTCAACAAACTCCAAATCTCGCCCCCAAATCAAACACAATTCTTGGATCTTTGAAGAAAAACACATAAACCACCACCAAATGCTCCAAAACTCTTAAAAACTTTCTTTAAAATACCCCAAAAAAAAAAAAAAAAAAAAAAAAAAAAAAAAAAAAAAAAAAAAAAAAAACCTTTTCTCTTTTATCCGAGCTAGAAATCTATGAACTGACTTAACAATTGATCTCTAAAAGAGATAGAACTTGAAATCAACAAGAAAGAGGATCATGAAAAGCAAATTATTGTGAAGAGAATACCGAAAAATTCCTCGAAGCCCTGAAGTTCATCGTCTACAAATCTCATTGCATAAATTTTTTCCCTACGTTTTGAAATGAAGGCAAAAAGTCGAAAAGGGCATAATCAATGCCTTGCGAAAACTACCTGCAAAGCATTAAATGCAGCTTCATTCAAAGGGTGCCATGTGGCATATCCACACCACAAGAAACCTCAAAACTCCTACCTAAAAGCTTTAATATTCCCTCTCAAAGGGTTTTGAAATCCTAACCATACACGTCTCGCCAACCCACACGTCATGTACCTTAGAAGCTTTATTGGATCCACATACCCTAGTACCACTAGTTAATCGACCTGATCGGGCAAGTACGCCCCCAGTTGATGCGAACGGCTCAATTCATTCATCCTACCTAACCAACACCATCAAGACATGTTTTGCATTCACCCTTTTGGTCCGCCCGAGTAAGTGGGTATGCTATGAAGAAATCTGACCACACCTAGAACATGCTCTCTTCAACAAACTCAAGCAGTTCACTCTTACTCAGTACTACATACCAAGAGGTATGCTCAAGAAACATTTCCTCATATACCCACTCGGTGCATCGAGTGTGTTTCTCCAAAGAATCAGCTATAATATCTCTCACACAGTTTGATGCACCAAGTGAGAACATCCCTAATGTATGTGGATGCGCCCATTCACTTGTTTTGATCCACTGAGTGAGAGCATCTTCACCAAGATGAGTTTAATGTAACCTCATTCGATTCGATGCACTGAGTGAAATACACATTTGTCGAAATGCACCTTCTCACCCAGTTCGTTGCATCAAGTGAGATAATCGTAAGTAATCACTTTTCTTCACTCGGTTCAATGCACCGAGTGAGGGCAGCTTCACAGTTTCTTGTACTCACCCAGTCAGTTTGATGCACCAAGTGAAAATGCTCCCATAAAGTTGTGCCTCACACCCTCACTTAGTTCAACGCGCCGAATGAGATCTCCATGGGTAATCGCACTTTCTAACTCGATTTGATGCACCGAGAGATAACACATTCGTAACTTACGTCTCATACTCATTCACTCGATCTAGCACACCAAGTGAGTCACCTCCATGCAACAAATTTCACCAAGCATCTAGGCTGCGTTTGGTTCAAAATTTGGGGGTTTTGGGAAAAGTTTTTTGAAAAAAGTTAAAAAAAAGTTGAATTGGGTGGGTATTACGAGGTAAAATTTATAAATTAATAAAATCTCCTTTATGTTTGTTTTTTTAAAAAATACCCCCTATAATAAAACATTAAAAGTTAACAAAAATACCCCTAACCCACCCTCAAACACCCCCAGCCGGCGACCACTACCGGAGGTGGCCAGAGTCACCGTATGGGCGCATGACCGGTTGGATCTTGCCGGTCATGCGTCGCTATGGCCTTTTCCGGCCAGATCCACGGTGGATCTGGCCGGAAAAGGCCAGATCTACGGTCAGATCTGGCCGTCAACGGCCAGATCTGGCCGTATTTGCTCTCAACGACAGCCAACAAACGGTCGTCGTTGATGGTCAACGACGACAGTTTGTTGGCCGTCGTGACCGAGAGTTACGGCCAAAGATCTGGCTGTCAACGGCCAGATCTTTGGCCTTAGATCTGGCCGGAAAAGGCTAGATCGGCGCACTGCCGGTCAGATTCAGCCGGTAGTGCGCCATTCTACCAGATTCCGGCCATTTTCTGGTGGTGGTGGCCGGAATCTGGTAAATGTGGATTATTGGGGTGTTTTTGTAATTTAAAAAAAAATATTTAGGGGTATTTAATTAAATTATCAAATTTAAGGGGTTTAAAAAAAGTTGAATAATTTTGGGAGTAGTATTCCCAAAAATCTGAATTTTTTGGTATTTTACTGTTTAACTTTTTTGGGAATACTAAAAGTAGTATTCCCAAATGTGAAACAAACGCAGCCCTAGTTTCAGAAACCGAAAGTTGGCACCAACATACGTAACCACCTAGTCGGTTAGGCGGGGTGATTGAATGCACATTCTCGTAGCATTAACTATTTTCTAAGCTAAGCACTCTTTAACTTAGAGACTTGGGGTGGGCAAAGTGTTAAGACAAAAAATGTCTTCAGCCTCAGTGGGCCCGAAATGAAACACCTTCAACAAGGCTCAGAGTAATAGCCTAATTTTGATTAGGTCTATAATAGAATTCGCATATTAGGCCAGCCCATTAGACCCACCAAGCTACTTACAGATTGAGCCTAATCACTAAGGCCTTAATTCACGTAGGCCTTACCATCAGTTTGTCTAAGCCCAGGCCCATTGATCCAAGATCACCTACAAAACTTAGGGTTTACTTAGACCCTAAGGTCATCTACTTCCTATTTTAGTACTATCCAGATTCTCTCAAAAAGATCCATCTACATCTTAATTCGTCTAAGATCCGAATCTTAGACTAAATAAGTCTTCTTCTCCTACTAAGGCAAGTGAATTGAAGACTTTCCTATTCATTAAACCTCAACTATTATGGACTCATAGTCGTTCTAGGATTCGGAGATCCTACGACTGCTACATAAACAAAAGCATGCCCTCTCATAATTCATTCGACATCACACCTTCAAACCCTTTAGTACTCATCCTTAAGAGTTATACATCACCGCTGTAGTTCTAGTCTCTGACTAAACTTCTGGTAACCCTCTCTTTCCCTTATCCTCACTAAATTAGCTTCATTCAGCCTTGTTAACTTGAGCATCAGAGTGCCTATGACAAACACCACCCTTGTGTTTCCCTTTCACTTCACACTTTTTCTTTGTGTGTGCAGGTACAACAAATTGCTAGTGGCCTCAACCACACGAGATTAGATTCCCCATTCCGTAACCATAGATTTTACCATCTAAAGAAGTTTGAAGCTTAGTGCACTAATTTCACTATGTAGTGGGAAGGGGGGGCAAAGTGTTAGGGTCAAAAAATGTCCTAAGCCTCAGTAGACCCAAAAATGAAACAACTTCAAGCTCAGAGTCATGGCCCAATTTTGATTAGGCCTATAATAGAATTTGCATGTTAGGCCAACCCATTAGACCCACCAGGCTGCTTACAGATTGAGCCTAATCACTAAGGCCTTAATTTACTTAGGCCTTATCATCAATTTATCTGGGCCCAGGCCTATTGATCCAAGATCACCTACAAAACCTAGGGTTTACTTAGACCCTAAGGTCATCTATTTCCTATTTTAGTACTATCTAGATTCTCTTAAAAAGATCCATCTACATATTAATTCGTCTAAGATCCGAATCTTAGATTAAATAAGACTTTTTCCCCTACTAAGTGAATTGAAGACTTTCCTATTCACTAAACCTCAACCATTATCGACTCATAGTCCTTTTAGGATTCGGAGATTCTACGATTGCTATATAAACAGAGGCCTGTCCTCTCATAATTCATTCAATATCACACCTTTAAACCCTTTAATACTCAACCTTAAGAGTTATACATCACCACTGTAGTTCTAGTGTCTGACTAAACTTCCGGTAATCCTCTCTTTCTCTTATCCTCACTAAATTAGCCTCATTCAACCTTGCTTATTTGAGCATCAGAGTGCATACGACAAACACCACCCTGGTGTTTCCCGTTCACTTCACACTTGTTTTTTTGTGTGTGCAAGTACAACAGATTGCTAGTGGCCTCAATCACACGAGATCAGATCCCCCTTTCGTAACTATAGATTTTACCATCTACAAGAAGTTTGAAGCTTAGTGCACTGATTTCACTATGTGGTAGTATATTGGACTAATTTGTGATGTTTACAAGTTATATGGTTTAGGTTCAAATAGGTAAAATGTAAACCACTGTCATTTCATACACAACAAAAAACTATATAAGTGGTTGTTTTTTGTTACAGAATTTAGTTAATTAAAAATGCATTCCTTCGTCGTTCTTCAACAACTAATTCTTGATTTTTCTTTCAATCTCTGAAATTCTTCATGGTATTAGAGCCCTAGACAAACGTCTATGGTTAATCTCAGCTTTGATTCTACAAAATTGGACTCACAATCAACAAATATGGATACTGTTAGCACCAATTTCACTACCTCAAACCTCCACCCACTTACCAACCATTTCGGTGAAACTGTTGGAGAAAAATTACTCCTTTTGGAATTCGTAAATCTTACCAGCATTTACCTCTCATGGAATTGATAGTTTTATTACTGAAGAAAGATTTGTCCTCCTATGTTTTTGCTAGATAAAAGTGATGAATTTGGGCAAACAGTAAAGAAGTCAAACCCTAACTATCTTTGTTGGAAAATGATCGATCAATTCTTAGTTAGTTGGTTGTACTCTATTCTTTTACAATCAATGTTTCAACATTTAGCGAAATGTAACATTGCTTATGAGATTTAGAACACCTTGGAGCTTCATTTTACAATATGAGGGATTTATTGCAAATCACTAAGAAAGAAGCTAGTAGTGTAAATGACTATGTGTTGAAAATTAAGGAATTGAGAGATGAATTAATTGCTAGTGATGTTGATATAATTGATGAGGAACTGTTATTGTATATAATGGATGACTTAGGGCTTGAGTATGATGCAGTAATAGTTAATTTGACCTCAAACAATAGTCCAACGATATTGCAAGAGGCTCAATTCCTACTACATAAACATGAAATTAGATTGGAAAGGTAGCAAAATTCTTTCTCTAGTTTCATTAAGCTCTATGGTTTCAAGACAAAATCAGATTGAATCCTCTCTTGGCCCTCACCATGTCAATTCTATCTTTACTCAAAAATCTCATCCCTAATCCTTTTCTAGCCTTACACATCCAAACAAACCATTTATCTCTCAATCAAGCCCTAGTATTCATTAGTTTCTTGGAAATAATGGGAATTAGGGTTTCATTAGATCTGATTTTGGTCTTCCACATCAACAACCACACTCTCAATTCTTACCAATTGGTGATGGTTTTAATCCCTTTAAGTAGTACCAAGTTTACAATTCTCAACTAGTACAAAGTAAGGGTAGAGGAAGGGGTTACTTTAGACCTAAATTGATCTATTAAGTATGTGGTGAAGGTGGTCATTTAGCCTTGCAGTGTTACCACAAGTTTGATCACAACTATCAAGGTCTTGTAGTTACTAAAGCTAGATCAACTACCTTAATGTTGAATCTGGTCCTAGATCTTCTCATTTTACTGCCTCACAAGCTCCAGCTCACATTACTCAATCTCATGAGTCAGCACAAGCTTTTTTGGCAACAAAGGTTATGCTAGGTCACTTCTTTAATAAACCAGCCTTTACTTCTTACAATCTTGGATATCTGGGACTCATCAACAGTTAATGGTTATTCTCAACAACATTTGTCTTCTCAAGTGATCTCACCCTCAGTTGGATCTCTTGGTGTCACTGTGTTTTTCAAAGAAGACCATTCTTCTCTTACAAGTGTCTCTCAGAATATATCAATTGTTACTTCACATATAATCACTTATCAGATATGGTATGTTGATTCTAGAGCAACTAATCACATGACTGCAGACGTGAGGAATTTGGTTATTAAGGACAATTACCAAAGGGGTTCAATAGTCCAAGTGGGAGATGGACAAACAATTCCAATATCACAAACAGGCATGTCTTTTCTCAACTCATAATATTCTCCAAGAGTTTTGTATCTCAAAAATGTGTTGTATGTCTCATATAGCTAAAAATTTATTAAGCATATCTCAAAGTACTAAAGACAATGGTGTAATTATTGAGTTTCACTCTGACCATTGTCTTGTAAAGGATAAATGCACCAAAGAGATATTGCTTCAAGGCTTCTTAAAAGATGGCCAGTATCAGCTACAAGGCTCATGTTCGTCAGTGGCCTCTGCTCTTGGATATGCTTCTGGTTCTAAAGCTTCTTTTGATGTTGCTACTATCACCAACACAAGTGATAGTATTAGGAGTAATAATAAAGAAATGTGTTATGTTGATGCAGTTTCCAACACTAGTGATGATGTTAGTAATAATAATAAAGAGCTTGTATCTCTTAAAAGTAATTCTGATGTAATATTGACAAAATTGTGGCATACTAGGTTAGGGTATCCACAAGTCAAAGCTCTTAAGCTTGTTATGAATAAAGTTCATGTACATGGATGCTTTGATAATAAAATTTTTTGTGAAGCATGCCAATTTGGCAAGATGTCTCAAATTTCCTTTCCTATGTCTACTTCCAAATCCATAAAACCACTTGAATTGGAGTATTCTGACTTGTGAGGACCTACTCCAATTTGTTCTTCTAAAGGATTTTAGTATTACTTACTTTTTGTGGATTATTATAGTAGACACATGTGGTTATACCATTTAAAACTCAAATATGAAGCCTTTAAAGTGTTTACACATTTTCATAATTAAGTTTTTTGAAAACCAATTGGATGCCAAACTTAAGACCCTACAAACTAACTGGGGAGGTGAGTTCAGGTCTTTTATTGAATATTTAAAAAGAATGGTATTGGCTTTTAACATCCATGTCCTTACCTACACTAGCAAAATGGAAGAGTAGAAAGGAGACATAGGACAATTACAAAGTTTGGATTAACTCTCCTAGCACATGCCAGTATGCCCTTGTGTTTTTGGTGGCAAGCCTTTTGTACAGCACTATATGTTGTTAAGAAGCTTCCTTCATCTGTCCTAGAAGATGTTTCTCCCTATCAAAAACTATTTCCCATGTATAATGAACTTAAGGTCTTTGGTTTCTCTTATTACTTTTACATAAGACCTTATCAGAAGCATAAATTTTCTTACCACGCTAAACATATTGTGTCTTTGTAGGCTACAACCTTGCCCATAAAGGTTATAAGTGCCTTTCCTCCACAAGCAGAGTCTACATAGTAAAACAAGCAAAATTTGATGAAACATCTTTTCCTTTCAAGCTTGGTTTCAAGTGCTTTCTCTTTAAAGATGGTGTCATAGATGGTTTAGACTCTCATCCTAATATTGATAGTTTCCTTTCTTCATTGAATCTTGCTCATTATTTAAACACAAGTACGACTTCTTCTGTTACTATGACAGGTTCACCTTCACAAGATTCTCTTGAGAATAGTTCACCCTCTCAGTTAGAACTATGGGTGTTCAGTTTCAGGTACCCTGCATTTTTTTAAAGAATCAAAACCAGAACTGACTAGGTACTCAGAACCAGAACCTGTAACAATGGTTCCGGTTCCAGTTCTGGGTACCCTATAAAATTACAAGGACCCCTCAAAGTTTTTAAAATGGTAAAAAAAACCCTTAAAACTTACAAAAACCCCCCGCCTGGCACTAGTTAACAAAAATAAAATTACAAATTATAAATTCAAAATTACAAACTCCATTACTTTGTAAAGGTAGATTCTCAAAAGTCAAACCAACTTACTTTAAATGTTATGAAATATAAATATAAATGTATTTACATTACTCTTTCTACAAAAGTTTTTATTAACCCCTCTAATCTTTAATTAGTTTTTATATTAGTCTCGGTTCCTGGTTCTGGTTCTGGTTCCTAACTATAGGAACCAGAATTGCACAGTAATGGTTCCAAAAATTTGGAATCGAAAGCTACCCGTTGACGGTCGGTTTTGGGTAGGAACCGGAACCAAACCCCAGGTACCCTCCAGTTCCGGTTCCAACCGGTTCTTTTGAACACCCCTAGTTAGAACTGATAAAATTAGTTCTTTCTCAAAATTTTGTTCTACAAAAAATGTTTGTGATAATGTTTCATTGCCTCTGAGGCCTGATACTACTAATGCATCAAGAAGATCTATTGCTCACATCTCAAGTTCTAATCCAAGTCTGGTGCCCTTGGAAGCTTCTACTGATAAGACTTCCTCCTCATTGTCTCTGAGATCTGATTCCAATTTCACTAGTTCATCTAAGAAGATTACTTCTAATATCTCAGGTTCATTACCTCTAAGGTCTGATTTTTCTACTTCACCAGGTAGACTTACTACTAACATCTCCAATTCTAATCCAAGTCTAGTGCCCTTGGAAACTTCTACTGGTCAGACTTCTTTTCCAAGAATTCAGTTAGAAGTTGTTCTGCCTCTTCTAAAGGAAACACAAAGCACAAATAAGCATCCAATGCTTACTAGATCAAAGACTCATGCTCACCACACCTTAAGATATGGCTACCTCTCTACCTTTTCCATCTTGGATGAACCAAAAACAACCTTAGAAGCCCTTATGATTCCAAAATGGAAGGAAACAATGAATGATGAATTTGAAGCTCTTTTGTGAAACAAAACTTGGGAATTGGTCCCTTTTTCCTCAAATATGCATGTTGTAGGATGTAAGTGGGTTTTCAAAACAAAGTTGAAGTCTGATGGCACTCTCTAGAAATACAAGGCAAGACAAGTGACTAAAGGTTTCCAACAAACTTTAGGTTTGGATTACTTTGACACATTCTCTCCTGTCATTAAACCTACCACTATAAGAATCATGCTCTCACTTGTTGTTCATAACAATTGGGATATACAACAAATGGACATCAATAATGCCTTTCTGAATGGAGAACTTATAAAAACTATATTTATGATGCAACTAGAAGGCTTTGCTGATCATCTTCAACCCAAACATGTATGTAAACTCAACAAGGCCCTATTTGGGTTAAAATAGGCACCAAGGGCATGGTTTGACAAATTAAAGACAACCCTAACTGATTGGGGATTTCTAAGTTCTATTTTTGACACAAATCTATTTTTCTTTAAAAAGGGGTCTTAAGTGGTTTACTTGTTGGCATATGTAGACAACATTCTCATTACAAGGAATGACTCTACATTGATTGATCAAATAGTTATAGACCTGAATAACAAGTTTGCTTTGAAAACTCTAGGTCTTTAAACTATTTTCTTGGTTTTGAAGTACAAAGAGATTAGTCAGGTTTATTTCTCAGTCGGTCCAAATATGCTCAAGACTTACTACATAAAGTTGGTTTAAAAGAATGCAAGCCCTACAATACTCCTATGGCTACAAGCACTAAAATGATGAAAGAAGATAGTGATTTTTTTTTTACCAACCTTCTCTTTATAGAAGCCTTGTAGGTGGTCTACAATACTTAACTTTGTCCAGACCTAATCCAGCTTTTGTTGTTAACAAGTTGAGTCGATTTCTTCAGTTTCCTACTAGAAACTATAGGACTACTCACAAAAGAGTCCTTTTCTATGTCGATGTTGACTGGGCAAGTGATGTTGGTGAAATGAGATCCACAATAGGCTATAGCATATTTCATGGAGGGAACTTGATGTTGTGGAGTTCTAGAAAATAGAAGGTGGTCGCTCTTTCTTCAACAGAGGCAAAATATAGAGCCTTTAGCCAAGTAGCCATCGAAATAGTTTGGATTCAAAATTTGTTTCATGAACTTGACGTACAAATAAATAGTGTTCCATTTCTTTGGTGTGACAATATGAGTGCAGGGGCACTATCATCTAATCTTGCGTTTCATGCCAAGACTAAGCATATTGAGATCGATGTCCATTATGTGAGGGAGTTGGTTGTTGACAAGAAACTTGTTAAGTTTATATCCTCTGAATGTCAAATTGCTTATGTACTAACAAAAGCACTTCATGCTTACAGATTTCAAGCTCTTAAAGACAGGTTGACTGTTGTTTCTTCTCTACCAACACTGATTATTGAAACTAAAGACAAATCATTATTGATAGAAGATCAAGTTTGTGAAGATGATGGTATTTTGATACAATGAATTTTTTTTTTTTTTTTTTTTTTTTTGTGCTAACCTAAATAATTGTCAAGTTGGCAATAGTAATCAATTACAGGAGGTCAAAAGTCAACAAAAAACCTTCTCTAAAGAAAGCAGAAAGAGAATTTGGCTCAAGAGGAAATGTTGAGTAAAGTGAATGAAAAGAGGAAAGCAAGAGAGTTTAGTTCAATGGGAAATATTGAGTAGAGTGAATGGAACAAGGAAAGTAAGATAGTTTAGCTTAAGGGGAAATGTTAAGTAATGTGTGCTAGAAGTCTCAAGCTTAGTGCATTGATTTCACTATGTAGTTGTGTATTGGACTAATTTGTAATGTTTACAAGTTATATTGTTTAGGTTCAAATAGGTAAAATGTAAAACACTGTCGTTTCATACAGAGCAAACAACTATATAAGTGGTTGTTTTCTATTATAGAATTTAGTTAATGAAAAAAACATTATTTCATCGTTCTTCAACAACTAATTCTTGAATCTTCTAGATTTTTTTCTTTCAATCTCTAAAATTCTTCAATATTTGCAACAAAGATACACAAAAACCATTATAAAGAGAAAATACAGGATCGTGTTAATTACAAACAACTTTACAACAAAAATCAAATCCACTAATGAACATTGTTTTTAAACCCGATGCGAGCCTTCACCTGGTCAAGGGTCAACATGGTCCGACCAGTTCGATCGATCTATCGACGACATCAACATATCCAACTAGTTTGAAACTTAACAGACATACTCCTAAAATTACATATCAGTCCCTACAAGTTTGAAATCCAACAAACACACCCCTATGATTTGGCTAGAAAACCCTAGCCACCGCAACTACAATCCATCCTAGATTATCCCAACGCTAGAAAAACCACAACTAGGACACCACGAAAACCCTAATTCACTACAAAACACCACCATTTGCCGCAACAAAATTTTATTAATCCATGTCTTAAATGTCTACAAAATCAAACTCATCTAATCACATGGAGGCCAAGTGAAGTGTGACTAATGACGAACAATGGAGTAGTGGAGCAGAACGGCCTGAGTAGGTCGATCGAAGGATGCATGGAATGAGGAATGAAGATTGAAGAATTGGAATTAGAAAAGGGATTTTGTTTTTAGGGATTTTATTGAACTAGTTTAGCCACTAGTTCAAATTTGGGTCAATTTGGGTCAATGGCTAAAACAGGGTTTAGGTGTCCCCGAACCAGAGAGGGGGCTGGTTCCTAATCGGACTAGTAGAACCAGCCAGTCCGGTCCGGGTTTTAAAACCTTGCTAATAAAGCCAAAACAACAAAGAAACAAGACCCGAAAGGAAAATAGAAATCTCCCCACACTATAAATGTGTATAATACTAAATATCTAAGATTTTTTTTATTCTCTCCTCATCCGGTCATCCCGTGTCCATTTAAATGGTTGTGTAAATTATGTAAGCCAACAATTTTGCTCAACAATTCACAATTATTCCAACAGTTTACTCCTTCCTATGGTAGAAGATTGTTAAGATATTTTGGCTTGTTTTATTGAGTTGGTTTTCTTGTAAATAAATTTATATCTCATTGGAAAATGTTATATAAAAAGAAATATAATTATGATAAGAAGAATTCTGTTAACAATAAAATATCCCTATATTGTATATAATACATGTTGAAGGGATTTTAGCCTAACCCAATTTGATAAAAGCCAATGAGATATAAAAAACACAAAAACTTTCCGCTTTTTTTTTTATTTAATCATACATAGCTATTACTAATTTCAACATGTGATAAGATGTTTAAAAGTGCATGAGATTATGGTTTAAGAGAGGATTATAATTCTATTTATCTCCTCCTTTGCCTGTTCGTATCCTTAGACTTGAGAAATGAATTTCTCATAGCTTTTAGACTGTTGACGACATCGTTCATCGCCATTCGCTCTTCTGGAGATGTCTTTGAGCAGAGGAGCCCAACTCTCAATACTGAAACCAAGCATTCTTCCAATAATTTTTTATTGTTTATTCCAGACTCAATGTCGATTATGGATTCTTCTATACCATCTTCATTTTCTTCTTCAAAGAGCAGCGAGGGGTCAACAACATCCATGACATGATTTGGAAAGGCTATGAAAACGAACTTGTAAATGCTGAAATCATCTTTGAACATCTCATCTGTAGGTCTTTTCCCAGTAAACATCTCCAACAGCAATATACCATAACTATATATGTCTCCAAGCATAGAAACTTGACCACACATATACTCTGCAATTTTAAAATTTGTAATTAGGATACACGAATTTGGGTAGGCAGTGTTGTTCACCATCGCTTTTTGTTTTACTAGATATGAGAAACATTGTTGGTTTTTGGACTTTTAAATTTGTGACTTAGAGAAAATGGTAATGCATGAACTAATTAGGTATGATTATCATGATGAAAAATAATTAACTACGTACCTGGAGGGATGTACCCAATAGAACCTCGTAGGCCAACTGACATTGTTTGATTTTGGAAGGCATTGTTTGATGTTTCAAAAAGGAACCTCGCCAATCCGAAGTCACCGACATGGACTGTCATATCTTCATCTAATAGTATGTTGCTTGGCTTTAAATCACAATGAACAATTGTTGTCTGACAATAGTGATGTAGATAATCAAATGCAAAAGCAACATCAATTGCTATAGACAGTCTCTGAATAAGGTTCATTTTCTTGATTCCAGCAAGTTGCTCGTCAACAGTCGGATGTAACCATTTGTCCAAACTTCCATTAGGCATAAACTCAAAAACTAAACATTTGAAGTCATTTCCTTCAAAATCAATACTTGAGCAAACAGTTATGACTCGAAGAATATTACAATGTCGTATTCTTCTTAAAGCATTGCATTCGTCATCGAAACTCTTTAAAGCTCCCCGTTGATCAACTTTTAATACCTTTATTGCAACAATTTGTCCATCACTAGAAAGAATACCTTTGTATACCGAACCAAAACTACCAAAGCCAATTAAATTTTCTTCAGAAAAGTTATTGGTTGATTTTAAGATCTCTAAGTAAGACAAACCCAATTGTAGCTCAATCGAAGATGAAGTGGGTTGTCTCTTTGATGATTTCATGATGTAATAAAGAACAAAAGAAGTTAGATAGAAGAAAAAGAAGCACGGCTCCAGAAATAGTTATTACAATTACTACTTTGGGTCTAAAATGATTTCTAGAAACATGTTTCGAGCAGAGAGGTAAAACTAGTTCTGGGATACCGTCACAGAGCTTTTCATTTCCGTAAACTGAAATGGCACTTGCATTTGCGAATATTCCTTCTTTAGTGACCTGACCATCAAATTTATTATATGAAAGATTGAGATTCCTAAGAGATCTAAGTTCACTAAAAAATGCAGGAATCTGACCAGACAAGTTTTTGTGAGAAAGATCTAATTTTTCTAAACCTCTTATATTTATCAAAGATTGGGGAATAGTTCCTTCAAATTTGTTGCTCTCCAAGTACAAACGTTCCAAACTACTACAACCATCAAGACTATTTGGGATTTCTCCTAACAATTTGTTGTTGGACATCCAATTCTACAAGATTTTTCAAGCTACCCACTTCAAATGGTAACGAGCCACTCAAAAAATTGTTAAGACAGGACCAAAGCAATTGAAAGGGAAGAAATACTTGACTTCTTTAGGTATGGTGCCCTTCAAATTATTACGAGACAAATCCAACGTCTTCAAATGTTGACAATTTCCTAGACTCGGAGGTATGCTACCCTCAAATTTATTATTTGCCATAAAAAGCGTATTCAATTTAGTCAAGTTCCCTAGGAAAGATGAAATTGTTCCTGAAAAATTGTTGTCACTCAAATCCAATACTTGTAGATTTCGGAGCTTTCCAAAATCATCAGGAACAGTACCACTAAAGTTGTTATTTTCCAATCCTAGAGCTGTTAAATTAACTAGATTTCCAATCCCAAAAGGGATTTTCCCATGAATCAAATTTGATCCCAAGGTAAGCATTTGCAGCTGGCTTGAAAGGTTCCCTATGGAGTCAGGCAGTTCTCCTCCAAATCGATTTACATAAAGACCCAACAGTTCGAGACTAGAACAATTAGTCAAGAAAGATAGAAAATTCAAGTCACCGGTTTTCCCACTTCCAAGTCTATTGAATTCAAAATTGAGTCTAACTAGACCTTGCAAATTTCCAAAGCTTCCAGGAATGGTCCCGGTGAGACCGTTCTCAGCCATATCAAGAAGCTCAAGTTTAGAGGCATTTGACAATGAAACAGGAATACTTCCTGTAAAATTGTTAACACCACCGGCAAATGCTTCAAGATTAGGGAAAGTGAAACCCAAATCTGAAGGCAGCTAGCCGTGGAGCTGGTTTCGAGCCACCGCAAAAGTATAGATAGATGATAGATTATAAATTGAAGGAGGGATCGTACCAGACAGAAAATTTGCCGAAAGTTGAAGAAATCCGAGGCTTGATAGTTGGCCTATTTTAAGTGGAATGTTTCCATGCAAATAATTCCAAGAAAGTGACAGCTCTTCCAGAGAGGAAAAATTCCCTATCCAGGATGGAATTTTTCCTGTAAGATTGTTATTTGCAAGGACGAACACTTCCAGCTTTGATAATGAACGAAGCTCCTCCGCTACTGCCCATTAAACTCGTTGAAACTAAGATCAAATACTCTAAGTTCTGTACAACGCGATATATTCGTCGAAATACTCCCGCTAAATCGATTGTCATTCAAGGTGAGATTCTGCAGGCGTGGTAACCGGCCTATTTCTTCAGGAACTTCACCATGGAAGCCATTGTTTCCCAGGTTGATAGCAGTAAGAGATGTAAGGTTTCCTATAGAAGGTGGGATGGAACCAACCAACTTTTGCGAGCTCAAGTTCAAGATTGCGACTCTTCCATTAGTTGGACTGCAGGTAACACGAATCCAATTGCAGAAATGGATAGAAGAATTCCTGGATCTCATTATTTGAAAGGGAGTTATTCGTTGCTTGAAATCAAGTAAAGCGAGTTCATCCGATGCGAAACCTGATGAGGCTAAGGTTATCATCCATAAAAGATGAAACAAATGAAGGGAATGTGGGAAAATACATGCATTGAAAAAGTATTGCTTCATGGTTTTTAATTTATGGCAATGTGAAATTCTAAAAGAAACAATATAAGATGATTAAGATCAATGAGAGTCGATTTGTTTAAAAAGGCAATGCAACTCGCTGGTCAAATTTCCCATGCTATGGCACTCACCCAATTGGCAATAAAAATATATAAAAGCAGTGGCTGCACATCACACAATTGGAAATAAAACAATATAAAACCAGTGGCGGCTCATCGCATATGTTTCGTTCACACCTCAAAGTCGTGGAAGGCGATGCTCCATTTCTTAGCAACTAGGCATTTACGCATAACAACAAAAACCACCCATCCTTCCCGTAGGTTAATTGGGCATGCTTAGAATTTTACTACTTTGAGTTTCTAATATGAACTGATCAACTTATAAGAAGTTCAATGTTGCGTAATTTTATATATATATATATAGGCCTTCAAAAATTAGAGCCAGTGGAATTTTCTTTTGAAAATCCAATAATTCATGAACCAATTATGTAAATGCATTATTGGCTACTGTTTTGGAGGTGTTCGGCGTCACTGACACTCAAGTATATATTTAAATCCTCTGATCAGTGTGTAAATTTGTGCAACCAAAACCAGTCGTTATTCTCGTCAAACAAGCCGAAATTACGGACTCAGAGCATTCTTATTTGATTGAAGGGTTTTTAGGAGAAATTTGAAAAGATAATTAAGGTTTGTTAATATACAATTTAAGGATGCTATAATGACACACAATTTTGACTCAAATTCTTAACACAAAATATTGGCCCTTGGTTTACTATAATCTAATGGTTGAAAAGTTCATAAGTTAACATTAAAATCTAGATTTTACTTTGGTTAACAGTAATAAAAGATTATTCCGACAATCTATCTTAAAATCTAGTTATTATGTTGTTAAGTAATAAAAGATTCTAATGATCTTTTAATCTGAATAGTGATTACTGTAAATGATATTAAGTGTAATCTGATTGTCCAAAAAAAGTTGGGGGTAATACAATTTTTGTTCCTATTTTACCCTAATTAATTAACATTTCTGACACAAATGTCTACGCATCTTTAACTGTCGTTTTATATTAGTTAAATTGCCTTAATTAATTAACATTTCAGACACAAATGTCTACACATCTTTAACTGTCGTTTTATATCAGTTAAATTGCCTTAAATCAATGGATATAAATTTGTGTGTAAAATTGTGTCAAAATTGATAGAAATGAGTTTAAATATTTTCGAAAAATTTGAATACTTTGAAATTTGTTTCATGACGTTGGGTTTGAGGATCATAATTTGTGGATGTCTTTGTTCACTCTTCTAGACTTCTATGGATTTTCTCTGGTTCCCGAGAAAATTTGGATTTGGGCTTACTTCTGGGCTTTTGTTTGTTCGATGGCCCATTTTCCGCTATACAATTGTTCACAATCTTCTTGACTTCTAATGGATTTTCTGTGGTCCCCCAGAAAAATTGGATTTGGGCTTACTTTTGGGATTTGTTTGTTTAATGGCTCATTTCCAGTAAAAGAACCTCAATGACTTAATATATGTACTGAACTTAATAAAATATTGTGTTTGAGTTCAATCAAATTTGAATAATTTTAGAGATTGATACGTTAGATAAGAAGGGAAGGTTTAAAAATATGTGGAAACAGGAGCAAAATGGAAAGAAAATGAAACAGTAATACGAAATGTTTATTGAATTAAAATTGTGATTAAATTTCATTTTACCGGATTTTTACCAAATTTATTATTATAAGTAATGTTGTTCAAATAATATTTCCAATGAATAAATACTATGATTACAAAAAAACTTATACAAAATTATCTATACAAAGTGACGTGACATTATCTTTACAATATCATATCATTCACTATCTTTTAATTTGTATTTATTAAATGAATTTTTTATATTAATTCATCCAATCAAAATCTGACACGTAACTTTATAGGAAATATTTTGTATAAAGTCTTTATAAGTATAATATTATTCATTTCAAAATTCTTTCCTATATAATATGTAATCTTATATAATATTAAATGTTATTATACATAATAAGGCAGATATCTAATAAAATTGATACATTACTTTTAAAATAAAATAAAAATTAAAATACCACCTAATATGTATAAAATTATTAATTTTATTTTCATATAAAAATAAAGCAGAAATATTATTCAAATCCTACATTAGCTTGTTAAACAACAAATGAATTCAATGGCTAGCACCCATGCAAGAACGTCCAAAATCCTTTCCATTCGTCACAAAAAGAAGCTTTAAAAGCAATACGTGTTGGCAACTCTCATGCATGTGTTGATAATCTAGCAATATATGCCAAAACCCAAAACTCAAGCCCTCACTTCTCTACTTCTTTCCCATTTTGGTTTCTCTCTTATCAATATAAAACTTGTAAACTTTCCCTCAATTTTTGTGAGCCTTTCTGGGTTTCTAGAAATGGATTTTCTAAACACTTTTCTGAATTTGATGGTGCCCCCAGCGAGCTTGGTGATGCTGGCCTTTGCATGGCCAGCCCTGTGTTTTATAAACTCCTGTGAATGGCTTTACAACAGTTTGTACGGTGAGGATATGGAAGAAAAGGTGGTCATCATCACCGGAGCCTCTTCTGGTATAGGAGAGGCAAGTTAATTATTTTACCTTAATTTGTTCTAAATTTTCTGTTTTTATTTGAATATTCTTTTGCATTAATGATCTTAACAATAACGTGTCTTTGATTTTCATCGTTAATGTTATTTTATTTTGATCCTAATCGGTCAGCCGAAGTTCAAATTAAATTGGTATATCCTCAGGCAGGGGATTTAATGTATGTAGCAATTAATTTTTTTTTTTTTTTAATTATTTAGCTTTCCATTTACTGTTAATTTTAAGTTGATCCTTTATAGCAATTTAAGATAGATTTGGGGATTTAATGTAGCTTAAAGTGTCTATTTGACATTCCTAACTTAAGCATATATGTTAAACATTTAATTTATAGTAATGGTAGTTAATTAAATTAAAGCCCTAGAAATGTGTCATTTTTTTGAAATTGCAAGAACCAGTAGAAGCTCGGTACCGATGTGGTTCTGCGTTAGCTATGGCCACTGCAGTAGCAGGGGCAGTTGCCTAAGTGGTCCGGTGGTTTCCGGTCCTCAATGTTTCCATTCCAAGAAGTTGCTATGAGTTCCAATTAAAATTGGCTAAACAGCCACTGTTAACTGCTGCAGGATTCTCCCCCTTATTATTTGCAATCTGTAAAGAAATTGCATGTGACCGATAATTAATTGTAATAACGAAGTTATAACCATCTAGAGCAGTTATGAGGACTTACCATATGGTGAGAGTTTATGAATTATGGTTGGCCTTGGTCATTGTAATACAATTTGGCCATGAATAAACAACGCATTGTATACAAAAATCTGGGGAATTGCGATATTAGGAAATGTCATTACAGATATTAAAAGCGTTAAGAGAACATACTGAAATGTGCAAGTCCATAAACAAAACAGATTCATGTGAAAATGTGGTGGTCAGATATCAATCACAGAAAATTTACACAACCTACAGCCGATGGATAGCCAGGATTAGTAGAATGTGCTAGTTTAATTCTTTTTTATTTTTCTATCTTTAGTGAGCCTATTATTTCTGGCAGCAACAATGGTTTCTGTTTATATCTTCATTTTTATTTCATTAAAAAAAAAAATATGACTTTTCGAATCCTGTAGTCAATGTAGTAAAGGTTTCATACCAGTTATGCAATTAATTCTTCTTCCGCATACAAACTTGAGAAATCACTATTATTTTATAGAATAGGTATTTCTAATTTCAGCAAATTGCATATGAATATGCAAAGAGGAGGGCGAATCTTGTGTTGGTGGCACGGAGAGATCACCGACTCCGAGGGATCAGTGAGAATGCAAGCCATATGGGCGCAAGGCACGTTATAGTCATAGCTGCAGATGTTGTCAAGGAAGAGGAATGTAGAAGATTTGTTAATGAAACCATAAATGTCTTCGGACGTGGTAAGTGCCATCCAAATTAGTTCATGATGTATGAAAATAACTATTTCTCAATTATTATTTTTCTTTTTGTTTCTTTTATTTTGCAGTGGACCATCTGGTAAACACAGCAAGTTTGGGACATACATTTTACTTTGAGGAAGTCATGGATACCTCTGTGTTCCCTCATTTGATGGTAAGGCTAAAAAATGCAATAATTGAACTCATTTATTTTAATCACAAATCATTCTGAATTGTTAAAATTCTTCGGCATTAGAATGTTGCTTGATTTGACTTGCTTTTTATTTAACGTACTATCTCTGTTGTTCATTGCTGGTGCTAATACGATTTGGTATTTGAGTATCATTTCGTAGGACATAAATTTTTGGGGAAACGTTTATCCGACCCTTGTTACTCTTCCTTACCTACATGAGAGCAATGGTCGTATCGTTGTGAATGCATCAGTGGAGAACTGGTTACCTCTGCCAAGAATGAGCCTTTACTCTGTGAGTTCCCCGAAAAATAAATTGAAATGCACTATGCAAAATAATATGAGATCTACTTGAACAAGTGATTAATTTCTTAATCTGTTTCAAAATTTCATTTCGGCTCTCAAGTTTTGTGTAATCTTCTTTTGTTTCCTTTTTTGGCAGGCTGCAAAAGCAGCTCTTTTAAACTTCTATGACACGTTGAGATTTGAATTGAGTGACGACGTTGGAATAACAATTGCAACTCATGGATGGGTTGGAAGCGAAATGACCAGAGGCAAATTCATGCTGGAAGAGGGTGCAGAGATGCAATGGAAAGAAGAAAGAGACGTAAGTTTCCATATAATTTGTCATTGCCATTTAGTGCACAAGAGTCCGGCCGTTGTGGAAGTTCATTAGTCTTAATGTGCATTAAGGATATAACAATTCAAGTCTTGCTCTCATTACATGTTCATTTTAGGTCCATGTGACCGGTGGCCCTGTGGAGGATTTCGCAAGGTTAATAGTAGCCGGAGCTTGTCGGGGGGATGCATACGTGAAGTTTCCAAACTGGTACGATATATTCCTACTTTACAGGGTGTTTGTACCCAATGTCCTCAACTGGACTTTTCGGCTCCTGATTTCGACCCACGGTAAAAGAAGAACTTCCCTCGTCGACACAGGGAGGCCTCTTTTTCTGGAAGGCACAGGAAGACCTCTTTTGGAGGGCACACCTCCAAGGAAACTGATTGTAAGTCCCACTACAGCCTTTTCAGCTCAAATTAGTCCCCATCACCAGTAAATTACCTAATAATTAGTCCCCATGCTGTTATCATCTTTTAAATATTATGTGTCTGCTGTAGAATCGTTGTTTCAGCCATAAATTCGGATATTAGAACATTTGATTCTGAGAATAAGTGGATTTCTTCTACTATATAACTTATTCAGTATGTGATAATAAAGAAGTTTTAGCTTAGCCTCGGCTACCCAAATTGTCTATTACTGGGAATTAAACTATATTCATAGGCAACCAAAAACTTTTTATTTGGCTTCTCTACTTTGCTATTTTATGATCACAAAATCAACCTGGGAAACTTTGAGAGAGTGAAGGTCTTTTTAATTGAGAGGTTCACTGGACAGTTTGTGGCACAATCTCTCTTCCATTGTAGATACATATTTCATGCTGGTCTGAATTCCAGTCCATTAAGCTTTTAATTTTAACCTGGCCCAACTCATAATGGGCTTTATGCCATGCTAAACCCATTTTTCTAGAGATTCTATTCGTCCCCCTTGTTGGATTTAATATGCTCTATATTTTTAATATTATTAAACTTATTCGTGTTTCCTTAATTTTTATAAATACTTTTTGCACCCTAATTTTATATAATAAAATCCTAATTTTTCGATGGAATATACCAAATTATATGCAATATAAAATTGTAATTTTTTTAATTATTTTCAATTTAATTTATATTTTATTGCTTTTTACTCAAATATAATTTTTTTTTTCCTTCAAACTATTTATGTTGTAATTAAAAATTATTCTTATATCAATGGTTGTTTGTATTTAGCTGTATTATGTTAACAGGTTAGCTATCTGGAATGATTTTTTTTTTTTTTTAATATCAATTCTTTTGAACATTCAGTTTGAATTCTAAAATTGTGTTTGAGAATAATGATAATGAGGCATAAAACATGAGTGAATGAATTCTAAAATTGTATTTGATAGTGATGATAATGAGGCAAAAAATAAGAGTGAATGAATTGATTGTTTACTCTTTTAAGAAAAATAAATAAATATAACGAACGGGTTTTATAAAAAAAATAAAATAAAATAAAAATAAAAATTTAAACTTTTAAATAAGATGTTTCAAACAGTTGGGTGTTTTTAATTTAAAAATGAGGGAACCCTTTTTTATTTTTTTTTTATTTTTTTGAGTAAGCGACTTCTTCCCACCCAAGGTAATGATTCTCACCCAAAAAGTTTCAAAATATGACTTTCTCATTCAAAGTTTATATTCTGCTATTACCCAAAATACATTGCATTTTCTGAGAAAGTGTTCGGAGAGTTACTAGGAGCCAGAGTATGAGGGTTTTTTTAGGTTTTGTAGATTGAAAGCCAATAGATCGAATGATGGTGACTGATTAAATATTCATTATCGAAATCAGTCGAAAATTAGTTAATCCAGCAATAGGTGAGAAATAAGGTATCGAAGTGAAATGAGTTTAATAGAGAGGAGACCGAAAGTTCAAATTATGTGGCAGAGAGAATTTTAGCCACCCAAATCGGCTTTAGGTTGTAATGAAATATTAACTTTTGGTGAAAAAATAGTATTTTGAAACTTTTTAGGTGAGAAAATGTCATTTAAGGCAAACATTTTTTTCTTCTTATGTGGTGCCACACTGACCCAAGCATATAAACCTCTAAATGATAATAATGAGCAAAAAATTTTAAAATTTATTTCTTTACTTTATAAAAATTAATAAATATTTCGTTTACATAAAAAAATTTAAAACTTAATGAAATTATTATAAATTTTAATTAATAATTTTATTTTTTATTTTCTATATGGTAATTAAATTTTGTTAGAGCTTAAATACGGTTAGAAGTTCAATTGGGCTTTTGTGTCTAAAATCTAAGAGCGATCCGATTGAAGATGGACTTCATGCTCTGCTTACTCCAATCTTTTCATCGGAGCCTAGTTGGGCTTTTGAGTCTAAAATCTTAGCCCGATCCGATTCAAGGTGGGCTTACTTTTCGAGTTTTCGTCTTAGGCTCGGTTCTTCTTTCTGAAGCAATTCATACTTCTACATGATAAGAACGAAAATAAAAGAAAAATAATATATTAATTTTATTATCTCAAATACTGAAACTAATGATTACAAACGCTCAAGCTAGCTTTATTTCTTCTAAATTAATCAGTTTTATCGATCCCAAACATCAATGGATCGAAATGAAACCCTCAGACCAGCCTCTAAATCCTCCAATCTGATAGTTCTCAATTCATCACCATCTACACAATCATCACTCAACCTTAAATCCAAATTCCCCTTAGCATTATCAAGCATCGGACCAACCAACCCTCCATTCATCTTCATCCTCTGCTTCTTCGTTGTCTCTCTCTCGATCAAAGCCGCAATGGCCTCAATGCTACAAGAAGAATGCAGTTTAAACCCATAAAGCAAGCTATCTTGATCCTCCTGATTATTGTTCATCTTTATATGGACGATATTCGCTATTTCTTCACAACTCAGATCGTTAAAATAAAATATGTTGGTCACCCTTCTGCAGAAACCTTCGTTGGAAGATATTACACGTTTCATTGGTTCGTTGTAGCCTGCGAATATGACTAGAATTTTTCCAGTGTCCATGACTGACATTATCTCTTCTAAGGCTTCTAAACCGAAGTCCCAGCTTCCTTCTATTTTCTTGTTCATGGGGATTAGTCGGTACGCTTCGTCCACAAAGAGAATTCCTCCCTCTGCTTCTTCAATCTATGCATTAAATTATATAATTTTGTTAAGAGAAAACATACGTTTAGAATCTGTTGAGTTGTCACTCTTGTACCACATTTGAATTTTAAAAGAAAAAAAAAAAAAAAAACAATGGAAGGTTTTTGTTAAATGAACATTCTAAAATGAAACTTAAAATCACGACTTAAACCTTACAAACAGTCATTTGTATCATATAGTGATAAATAGAATCATAGTTAAATATGGAATGAGAAGAGTGATATATATATATAGAAGTTCGTAAAAGTTATTTTTTTTTTTTTTCTGTAATTAAAAGATAATTCTCTCTATTTCAACAAAAGTTCAAAATCCAAATTGAAGAAATAAAGTCGGCAAGTTATCAAGAGAAATGAATTAGTTTTTTTTAAAGAAATTTTTTGTAGTCTATCTACTCTTGGTGTAGAACTGAAAGCAAAAGTTGTTCTTCAATGAATTTCTAGAAGTTTGTTCTTTAATGAATTTCTAAAAGGAGTTAACATATGCGGATTTAAAAAAAATGTGGACGTTTGCACTGGTGCAGGAGAAAATTCACATGAAAATAGGATCTCTTCTGATATGAGTTTCCGGAACTTTTAAGTATATATGACTTTTAACAATTCATTACATATATGTTCATATAATTTTTAGATATCATATTTATACTTACGAGTCACAAGTGTTATTGTTAAAGTAAACAATCAAATCAAGAGAATCCAATCCAATTCACATATTTACCTATCTCTCTATTTACAAACAAATATAAGTAAAGGGTGCACCTGTTCCCTAGTCTTGAGTCCAGTCTCGCCAACAAATTGTACTAACTGAAGGACTACAACATTTTCAAGGCATACCTAACAGTTTGGTAGAATTTCAACATCAATTGGATTTTCTGAAGCCTCAACAATCAAAATCTGAAATCCCTATCATTCAGCTTCTGACTAGAAACAAAAAAAAAAAAAAAAATCATATCACTTTGATATTTAACTGATTAACAAGATATAAATAATGTAGCCAAAGTGATATACATACTTTTATAACACAACGTTTATTTTTTTGTGACGTTTTCTTAAAATATAATTCTTGGAGACAAATGAAATGTCAAAAACCCAATAAAGAGGTCCAGCTAAAGCCCAGAAACCCAAATGTCTTTGAGTGGCGTTAACTGAGCTCATTTAAAACTTCTTCTAAACACCAATTTTAATTAAATATATTTTGTAAATTAATTTTTAAATGGTATTTTGTTTTATTGTCAAAAATAATCTTTTACTATATCTCCTTTTTGCATCTCTTCTAAGTACACTCAATCTTTTCATCGTATTCCTTTGGATTTAAGTGGAAGAAAATACCCCCACTTTCTTTTACGGTATCAGTATTTAGACTATAAATTAATATGATTTGGCTTGTTGAAAGAATGGAAATGGAAAAAGCAATTAATCAACAAATTAAAGTTACCTGTTCCGGGATTGCCAAGGAATGCCATATGAAGATGTTTTCTATTGCCAACTTTGAGCCCAAGAGCTCTACGTCTTTCATCCAAAATCATCCCCTTTGCCCATTTCCGAAGCTGTGCCTTGAGCTCATGCAAACCAACAATTTTTGACAGTTCTTTTTCAAGTGCATCTATCTTAGCTTTCACCTCACCACAACATTCAAGTGCCTTTCTCTTTCGCTGCTCTTCATTATGCGATGTTAATAGCTCACGCAAGCACTCCCCACTTTCCGGCCATTTTGAAAGATGATCTACAGGCGTCATGCCCTCCTGCAACTCGAAGGGTTAGCCAATAATGCACAAAATTATTTTTAGAATCTTAAGATAGACAATGTAATCGCAATCGATATTACATTATCTGTAGCGCTGCAATCAGCGTTGTTTTCGAGCAATGTCTTGATGATTGAGCCATCTTCTGATCGGATTGAGTGACAAAAAGAAAGGTGCAGTGGTGTCATTCCATTCTGCGGGTATAAAATGGCGAACAAGCTGAGTAAAAAGAACACAACAAAAACTAAAAGGGAAAATATATAATTAAGTTGCTAAGAGAATATGCACATTAGCTTTCGCTTCAACGAGAGCACCATGAGAAAGAAGTAACCGTATAGCTTCATTGCACCCATTCTTGGCTGCCACATGCAATGGAGTTTCTCCATACTGCAAAACTCAACAAATTAACACCCAAAATGAAAACAAATAAGCCAATCAAGGAGATCAACTAAACCCTATTAACATCAATTTTTTTTTTTTTAAAGAAAGTCTCATGTAGTGTTTTTTTTTTTTTTTTTTAATGAATTTTATCTTAAACTACACTTATTTTTTTATCAATTAATCGAGTTAAAATTCCATATATATGATCTAATACCAAATAATAATAATAATAATTAAAAAAAAATACCATTTTTATGACTTCACAATATATTATTAATGATCTATCCTCATATTTTTAGTATGAAAGAGGTGTTGTTCTAGAATTTTATACTTAGGAGAGTATAAAGTTATTGAATATAAGATTTGCACTCATTAAAGTGCTTTCACATGTCGTAGACTTTGTTTAAGCATGTTTATTGATATCAAATTAATCAAATATTCCTATGAATAGTACATAAATGTTCTGATTTGGCTATAATAAAACATAATTAATTTTCCATACCATATTCTTGGCCTCCAACTCAACCTTATCGTTTCCTTCCCATTCCAACAGAAATTTAACTATTTCGGCCTTGTCGTAACTAGCAGAAATATGAAGAGGAGTCTCTGACATCTGCACTCAAATTAGTTCAAAGCCAAGATCAGATACATAAAAAGCTCACAAGTATATATGAAATATTAATAAATAAATTTGACGAAATAAATCCAAAATTAATTCTTGAGAGCACAAATTTTAACACCAGTAGCATTACAGGGTAAGGTACTAGGACCCCTCATGATCAATTGAGCTAATGTTAAGTTACCAGGTTGATAATGTTACCGGTCGCTTAATAACTGTTAAATCGTAAAAATCCAAGGATTATTAAAGGTTGGTGAACTTCACCAACCTTATCATATGTATATAAGAGAACAAATAATAAAGAAGAAACCTTACAACGGCATTTCTTTGATTGAGCAGAGAAGGGTTGTCCTGAAGTAGCTTTTGTAAGCCAAGAACATCTCCTGACTGAGCACACTCATGAATATTTTTTGGTTTGTCAAATGTCGGCCGTTTATCCTGATAGCTCTCCATCTCCGACTTAATCTAGTAATTGGCTTAATTAACTTGTCTCCTTCCCTTTTATAAAGCATTAATGGCCCTTCTTTTTTGTATATGTCAAACATCCATTACGTCTACGTCTCTTGACAAAAAGTTGAGATCAAATAATTTAATTTTTATTCACCTACTTTATGTGGTTTAAAGTAGAGATTCTTTGCTTAATGTGAGGCAGTCGTTGAGTCAAATAAGTTAATTACTTTCTCCCTATAGATGCCTGATTTTTATTTAATTTTTAAAAAAAAAAAAAGATAAAAAATTTGAAGTTTTCTTGAATGAAACATTTAGTCGAAAATTTATCTTTTAATAGGCTTTTTAATTCTTATATGAGGAAGTTTTGTTTGGATTTTATAAAAATTATGATATCCACAAATGAAAATTTTCAAAGAACCTTAATACAAATATATGTATAATATTCTTTTATATAAATTATTATATCATCCATCCTCATTTATTAAGTATTTATTAAATTAATCTCTTATATATATTTTTTAATTCATTTTGAGTTAGGTTAATTTGTTTTGTTTAGAATAATATATAATTTGTATGTTAGTATTTTTCATGTTCTTAATTTTCTCAATCATCTATTTGCTTTAATTAGTTCTTATGCGTCAGCTCTTCTTCGTCATGCTACCTTAACTCAAAAGTCAAAAGTATTTTTAATATCTGTCTTTATAAAAAAAAAATGGTAAGAATTATATGGTCTTATATTTTGTAATGAATATGACTAGAATGTAATATTCCATTAAAGAATAAAAACGTAGGTGACTTTTTATTATTATTATTATTATTATAAAGATTATGGATTTTGCTTTTAATGTAAATATTAAATGCATTTAATTACTTGAAAGTAAATAATGCAAACCAATTAGATGTCGACTTCATATAATGAGATACATAAATTTACAATTTATTTGGAATTCAACTTGCACATTTCTTCCCCTGTTTAGTTTAGCAGAATTTTTTTTTTTTTTCTAAACAAAAAAAATAGAGAAAAAGGAGAAACCAAGAAGGAAAAGAGAGCATATTTTATCACTTTTGTAGATTAATTAACTGTAGGTCAATCTTTACTTTATCACTTTTCCAAAAGATGATTCTTAATTAGTAAGAAATGTACCAACGGAATTAATCGTTAAGACGCACAAATTCTCTATTACCTTTTCTTTTTCTTTTCTTTTTTTTCCTTCTCTCATCACCATGTAAGTGATCAAAGAATAATTCATACAGTTTTTATTATTATTATTATTATCATTTTTCCTTTTATTTCTCATTTATGTTTTTGTATAAACTGTACAAGAAATTAATTGTATCCGGACGCAAGCACTGTGTCGTTGTACCTTCAATATAACGCAAAAAAGTCGCCATCGTATGTGGTTTTATATACGTCGTAGTATCAATATCCAGACACGAATATACTATGTCGCTACAGAGAAATATTTACGACTCTGACCGCATTGTGAGAAATATATCTGCCCTTACCTTCGATACTACGACAGGTTGCGGTCCTTGCGGACTTTGTCAGTTTGTTGTGTATTCCGACATTTTCTTCTTAAGTCAGGACATAGTTCGTAGCTCGTAGGTAGAGACAGGATTTCCTGTGGTCAAGGAAGTACATAAAAATATCCATAAAAGAAGTACATAATATAATATCCATAAAAGTCCAACTTATCATTCTCAAATTCAACTAATATAATATCAGTTATACTATCTCGATGAGTAAACTCATTAAAATTAAATAATGTTACATTTACATTTTTTATTAGATTATGATTATTTTACTAATAATTATTTTATTATAATATTAAAATTTTAAAATGATTAAAAATTTATATAGTTGTGACATATATCACATCATAGTATAATAAAAATGATATAATAAATAATATAAATATAACAGTACTCTTAAAATTAATTGAAATGCACAAAAAATAGAATTTTTCATTGTATAAAGACACTTTTATAGTTTATTATATTATTAGTCAAGCTAGCACATATATTCCTCATATAAATGGACATAGAATCTCATATTAAATTAAAAGTTGATGCCAAGAAAATAAGAATTTCCATTATTCCTTTCAGAAACGTGTTCGTATGCAAAGCACCTGTCTATGAAAAACTCATAAAATCTATAAAGGAAGGTACACATTAACTAAACGCTTCAAAAATTAAGATAAATATTTATATATTGATTATCAAGAGGACAACACAAATAAAACCATATACTCAATTAGTCTAAATAAAAACTTAACATTAATTTACACTAAATATTAATCTAATTATTATAAAATGAATAATTAATCAATATATTCTAACCAAATACTAAATCTAAACTAAGAAATATTATATTATAACAGTTGAAATATAAAGCAGCACATACATAATATTGTAACTATGATTAAACAATAAATATTAAAAAGACTTATATATTAGTTTTTTTAAAACAAAATTCAAGAGCATATGGCTATATAAAACAACATATGATTCTACTTTTTGTTTATCTTTTTATATTGACCTAAAATACTAATTTAATTATTATCTTCATGATAAACTTTCTAAATTAAATTATGAGTTGAGAGTTTACATATTGGAGAGAACAAATCAAAATAGAAAGACAGTATAAATTCTAGCATTATCCGCCTTTTTCATAGAAGAAATTGTCTCACAAAATACATATATAGTGATAACAATAAATGGAACCGAGTAGTGCTAAAAAGATCGCATCGACTCCTAAAATGTATTCATGATAAGAATAAGATAAAGTAAACTTTCGTGTAAAATAAAAAGTGGATGCTTTATCACTTAATTTCAAATCTAAATCATAAATCATGACTATTATTTTTTCATTTTTCTCCTTCAAACCTTATTATAAAAATTAAGAAGTACATGCAACTTAATTAACAAAATTTTTACAAAGTGACAAACTTTTTTTATTACATCAACATCCATTAAGAATCTAAGATTGCCTGTTTGGTTAGGCTTCTCTACCGGCGAAAACAATTTCTTTAAAGCTAAAAGCACTTTTGAAAAAATTTCAAATTGTTTGGTTACATTTCAAAAGTGTTTGTAAGATTATAAATATGTTATTTTATGGCTTATAAGAGAAGCTCAAATCCTATAAACTCTTTTTGAGTTTATTAAAAATATTGAAAAGAAAATATCCCAGTTCAATTTTATAAATTTCTCTTACTATATGCTTGTATATTAAAACCTTTTTTGATAAATTAATGTTAAAAACTCCAACAATTTTTCACAAAAGTTCTACTCTAATAAGCTATTCTATGGTAAGTTCTATTTGAAAAAGCCCTACTAAACGGACTCAAGTCTTAGATCCCTTCAACTAAATAAATATATTTTGGGTAAACAATAATTATGTAAACTCAAAAATAGAACCACATAAAAGTAGTCCTAAAATGGACAATATTTGCTCGGTTGAACCAAAACTGTTACAATTTCTCTTAAACAAATAAGCGAAGTATATATCTATTTAGCAGATCCAACTAGTCATAATTAATTTCTCATAAACAAATTTATAGGGTAAAAGTTATCCAATTAATTATCGGACTTCAATGGGGGATTAAAGTTGAACCAAAACTATTACAATTTCTCTTAAACAAATAAGTGAAGTATATATCTATTTAGTAGATCCATCTGATCATAATTAATTTCTCATAAACAAATTTATAGGGTAAAAGTTATCCAATTAATTACCGGACTTAAATGGGGGATTACAGTTGAACCAAAATTGTTACAATTTCTCTTAAACAAATAAGTGAAGTATTATTACGCTTTTTCGGAAAGAATCAACTGCCAACGTAAGTTAGGATAATAAAAAATGAAAAGGGAGTCCATGGTCAATGCCAAGAAATTTAATTATATTTTCCATGGTTTAAACAAGTCTAAGTCGTAAATCTTTGCCTGCCTAACCCAGGAGAGATTCACCTTGGTAAAATCTTTGACTTCTATTTTAACATTCACCTTGGTAAATGAAGTCGGCCAATATAGACATATATCTTTGTCTTTTTAAGTCTAATATTCCATTATTAGCCTAATTGATTAGTCAATTAAATTGACTAAATTATTAGTTTGACTGACAGTTAGTGGTTCACCTTGACCTCAATCTTCTCACCAAAACAAACTAAGCCTACTTAGTACATCAACCTTATAAATTAACATCAACCAATTGGTTTGAGGGTAAAAAAAATTTATTCTTTTAATAGATTTTTTAGATTCAAACTACTTTAGAATAAGTTGACTCAAACATCACAGTTAAAAACAAATTAAAAAAATAAATAATAAATAAACCCTTATAAATCAATGATTAACTAAAGACTCTTCTTAAAAAACTTTATAATACAAATTTCAAAGGAATTTTCTTACAACACGTGAATTACTATTATAAGATAATAAATGATTAAATCCTGATCTACTTAAAACTTTTTATTGCCCAAATTGTGGTCAAACGTACAAGTCATCGGTCATACCAACATCAACAAGATGCATGACATTATTAAATATTTTATAAAAACAATAAAAACTTGTGATGGACATTATAAGGTTGTCATATCAAAGCAAGATACACGAGTATTCTAGAAGTACACGAATTCAAATTACGGTAATTAACATCTCAATCAACAAAATGGGAACATTTACATGTTTTTTATCTAAAAGCAGTAGACATGACAATAATATGTTGCACGAGAGGACGTGAAACGTGAAGTGCTTTTGAGAAAAAAAAACTTTTGCGGAGCTTTCTTTGACAATATGTTAAGAGTTTCTGATTGAAAAATATTGTAATCACGTCTAGAAAGTTTCTCAAAAATGGCAAAATTAGAATGGGATTCCAATGGTGTTGGTGGTGACATCTTATTTGTCGTTGCCAACAACGGTGGTCGTCCCCCGTCGGTGGCAACTGGTTAGCCAATTTCTATATTTTTTATTATTTAATTAAATTAATTGTATAAATTTTGTATATAAAAATTTAGATCTTAAGTATTTTTTTGGGAGTATTTGTATAATTGACTCTTTTAAAGTAGCTTATGAAATCTAAAGGCCTACAAAAATTTGTTTTTAAAATTGTTTTACAAAACATTATTTCATAATCTGCTTTTCTCACAAGTCACAACCACTTTTCAAATGTATTTATTAAACACTTTTTGGCTATTAGCTTAAAGAAATAAATGATAGCAACCATAAGTGCACCCTTAAATACGGTTTAAAATTATATTATCATAATATTTATCGATTTTGAATGTATTATATTATCAATATATATATTTTTTAAACGGCTTTCCATCTTTTCAGTATTAATTGCCTAATTTGAAGAATATTTTATGAAATCAGTCCATAGAAAAGTTTTTCTTTTATTTTTTTTATTATTTTGTGATCGAAAATATCCAAATTAACTTATATATATCTTAATTAATCGAGACTTTAAAGTTAATCATTGGAAAAAAAAAAAATTAAACTCGTTACGCCTTGATTACTATATCAAATAGTCTTATTCCATCATCCAACTGTTTCTGAAAAGTTATTAACCAAAGTCCAAGTCGTCATGTCAGTTGATTTGCTAAGCTAGCAGATATTCTTCCAAGTTTGAACAAAGTCCAGCTTTATTATTTGTCAAATTGACTAAACTGAATATTGGTTTGACTGCCAAATAACTTCCACCTGAATCTTAATGAATCAAAGATTCAGATGGAATTCAATCTAGTCCTGTGCATCTAACAAATAAGTAAACTCTTCTTTTTATTTCAACTTAAATTATATTCAAAGGAGCTTCCAAATAATGTTTAAATTTTGAACTCTTTTTTTACTAGTCCTAAATCATAAATGTGATACACGATTATTAAAACATAATAACGTGTCTTCTGAACTTCGAATAGATACATAAATACAAAACGCTTTCAGGAAATGTGATGATTTTTATTTTTATTTAGTACTGAGAACTGAGAAGTATGTTAAGTTCATTCTTTCTTGCCGATGTTTTATAAAAAGAAAGAATCTGAATCTCTGCACTTGAGAAATTTCAATATGTACGGTGATTTATTAAAAGCTAAATCTTGTCGAACAAGGAAAAAGAATAAGCGAGAACAAAAACAGTAGTTTCACTAATCATAATCATAATCTTCAACAGAAATGCTCAGCTCCTTCTCCTTCCACGTCCCAGAATCATTACTCTCATTGCCCAAAAACTGTGTTTCAAAGCCCTGAATCCCACCACTTTCATTAACCTCCATCGCCTCTTTAAACGACTTGCTCACGATCATCTGCGCATCGATGCCCATCCCGGCATCCGAAGCAGCTTTCTGTACAGACTTCGGTGACAAGGCTGCATCCACACACCTCGCAGGCAACAGTTGAGGGAAGTTAAGGCCATCCAAAGACGGCGGTCTACGTAAACAATAGAAAGCAATATCGTGGGCAACCGCAGCCGCCTCTGCCGTAGCATAGGAGCCTAACCAGAGCCGCTCTGTTGAACCTGGAACCCTGATTTCCGACACCCATTTGCCCCATTTTCGTCTGCGAACTCCCTTGTACTTCTTTTCAGCCATGCTTGGACCACTCTCTGATCTGTTCTTTAGGCTATTTGATTGCATTTCAGAAGTGTTTTTAGAATTTTTAAGTACTATTTTTCGGGATAAAGTTGACAAAAATGTATAAGCTTTAAGGATTGAAGAAGCTTGAGAATATGATGATTTGGAGAAGAAGTAAAGCAAGAGCTTGTATATATAGGTTGAAGAAGAAAAAGTCAGAGGCCAACTGGAGCCAGTGGTATTATAATTTATAGGACGGTGAGAAAGTCAAGATTTCCAAAGGTCAAAATAAGAGAAAGTTTTATCCAATGAAAATAAGGGCTGTGATTGATTGAGCAAGTCCAAGTTTGAGAAGGCAATGCACAAGCCAAAACATTGGTTATTTTGAAAAGTCAATGACCCACAAAACCTTTTGGAAAACGAATTAATCTACACAAAACTAAACTGTTCTCCATAAAATTAACATTAGAGTGGTAAATAGTTTTTAAATATTCATTTCTGTAAAAATCTTTAAATTACCCTCGTTTTTTAATACAAAACCTTAAATCCTACTGTCTTCAAAACCGTAAATTACCCTCCTTAAAAATAAATCTAAATCAAAATACTTAAAAAAAAAAAAAAAAAAAAACATCAGTGGTCAAAAATCATGACCAGCCATCTCAATCCAACCTCAGAATTGTGTGGTTGGCGATATGGGTTGTTGTGGCCAAATTGCAGGCTGCAATCTTGCCACACCTCACCGTGATATAGCCACTCTAAGTTGTATTGCAGCCGGCTCAGAACTCATTATTCTCGAGTCTCGACATTGCAATTTGCCACCACAAGCAGCCTTACTTCATCACTACACGACGCCACTTGAATTTAATTTGGAGTTTCAGTTATTTGATTAGGTTTTGGTTTGACAATTTTATTTGGGATTTCAAGGGTTTTGACTAAGGGTGTTAGTCGAGCCAAGCTGTTCACTCGTGAGTAACTCGGGTCGAGCCCAAACTCGACTCGACTTTGGTTGAGCCAAGCTCGAGATCAAGCGACTCGAGTGTCGAGTCGAGCTCAAGCTCAAGCTCTTCAATATTTGGCTCGAGCAACTCATGAGCTTAGCCGAGCTCAACAGGGAGATATATGCAAGTCTTCAACTACTAGGGGGTACATTAAATTACCATTTTGCATATAAAATTGAAAATTCTCCAAAACCCCTAGCTTCTTCTTCATCCGGCGACTCACTTCTCCTTCTCTTTCCTTCTTCTTTCTTCTCCTTCTCTCTTTTTCTCCTTCTTCTCTTTCTCTCCCCCTTCAATCGTCTAAGCTGTAGTAGGGTATAAAATTGCTACTCACATTGCTATTCTTGCCCGGTCAACTTGATAAAGTACAATTGTTCTAAATCTCGATAAAACGCCTATGTTGCGAGTGAATCTTCTTATGGCTTTAAAACTGGTGCTTATAGGTATACCTTGTAAATTAGGGAAACTTGTTTTGATTCATCAAATTCAACTTGCTTTGTCTTTGCCTCTGCTGCTGGCTCTCTGTCTTGCTTTTGAACAGCTACTAGCTTGAACTTCATTTTGATCTTCTGAGGTTGGATCTCGATCTCGATCAACAAGTTTTGTCTCCCTAGCTCGAGCTCTTCCTATTCATGCCAAGCCAAGCTTTAGCACCTCAAATCTCGGCTCGGCTTGGCTTGATAACACCCCTAGTTTTTATATTAATCTTTATTCTATTTTAAATGGATTATGTATTTTACTTCTTTTAAATGTTAATAAATTGTATTTTACCCAACAGGTTGATTGTGCATTTAACTTTTAGGGTTAAGATTCAAATCACCTATCTTTATTCTAAGATGGGTAATTTTGTAATTGCTCAAAATTTAACACTTTACTTAACGGAAGTCTAGGTCTCCGTTAGTTTTTAAAACGTTTGGAATATCATCGTAGTTTCACAAAATCTAAGGTAGGCCTATGTAAGTTTCCCTTTAGAAATTAGTACTTTGTGGTATAGAATAAATAAATAAATAAATAACGTGCTCAACAATTATGAAGAACGTATTTGAGTATATTCCTACGATATACTCCCACACGGTTAATTTTCTCTAGGTGAAAAACTTTTGTAAACACGTGCATATTTAGTAAAACACATTAAAGAAGGAAATGCTGCAACCCGTGGGGCCAGGTGTCAAGGCAATACTTGCCGTCTTGGCCCTTGGGTTGCCAGAAAGGGCCAAGACATAAAGGGCCAAGTCGACTAATAGTTAACTTTTATGGAGTTTTTTAAAATGCAAACCAAAAATGACGACTAATATTTAACTTTTATTTAATATTCTGTGAAGTGAAGGACTAATCGTTCACATTTAAACATATTTATAAAATAAAATAAAATAAAAAGACCTTCTACGTCGACATATTATATTATACCATTTAATTAAAACATCTAGAGTCTGGACCAGAAAAATGTTCGTTACATGTTACACAAAACTCATTCATATACTTTTATATAAATTAACTAACTAAGAATATACAAAAGCCTCCCAGCTTCATTGCCCACTGCCCAGCCATGGTTAGTTCGATAAAAACTAAATCCTGATGAACAAAAGAGTAAAAGCAAAAAACTACTTGAGATAATCGCAGTCATAATCTTTAAAGACGGTGGTCTATGTAAACAAGCTTAGAATTATATGATGAATATAGGTTGAAGAAGAGAAAGTCAGTGACAAACTGGTTGTATGATTTTTGAGTATTTGATTTAGTTAGAAGAAGGGAGAATCAGAAAACCAAAATTTTCAAAGGTCAAAGTAAGAGAAAGGTTTATCCAATTAAAAAAAAAAAAAAAAAGGACGTTGTTCGAATGTGCAAGTTCAAGTTGGCCCCAAAATTAAATGTTGGGAGACTTGGAAATTTGAAAAATTATGACACTTTGTGGTAAAGTTCCATTAAACAAAAATTGAGTTAATAACTTTTTTTCCACGGAAAGAAAAGATTAATGACATTTTTCTATCCTGACTTTTAATATACCTATGTACTATCTAAATATTATGTTTCTCTCTAGTTTGGGTGTGAAGTACTGTGATTTACAAAAGAAAAAAAAAAGTTTTTTTTTTTCTCTTCTTAGCCTATTCCATTACCAGCAATTGCTACCAGCATTGGGGAGTGCTAGCGACCAAAAAATAAAAAAACAAACCACAAATATTGCAAATAAACACTCCTCTATCGTCTTTCAAATGTCAACCCAACAAACACAAAAACTGAACGAATCAAATCCAATTAGGTGATCAAAACTTGAAAAATCCTAAGGTAGGGAAGCTTCAATCGTCAGTGATTGGTGAGCAAATAGGATCAGGAATATTGGGGCTTTTAGAGAGGAAGGTCCAGGGAGTTGATTAGTGGTGATATGGACGATTTCCAATAACGGAATCGACAGGAAAAGCCCATTGTTGGTTCGCACAATTCTTGCCATTTGCTAACCGATTCCAGTATCTACAATCCCTTTTGAGACCATCAATCAACTCACGAACCCCCCCATCTCAAAACCCCCAACCTTCCCGATGCCAATTGCACATCGTTTGTCGCTCTCCACCATTTAGGGTTTCACTGTTTTTGTGCCGATTTTACTTGATTCCAGTGGCCAAAATCCAATCTTCCACCACAGTTTCAACCCCCAATCTTCCCTTTTCAAAACCCCTCAAACTCCAGTATTTGATTACTCACTATTTGTGAATATTCGTTCTCTACTGTTGGCTGTCCTTTGGAATTTTAATTTTTGATTTCAGATGCAAAATATTTGTTGATCATTATGTCCTCATTTGTAACGGACTTTTGACCATCTTGCCATTCCCCACAACAAAAATTACAAACAAAATTGTGTTTTGCGTACTAAAGTAGTATGTTAAAAGTCTGAGGGTTAGAAACTACCGTTAACTTTTGTTTGGGTGGGAAAAAGTCATTAACTTGACAAAAAATAATGTCGGAATACCGAGTCGATATAGATATATATTTTCCGATGCTACTCTCTTGCATCGGTAAACTTATTCCCCAACCAGCTTTTTCCGGTGTTTGAATGATGTGGGCGCCGGTGTAGGAGAATTCTTTGAGTGACGCGCCGATATAGATATATATTTGCGCATTTTAGAAAGTCTTTTTTAATGATGTTATTAAATTTGTAAAGTTTCAGATTAAGTATAGAGTGATTGTATTATTACAAAATTATAAAAATTAAATATTTAAGATAAAGATGTTAAAAGTTGAGGTTAATTTCTTTGATGTAAAGCCATTGCCCTACAATAACGTCAAATAACTAGAAATAAAAAAATGTGTCAGATGTGTTTTAACTTGAATTGCCGTTTAAAGGACTGAATAAATAGTTAGTTTGTTTATCATAAACAATCCTTTTCGTAGAGCCCCTTAGCTAAATTGGTCAAACAGTCAAATATTTATAGTTCGAGTTGATTACAACCTTGAACCTCCAGCTGAATCTTAATTAATCAGTATAAATCAAGATCTGATTTGGTCACTAATACAAGATGTAGACTTCACTGCATGTCGACCTACTATTTTCTTAATTAAACAAAGTTTTGATGAAAAAAAAAAAAAAACAGAAGATCGAACTAGTAATTGAGATAACTATAATCTTCAACAGTTCGATAACTATAATCTTCAACAGCTCCCATAATCATAACTCTGATGATCACTTCCCCAAATGGCGTCCCCCGGCTCTGAATTGCACCGCTTTCTTTCTCCTCCCTTTCATCTTTTCCCGATCTACTTCCTATCATTGTGCATCTATCCCAATTTCAGTGTCCGACGCAGCTTTTTGCACGGACTTTGGCGACATAATATTCGCTTTCACACAACTGGGAGGCAGCAGTTCGGGGAAGTTACGGCCAAACAAAAACAACGGATGACGTAAACAATAACAAGTGACGCCGTGGGCGACTGCGGCCGCCTCCTGCGTAGCGTAGGAGCCTAACCAGAGTCGCTCTTACGAGCCTGGAACCCTTAACTCAGATACCCATTGGCCCCATCAGCCATGTTGGACCACTCTCTTCTCTTCTGTTTCTCATTCTTTTTTGGGTTGCTGAGGTTGACAAACATATATAAGCTTTAAGTCAGTGGCCAACTAGAGCTAGTGGCATTGGAAGAGGGTGAGAATCCAAAGGTCAAAACAAGAGAAAGGTTTATCCAATGAAAACAATAGGACGGTGCTTGATTGAGCAGTTCAACGTCAACATTAAATGTTGAGACATGGAATTTTAAAAAGGGTTATTATCCCCAAACTCCCAAGAGGTTTGAGTACCTTTGAGGTATGAAATAATATTTCTTATATTTGGAAAATGGTCTCACATACATCCTCTGGTCCGAGTTTATTAATGGTTAACAAAAATTGACCAGGGCTAAAGTTGTAAAATGACAAGTTTTGTGCAATTCAACAGAAAACTCACTCCATCTGCCACAGACGTACACTGTCACAACCATCGCTACTGGCAATACCTCCATTATAAATCGTCTCGCTGTCAAAACCAATAGAAACGCCACAACCACATGCCACAAAATCCAACCATGCAATCGACAGGAAAAAATCTTGCCCGTAAAATAGTCCAAGTGCTGTCAGGACAATAGGAGTATTATCCAACCAAAATAGTTCCTGAAAAAGAATTGACGCACCACCTAAAAGCCAGAAAACGTCAAATCTCGCCGGACAATGACACGAGTAATGGTGCCAGCACCATAAAACTCGCCACCTCAAATCTACCTAATGGTACCACTCTCATCATTTAAGGAGTTTCTAATCATTTTTACTTAAGAATGTAAANATCTTACTGGATCCGGAACTAATCTACCGGAATACTAAATTGTTATTTTAGTTTATGTTGTATTTTCTTTTAATTTTAGTGTTTTTAAATTAGTGTTAATTTTTATTTTGAGTTATTGTAGTTTAATATTTGTATTGAATAAAGTTCTATTTTTAATTTTTCATTATTTTTTAAATTATATCATTATTATAAATTTATTATTATAAATAATAATCAAATTAAATTAAATATAAATACTCAAATTTAGTGTGATTTTTGGTGTAAAATTTAATATTCAAATTAACTTAACAAAATTTAAAAAAACAAAAAAAACCAAAATTAAAAAAAATATATTTTTTTTTATTTGTGTTACAGTGCTGCGCCATTTTGGCACTGTAGTGTTTGGCGTGGATTGGAGATGCCCTTAATGGTCATCTTCTAATGTTACTATTTTCCCTTACTTAAAAGCTACAAAGGGAGGTGTGGGATGACAATTTTCAAAACGTAAAGGGACTACTTGGTGAAAATCAAAACTGATAACGCTTTTAATATTAGTACTTCGTGTTCAATGATTCAAAAAGAAAGAATTTTCCATTATATTCCTTCAATATATTCCAACTTTCTCTTGGTGAGAATCTTTCATAAACACGTGCGTGTTTAGTTAAATACGTTAAAGAAGGAAATCCTGCAACCGTGGAGCAAGGTGTAAAGGCGATTCTTGGACCTTGAGTTGCCGTTGAAAATAGATTTATATTTAATATTAAATAGACTTAAAATTATTAATCAATTAATATATATACATATCGTAATTTTGTTTATATATTAATGTTCACATGTTTATATATTAAAGAATGTTATAAACCATATACATAGTAAAGTGCGTGCAATAAAATCTGAAAAGACTTATAAACGGCGTGATATAATACAACACAAACCTTAACATTCTAACTTTTCAACTTAAATACTAAAAAAATGGTAAAAATTAGTATCACTAATCATCTTTCTAATATTTACAATATACAATAAAGATTCAAAAGCCCTCAAGACTTCACTGCATGTGCTACTATTTTCTTTATTAAACTAAAATAAATCCTAAAGAACAAGAACTAGTAATTGAGATAACCAAAATCTTCAACTGAAATGCTTAGCTCCTTCTCTTCCCAGCTCCTATAATCATAATTTTGATTATCATTCCCCCAAAACGGCGTCTCCATGCTCTGAATTACGCCGCTTTCATTCAGTTCCCTTACATCTTTTCCTGATCTACTCACTTTAATTTGTGCATCTATCCCCATTCCAGCGTCGGAGGCAGCTTTTGCATGGACCTTGGTGACATAACATTCGCGTTCACACAACTGGGACGCCGGAGTTCGGGGAAGTTAAGGCCAGACAAAGACAGCGGTCGACGTAAACAATAAAAAGCGACGTCGTGGGCGACAGCGGCCGCCTCCTGCGTAGCGTAAGAGCCTAACCAGAGCCGCTCTTGTGAGCCTGGAACTCTTATCTGTGACACCCATTTTCCCCATTTTCTTCTGCGTACCCCCTTGTATTTCTTCTCCGCCATACTTGAACTACTCTCCTTTGAGCAGCTGCTCATCATCAAGCTCTCATAAAAGATTTTAATTAAGATATTTAGAATGCTATGTCTTGGCAGAGTAGAAAGAAGAGGTTATATATAGGCTGAAGAAGAGACGAAACTCGGAGGGAAGAAAGCCACCAGCAAATTAAGAGGGTGTTTGTCTAAGCTTATAAGCTGGTCACACTTGCTTATAAGCTCTAAAATTAAGCTGACCTGTTTGTTTATAATTTTTTTGAGCTTATAAGTTGAGTTTATAAGCTAAAAAAAATAAGTTGTGGGGAGGTACTTTTTTTTTTTTTGGCTTATAAGCACTTTGCTTATAAGCTAGTTTGACCAAATATATTACCACATTATCCTTATTTAATTTTAAAATTCCATAGTGTGCCCTTATTTAATGTAATACTTTTTTTAGTAATTTTATAATAAAATGTACTTATAAGCCACATTTTACCAAACACGTCAATTACTTATCAGTCACTTATAAGTACTTTAACCAAACACGTAATTGCTTAAAATTTCAAATGCTTATAAGTTAATTTTAGCTTATAAGCAATTGTTGCTTATAAGCTAATTTTTATAAGCTCAGACAAACACCCCTAAGGCAGGTGATTAAAAATTTGCCAACTGGGTTTTATTGAAAGATAGAGAGGGTCAAGATTTTCAATGGTCAAAGGAGGTAAGTAAAGGTTTTATCTAAGGAAAAATGTGGACGGTGCTTTAATGAGCAAAATTATTGCGGAGCTTTCTTTGACAATAAATTAGAGTTTCTGATTGAAAATATTGAATCACTTTTCTAGGATAAACAAAAACAATATTGTAATCAAATCCGAATTTCTTGTAATACATTTTTTATGTAAAAAAAGTTTCTCAAAAATGGCCAAATTAGAATGGGATTCCAATGGTGCGAGTGTGACGTCTTATTTGTCATTGCCAGTCCGTCAACGACGTGGTCGGCCTCCGTCGATGGCAACTGGTTAGCCAATTTCTATATTTTTTATTATTTAATTAAATTAATTGTATAAATTTTGTATATAAAAATTTAGATCTTAAATATTTTTTTAGGAGTATTTGTATAATTGACTCTTTTAAAGTAGCTTACGAAATCTAAAAGCTTACAAAATTTTGTTTTTGAGATTCCTTTTTAAGACATTATTTCATAATCTGCTTTTCTCACAACTAGTTTTCAAATGTATTTATTAAACACTTGTTGACTATTGGCTTAAAGAAATAAATGATAGCAAACATAAGTGCACCCTTAAACACGATTTTAAAATTATATTATCATAATATTTATCGATTTTGAATGTATTATATTACCAATAAGGTTTTTTTAAACCGCTTTCTATCTTTTCAACATTAATTGCCTAATTTGAAGAATATTTTATGAAATTAGTCCTTGAGAATTTGTTTTTTTTTTTTTTTTTTTTTTTTTTTTTATCGGAGGTGTTTGAGCAGTTTGTGTGTACTTTAACTAATTTTTTGAAGTCCTAAAGTTAACCATCAGATAAACCTCTGATGGTCATCCCTACTAGACATTAACAATTGAGAAAAATCGAATTCAGAATGTCTTAATCAATATATTAAAAAATCCCTATTTAATCACCCGGCCAAATATGGGTGTTTTATTAGAGATCATGGTTGTTAGTATCCTACGATACTCGATACGTATCATACGATACGATTCGATACAGGTCGCCAACGATACGTATCAGAGAGTGTATCCTAAACCATTCGATACGTTGATATGTATCCTACGATAAGATACGTATCCGTTCGTATCCTTAAAAATATCGATATAAATCGATATGACTTTATTAATTTGGGCCAAATGTCCAAAAAAAAATTCGGGTCGAAACCGGGTCACTCAACCCGATTCACCAAAATCTGTCCAAATTTACCTATTTTGCATAGAGAAAGTGAAAAGGAATATGTATTGACCATTTTACATGATAATAATAATATAAGTGGAGATATAGATATTGACATTGATCTTGGAATTTTGTGATTAATTTTGATTATGTAATACCGTAATTTAAAGTCAATAATACCACAAAATTCTTTAATTAACTTGGGGATTATATTAATTTTTAGAAAATTTTGATTATTTTATTAATTTTTTTGAAAAAGACGTATCTTACGATACGATACGATACGCGATACACGATTCAAAAAATTAGGTTTTCGATACACGATACGATACACGATTTGATAACCATGTTAGAGATAATTCCACAGATCATGGACTAAATCTAATCACAGAAGAATAGCCAAGAATCAAGGACAACTGATTGGACTAATCTTATGAATCAAGGCTCACAATGGTTACAATCTTCACAGCCACAATTATAGATAGCTTTCCTAGAATAACTTTTAAATTCTCTGTATATATTTAGCACTGTATTTGTTTGTATTATAGTGAGAAATATTGTAGTCAGTTTTATCAATATACTGTCAATATTCAAACTTCATCATGGTATCAGTAGAGCCATCCTCTAACGAGAACCCGAACCCCAATTCCCATAACCCAATCTCCACTCCACCCTCTCCCACTGAAATTCCCTTGATTGCCCTCCCTATCTCTGCCCATATCAACGAAAAGCTCACTCCTTCCACCTTCCCTCAATGGCATGCACAGTTTGAGGCTCTTCTTATTGGCTATAACCTTCTCGATTACGTTACTAGTGATCATCCATGCTCCTCAACCAATAACACCCCTGAATCCATCCTTAAAAAATCTCACTAGGTCAGGCAGGATAAACTCATCTTTAGCGCTCTTTTGGCTTCCACCACCCCTACAATAACCCCCTTCATCTCGACTGCCAAAACTTCAAAAGAGGCATGGACCAAACTAAATACTATGTATGCCAGCAAGTCGCACACCAGAGCTATGCAACTCAAAGAAGAGCTCACGATGATTCAACAGGAAAATAAAACAGTTCAGGAGTACCTTCATACCGTGAAGTCTCTTGCAGATGAGATTGCTCTAATTGATCATCCATCTCTGATGATGATCTCACTCTCTACATTCTCAATGGCTTAGGACCTGTTTTTCGTGAGATTGCCACCCCGATACGTGCCCGTGAAAAATCCCTCATGTTTGAGGAGCTTCATGACCTGCTCGTAGGCCATGAGGCATATCTCTGCCGTCTTGAAACCGCCACTCAGCAACTGGTGGCAACGAAAAACTTTTCCAGTCGCTCTGGTAGCAATCGCTCCAGTGCGGCTCCTTCAAATGGCAACACATGCTCTCGGGGCTTCAATAAGTCTCATGGAAGTAAGACTCAAATTAGGCCGAACAATAGAAAGCCTTTCTATAATGGAGGGAAACCCACAGGCCAACGCCGCTATCAGCCCAAATGCTGTGTGACCAGCTAGGCCATGTTGCCAAACAGTGTCCAAAACTGCACTTTTCGGAGCCCACTGCCAATTGTGTTTCCACCTCTCATCATAAGGATACCAAATGGTTAATTGATTCTGCTGCGTCTCATAATATTACAAGTGACTTGGCAAACTTATCAGTCCACTCGGAATATGATGGCACCGATGAAGTTGTAATTGGTGATGGTTCAGGTTTGCATGTCTCACACATTGGTTCTTTGGTTTTTCATTCTCCAACTTGTACTTTTCAATTAAGTGATACTTTATGTGTTCCAAGTATTCGCAAAAATTTAATATCTGTCCATCACTTTACTACCCAAAATCATGTTTTTATTGAATTTCACCCCTCTTACTTTCTTGTCAAGGATTAGATCATGGGGGTGACACTTCTCAAAGGTGCATGTGAAAACGGTGTGTATACGCTTCCGGACTCATTGGTGGGCTCATCTCCAAAAATGGTTGCAAATGTGCATGAGAGGACGTCAATTGATGGGTGGCACAAGCGGCTTGGGCATCCCTCTCACAAAATTGTAACCTATCTTGTTAATGTTTTTTCCCTTCCAATAAAAAAGAACATCAAGTGTCAACTCTTTGTACTTCTTGTTCTATCAATAAAGCCCATCAACAACCCTTTCATTTAACAAGTCTTAAAAGTCATGCACCTCTTGATCTTATTTACACAAATGTTTGGGGTCTTTCACATATTGTTGGTCTTGATGGGTCCCACTACTACTTAATTTTGGTTGACCACTTTACTAAATATATGTGGTTTTATCCCATACAAACCAAGTCAAGAGTTAGTAGCATCTTTCCTCAATTTAAAAATCTTGTTGAAACTAAGTTCAAGCCAAAATAAAGAGTATTTACTCGGACAACGGTGGTGAGTTTGTGGCTCTTAAATTTTTTTTTTTCAATACATGGTATTAGCCACTACACCACCGCTCCTCACACTCCCTAACAAAATGGCGTTGTTGAACACCGTCATCGTCATCTTATCGAAACAGGACTTACTCTTTTAAAGGATGTCGACTTACCACTCTCATATTGGCCTCATGCTTTTCAAACGGCCGTTTACCTCATAAATCGTCAACCAACCCCTCTTTTACAAAATAAATCTCCTTTTGAAAATTTGTTCAATCAACCACCAAATTATCGAAAATTAAGGAAATTTGGTTGTTTGTGTTTTCCCCTAACCCGACCTTACAATACTCACAAGCTTCAGCCCAAAGCAAGCCCCTGTATCTTTTTAGGCTACTCTCAAACTCAGAGTGCATATAGGTGCATGGACTTACAAACCAAGAGAATTTATCTCTCACGGCATGTCCTTTTTCACGAAAAACAAAAGCCCTTTTCTTCTTCACCTGCGGCTCCACTCGACAACTCCTCTACCCTGTCGCGGTTGCCCATCACGCCGCCTCAAATACCGCAACCACCACCATTGCAAATGGACGGTGCACTCGCTTCCTCATCACCTTCAGAATCGCTTCCTCTCATCGACTTCCAAATGCCACCCAGTCAATCTGAATCTCTCCCTCAGTATGTAGACAATCAATCAACCCATGACACATCTCGCCCCCATTCCATGACCACACGCTCGATGAACAACATCTACAAACCAAAGCAATTTCATTCGGTCTCAAAACACCCCATTCCACCCACCATTGAACCAACTTGTGTGAGTCAAGCAATCCGTGATCCGCAATGGAGGAGTGCCATGTCTGATGAGTTAACGGCACTAATGAGACATCACACGTGGGACTTGGTTCCCCCAACCCCTCACTGTCAACCAGTGGATTGCAAATGGGTGTTTAGAGTCAAAAGCAAATCAGATGGGTCTGTTGATAGGTTCAAAGCGAGACTTGTCGCCAAGGGTTTCAATCAACGCCCTGGGTTGGATTACAATGAGACATTTAGTCTGATTGTAAAACCCACAACAATACGGACTGTTCTGACCATTTCTATGATGCACAGGTGGTCTTTGCAACAACTAGATGTTAACAATGCGATTTTGCATGGAAAATTGAATGAAACTGTATATATGATTCAACCCCCTGGTTTCAAAGATTTGTCAAAACCTAATCATATTTGCAGGTTATAAAAGACCATTTATGGTCTTAAACAAGCTCCAAGGGAATGGTATTTGGATTTAAAGAAAAAAATTATGGAGTTTGGGTTTGAAAATTCCAAAGCCGACAGCTCTTTGTTCATCTATAAAACTGCCTCTGTTTTATGCTTCTTGTTGGTATATGTAGATGATTTGGTCATCACTGGCAGCAACAATAAGTTTGTGAGCTCAATCATTGAACAACTTGGAGTCTCTTTCTCCCTAAAGGACATGGGGTCTCTTCACTTTTTCCTTGGCATGGAAGTCATTCCCACCACAGTTGGACTTTTCTTGTCTCAGCATAAATATATACATGACATTCTCTCAAAAACAAACATGCTCGGTGCCAAAGAGGTGTCCACTCCATTGTCCACCACAACAACTCTCACACTTATTGATGGCACTTCCTCTGTGGACAGCACAAAATTTCGGCGTGTTATAGGCGGACTTCAGTACCTCTCTCTTACACGTCTAGACATATCATTTGCTGTCAACAAACTTTCACAATTCATGCATAAACCCACTGCTACGCACTGGACAGCAGCAAAGAGACTCCTACGATATTTGAAGCATACCATTTATCATGGTATTCACATCCGCAAAAGCTCTAGCTCCAATCTAATTACTTATACCGATGCTGATTGGGCCGGCAACTATGATGATAGAAGCTCAACATCTGCCTATATTTGCTTCCTTGGTTCCAATCCAATTTCTTGGAGTTCAAAAAAACAAAGGGCTGTTGCAAGATCATCCACTGAAGCGGAATATAGAGCCCTTGCAAATGCTGCCTCTGAAACCATCTGGTTACTGTCCCTATTTCAGGAACTCAGCCTGACTCTCTCTTCTTCATCAACATTGCTTTGTGACAACTTGGGTGCCACCCAACTCAGTTTTAATCCCGATCAACACTCTCGGATGAAGCACATTCAAATAGATCTACACTTTGTTCGAGATATGGTTCAGAAAGGCATGCTGACAGTTCATCATGTAAACACTCGAGATCAGCTTGCTGATCTCCTCACCAAGCCCTTGTCCAAACAACATACTGAACAACTAAGCTTCAAGATTGGACTTGCCAATGGCAGCCCTATCTTGTGGGGCGTATTAGAGATAATTCCATAGATCATGGACTAAATCTAACCACAGAAGAATAGCCAATAATCAAGGACAACTGATTGGACTAATCTCAAGAATCAAGGCTCACAACGGTTACAATCTTCACAGCCACAATTATAGCTAGCTTTCCTAGAATAACTTTTAAATTCTCTGTATATATTTAGCACTGTATTCGTTTGTATTATAGTGAGAAATATTGTAATCAGTTTTATCAATATACTGTCAATATTCAAACTTCATCATGGTTTCTGTGGGAAAGTTATCAACCAAGTCCAAAGTCTCACGTCAATTGATTTGCTAACCTAGCAGATATTCTTCTAAGTTTGAACAAAGTCCAGCTTCATTATTTGTCAAATTGACCAAACTGCTTATTGGTTTGACTGCCAAATAACTCCACCTGAATCTTAATCAAAGATTCAGGTGGAATTCAATCTACTCACCTCTACAAGGTCCGTGCATCTTACAAATAACTAAAGACGACTTCTTTTTATTTCAACTTAAATTATATTCAAAGGAGCTTCCAAATAATGTTTAAATTTTGAACTCTTTTTTTACTAGTCCTAAATCATAAATGTGATACACGATTATTAAAACATAATAACGTGTCTTCTGAACTTCGAATAGATACATAAATACAAAACGCTTTCAGGAAATGTGATGATTTTTATTTTTATTTAGTACTGAGAACTGAGAAGTATGTTAAGTTCATTCTTTCTTGCCGATGTTTTTTTTTTAAAAAAAAAAAAGAATCTGAATCTCTGCACTTGAGAAATTTCAATATGTACGGTGATTTATTAAAAGCTAAATCTTGTTGAACAAGGAAAAAGAATAAGCGAGAACAAAAACAGTAGTTTCACTAATCATAATCATAATCTTCAACAGAAATGCTCAGCTCCTTCTCCTTCCACGTCCCAGAATCATTACTCTCATTGCCCAAAAACTGTGTTTCAAAGCCCTGAATTCCACCACTTTCATTAACCTCCACCGCCTCTTTAAACGACTTGCTCGCAATCATCTGCGCATCGATGCCCATCCCGGCATCCGAAGCAGCTTTCTGTACAGACTTCGGTGACAAGGCTACATACGCACACCTCGCAGGCAACAGTTGAGGGAAGTTAAGGCTATCCAAAGACGGCGGTCTACGTAAACAATAGAAAGCAACGTCGTGGGCAACCGCAGCCGCCTCTGCCGTAGCATAGGAGCCTAACCAGAGCCGCTCTGTTGAACCTGGAACCCTGATTTCCGAGACCCATTTGCCCCATTTTCGTCTGCGAACTCCCTTGTACTTCTTTTCAGCCATGCTTGGACCACTCTCTGATCTGTTGTTTAGGCTACTTGATTGCATTTCAGAAGTGTTTATAGAATTTTTAAGTACTATTTTTCGGGATAAAGTTGACAAAAATGTATAAGCTTTAAGGGTGAAGAAGCTTGAGAATATGCTGATTTGGAGAAGAAGTAAAGCAAGAGCTTGTATATATAGGTTGAAGAAGAGAAAGTCAGAGGCCAACTGGAGCCAGTGGTATTATAATTTATAGGACGGTGAGAAAGTCAAGATTTCCAAAGGTCAAAATAAGAGAAAGTTTTATCCAATGAAAATAAGGGCTGTGATTGATTGAGCAAGTCCAAGTTTGAGAAGACAATGCACAAGCCAAAACATTGGTTATTTTGAAAAGTCAATGACCCACAAAACCTTTTGGAAAACGAATAGTAATCTACACAAAACTAAACTGTTCTCCATAAAATTAACATTAGAGTGGTAAATGATCTTTTAATATCCATTTACGTGGAAATCACTAATTTACCCTCATTTTTTAATACAAAACCTTATATCATCCCGTCTTTTGTCGAGCCAAGCTCGAGATCCAATGGCTCAAGTGTCGAGTCGAGCTTGAGCTCTTCAATACTCAGCTTGAACAGCTCGCGGTCTTTGCTGAGCTCGACAGCAAGATATATGCAACTTTTACAACTATTAGGGGGTATAGAAATTATCATTTCACATATAAAATTGAAAAAATTCCCAAAAACCCTAGCTTCTTTTTCTTCATCTCCAGACTCACTTCTCCTTTTTTTTTTTTTCTTCTTTCTCTTTCCTTCTTCTTCACTTTCTTCTTTCTTCTCCTTCTCTCTTTTTCTCCTTCTTCTCTTTCTCTCCCCCTTTGATCGCCTAAGCCGTAGTAGGGTATAAAACTACTACTCACATCGCTGTTCTTGGCCAATCAACTTGATGAAGTGCAATTGTTCTAAACCTCGGTAAAACGCCTATGATGCGAGTAAATCTCCTTATGGCTTTGACACTAGTGCTTATAGGTATACTTAGTAAATTAGGGAAACTTGTTTGACTCATCAAATTCAACTTGCTTTGTCTTTGCCTCTGTTGTTGGCTCTCTATCTCGCATTTGAATGGCTACTAGCTTTGAACTTCATTTTGATCTTCTAAGGCCGGAACCCAATCTCAATCAACAGGCTTTGTCTCCCTAGCTTGAGCTCTTCATGTTCATGCCGAGCCAAGCTCAAGCACCCCAAAGCTCAGCTTAGTTCAGCTTGATAACACCCCTAGTTTTCACATTAATTTTTATTCTATTTTAAATGGATTATGTATTTTACTTCTTTTAAATGTTAATAAATTGTATTTCACCGAACAAGTTGATTGTGCATTTTGATTTTTAGGGTGAAGATTCAAATCACCTATCTTTATTCTAAGATGGGTAATCTTGTAATTGTACAAAATTTAACACTTTAATCAATGGAAGTCTAGGTCTTCGTTAGTTTTTAAAACGTTAAGAGGTCATTGTATTTTCACAAAATCTAATACAGGCCTATTAATTTTCCCTTTAAAAAAAAGGGTAACAAAAAGTTTTCCCTATTAAAATCAGTACTTTTTTGTATAGAAAAAATAAATAAATAAATAACGTGCTCAATCATTCATGAAGAACGTACTTGCGTATATTCCTGCGATATACTGCCGCATGGTTAATTTTCTCTAGGTGAAAATCTTTTATAAACACGTGCATATTTAGTAAAACACGTTAAAGAAGGAAATGCTGGAACCCGTGGGGCAAGGTGTCAAGGCATGCAATACTTGGCGGCTTGGCCCTTGGGTTGCCATAAAGGCAAGACAAAAATGTTTGGGGAAGTAAAATGAAAGTAAGACTTATTTTGTAAATTAAATATATATTTAAAATTATTAATTAATATATAACAAAGTTCTCATTCAAAATTTCATTTAAATTTTTATTAGGACTTTTTTTGGATTTTTTTAAAGTGCAAACCAAAAATTTTCAAAAGTCAAAGTAAGAGAAAGGCTTTTCCAATTAAAAAAAAAGAAAGGGACGTTGCTCAAATGTGCAACTTCAAGTTGGCCCCAAAATTAAATGTTGGGAGACATGGAAATTTGAAAAATTATGATACTTTGTGGTAAAGGTCCATTAGCCAAAAATTGAGTTAAACTTAATGACATTTTCTCATCCTCAGACTTTTAAAATACTTCTGTATTATATAAATATTATGTTTCTCTTTGGTTTGAGTGTGAAATACAGTGATTTATGAGGTGAAAAAAAACATCTCTTTTTCCTCTCTTCTTAGCCTCTTCTATTATCGGCAATTGATGTCAACATTGGAGAGAGTCGGTGTCCAGAAAATCAAAAAACAAGCCACAAGTACTGCAAATAAACACTTCTCTATCGTCTTTCAAGTGTCAACCCAACAAACACAAAAACTGAACGAATCAAATCCAATTAATCGATCAAAACTTGAAAAATCATAAGGTGGGGAAGCTTCAATCGTCAACGATTGGTAAGCAAACAGGATTAGGAATGTTAGGGCTTTTAGAGAGGAAGGTCCACGCAGTTGATTGGTGGTGATATGGATGATTTCCAATAACGGAATCGATCGGAAAAGCACGTCGTTGGTTCCCATGATTCTTGCTCTTTGCTGACCGATTCCAGCATCAGCAATCCATTTTGAGACCACCAATCAACTCATTGACCCCCCATCTCAAAAACCCCAAACCTTCCCGACGCCAATTGCACATCGTTCACCGCTCTCAACCACCTAGGATTTTACTGTTTTTGCACCGATTCCACCTGATTTCGGCGGCCAAAATCTAATCTTCCACCATACTTTCAACCCCCAATCTTTTCTTTTCAAAACCCCTCAAACTCCAGTACTTGATTACTCACTGTTCGTGAATAGCCGTTCTCTACTGTTGGATGTCCTTTGGAATTTTCATTTTTGATTTCAAATGCAAATATTTGTTGACCATTATGTCCTCATTTGTAACGGACTTTTGACCATTTTATCAATCCCCACAACAAAATTACAAACAAAATTGTGTTTTGAGTATTAAAATGGTTTGTTAAAAGTCTGAGGGTAGGAAACTATCATTAAGCTTTTGTTCACATGGGAAAAAGTCGTTAACTCGATAAAAAATAATGTCGGAATACCACGTCAATATAGGTATATATTTTCTGACACTACTCTCTTGCATCGGTAGACTTATTCCCCAACCAGCTTTTTTCGGTGTTTGAATGATACAGGTGCCGGTGTAGGAGAATTCTTTGAGTGACGCGCCGATATAGATATATATTTGCGCATTTTAGAAAGTCATTTTTAATGATGTTATTAAATATGTAAAGTTTCAGATTAAGTATAGAGTGATTTTATTATTACAAAATTATAAAAATTAAATATTTAAGATAAAGATGTTAAAAATTGAGGTAAATTTCTTTGATGTAAAGCCATTGCCCTACAATAACGTCAGATAACTAGAAATAAAAAAATGTGTCAGATGTGTTTTAACTTGAATTGCCGTTTAAAGGACTGAATAAATAGCTAGTTTGTTCATCATAAACAATTCTTTTCATAAAGCCCCTTAGCTGAATTGGTCAAACAGTCAAATATTTATAGTTTGAGTCGATTACAACCTTGAACCTCCAGCTGAATCTTAATTAATCAGTATGAATCAAGATATGATTAGGTCATTAATACAAGATGTAAACTTCACTGCATGTCGACCTACTATTTTCTTAATTAAACTAAGTTTTGATGAAAAAAAAACAGAAGATCGAACTAGTAATTGAGATAACTATAATCTTCAACAGTTCGATAACTATAATCTTCAACAGCTCCCATAATCATAACTCTGATGATCACTTCCCCAAATGGCGTCCCCCGGCTCTGAATTGCACCGCTTTCTTTCTCCTCCCTTTCATCTTTTCCCGATCTACTTCCTATCATTTGTGCATCTATCCCCATTCCAGCATCCGACGCAGCTTTTCGCACGGACTTCGGCGACATAATATTCGCGTTCACACAACTGGAAGGCAGCACTTCGGGGAAGTTAAGGCCTGAAAAAGACAGCGGACGACGGAAACAATAAAAAGTGACGCCATGGCCGACTGCGGCCGCCTCCTGCGTAGCGTAGGAGCCTAACCAGAGTCGCTCTTACGAGCCTGGAACCCTTAACTCAGATACCCATTGGCCCCATCAGCCATGTTGGACCACTCTCTTCTCTTCTGTTTCTCATTCTTTTTTGGGTTGCTGAGGTTGACAAACATATATAAGCTTTAAGTCAGTGGCCAACTAGAGCTAGTGGCATTGGAAGAGGGTGAGAATCCAAAGGTCAAAACAAGAGAAAGGTTTATCCAATGAAAACAATAGGACGGTGCTTGATTGAGCAGTTCAACGTCAACATTAAATGTTGAGACATGGAATTTTAAAAAGGGTTATTATCCCCAAACTCCCAAGAGGTTTGAGTACCTTTGAGGTATGAAATAATATTTCTTATATTTGGAAAATGGTCTCACATACATCCTCTGGTCCGAGTTTATTAATGGTTAACAAAAATTGACCAGGGCTAAAGTTGTAAAATGACAAGTTTTGTGCAATTCAACAGAAAACTCACTCCATCTGCCACAGACGTACACTGTCACAACCATCGCTACTGGCAATACCTCCATTATAAATCGTCTCGCTGTCAAAACCAATAGAAACGCCACAACCACATGCCACAAAATCCAACCATGCAATCGACAGGAAAAAATCTTGCCCGTAAAATAGTCCAAGTGCTGTCAGGACAATAGGAGTATTATCCAACCAAAATAGTTCCTGAAAAAGAATTGACGCACCACCTAAAAGCCAGAAAACGTCAAATCTCGCCGGACAATGACACGAGTAATGGTGCCAGCACCATAAAACTCGCCACCTCAAATCTACCTAATGGTACCACTCTCATCATTTAAGGAGTTTCTAATCATTTTTACTTAAGAATGTAAAAAATGTGTAACTTTCATCTTTTGAAGCGCAAACATGTGTTACTATTTTCCTTTACTTGAAAGCTACAAGGAGAGGTGTAGGATGGCAATTTTCAAAACGTAAAGGGAGGTAAGGGATCTTCTTTCATAATTCTGGGACTGATTGGTGAAAATCAAAACTGATAACTCTTTCAATATCAGTACTTCGTGTTCAATGATTCAAAAAGAAAGAATTTTCCATTATATTTCTTCAATATATTCCAACTTTCTCTAGGTGAGAATCTTTTCATAAACACGTGCGTGTTTAGTTAAATACGTTAAAGAAGGAAATCCTGCAACCCGTGGAGAAAGGTGTAAAGGCGATTCGTGGACCTTGAGTTGCCATTGAAAATAGATTTAAAAATATTAATCAATTAATATATATACAATCGTAATTTTGTTTATATATTAATGTTCACATGTTTATATATTAAATAATGTTATAAATTTGAGATATGAATGTAAATGTTATAAATTAAGGTAAAATCAGATGATAAGATTTAGCAGCCAAATATGGGAATTAAAGAATGTGTCAGAAGTGCTTTAACTAGAATGGCCGTCAGAAAGACTCAAGGAATATATCATCAATTCTTGGTCTAATATAAAGATTTTTATGATTTTTTTTTTCAGTTGAATCGTTTCAGTCCACTACCAGCAAAGCATATTTGTCGAGTTTATAAGTCGTCTAATCATCGGGCAGACATACTGACGTTTAATATATGGTTTTGATATTTCACATATTAAATTATAAAATTTAATAGCTTAATTAGTTGTTAAGTAATTAGAAAATATATATTTAATTAAGAAAAGAAGTTGCCGACTTATTAATAAAAATAGATTCTAATTCTAGAGAGATGCTAAATTGGTCAAACAGTCTAATATTAATAATTTGACTCGCTTATAACCTCCAGCTGAAACTTAATTATTAATCAGTGTGAATCAGTATGGTCACTAATACAACAGTGCTACATCTTTCAAACTTAAAGTTAAACGTGCATTTCAATGGATGTTTTAACATGTAAACACAATTTTTAATGTAATTCTTTTTAGTTCTAAATCATAAAGCTGATACACATTCTATATTTATTTTAAACCATAAACATGGTAAAGTCCGGGCAATAAAATCTGAAAAGACTTATAAACGACGTGATATAATACAACACAAACCTTAACATTCTAAATTTTCAACATAAATACTAAAAAAATGGTAAAAATATGCAGAATATCCATTAATTAGTATCATTAATCATCCTTCTAATATTTACAATATACAATAAAGATTCAAAAGCCCTCAAGACTTCACTGCGTGTGCTACTATTTTCTTTATTAAACTAAAATAAATCCTAAAGAACAGGAACTAGTAATTGAGATAACCATAATCTTCAACTGAAATGCTCAGGTCCTTCTCTCTCCTATAATCATAACTTTGATTATCATTCCCCCAAAGCGGCGTCTCCATGCTCTGAATTACGCCGCTTTCATTCACCTCCCTTACATCTTTTCCCGATCTACTCACTTTCATTTGTGCATCTATCCCCATTCCAGCGTCGGAGGCAGCTTTTTGCACGGACCTTGGTGACATAACATTCGCGTTCACACAACTGGGAGGCAGGAGTTCGGGGAAGTTAAGGCCAGACAACGACAGCGGTCGACGTAAACAATAAAAAGCGACGTCGTGGGCGACTGCGGCCGCCTCCTGCGTAGCGTAAGAGCCTAACCAGAGCCGCTCTTGTGAGCCTGGAACTCTTATCTCTGACACCCATTTTCCCCATTTTCTTCTGCGTACTCCCTTGTATTTCTTCTCCGCCATACTTGAACTATTCTCCTCTGAGCAGCTGCTCATCATCAAGCTCCTATAAAAGCTTTTAATTTAGAGATTTAGAATGCTATGTCTTGGTAGAGTAGAAAGAAGAGGTTATATATAGGTTAAGAAGAGACGACAGTTGGAGGGAAGAAGCCACTAGCAAATTAAGGCAGGTGATTAGATAATTAATTAAAAATTTGTCAACCGGGTTTTATTGAAAGATAGAGAGGGTCAAGATTTTCAATGGTCAAAGGAGGAAAGGTAAAGGTTTTATCTAAGGAAAAATGTGGACGGTGCTTTATGGGCAAATCCAAGTTGGCTCTGAGAGAGACAGGACTAGAAGCCACAAACCATAACTTTAATTAAATGTGGAGCCATGGGCATTGAAGCAAAAACGTGTTGAGTAATTTGAAGCAAAAGTAGTGTTAGAGGGAGAGGAGAGGTCAACGCTGAAAATCTGCTTCCCTCATGCATGATGTCATTTGACATTCTGTATAAGTTAATGGGGGGAAATAAGGTTTTGAAAGTAGGGGGTGAAAACGACATCACCCGGTCTCACTCGTCGACATCATATATCACCATTATCCAATGACTTTGATTAATCCCCTGTAATTTTATTAACAAACAAGAATCCCCGTGACGTTTTTGAGATGACAAAAAATTCCCTATCATTAAGTTTTAGATGTTAAAATAAATGGCAAAAGACCAATTTGATTATTATTTATAAATTCACAATAGTGTATATTCAACGGGTTACTAAAGATCAAATGTTTTTATTATTTCCGAAACCTCAAGAGAATCTTATAATGCATCAAGCCATAGATGTCTTTTAACTCTTATCTATTTCTCTCACTGATTTTTGGTATCATAGCAATATTATGGCTCGGTGACATGTTTAGGGGTACTAATCCCTAAATTGGAATCTAAAGATTTAGAATTGTAAAAAAAAATTAAAGAAAAAAATCAACTCTTTTGGATCCATAACAATTCCTCAATTAGAGTGATAGGTCACCTTGAAGGTTCGATATTATACATTATCAAATTGATAACATATTTAGGATTTGAAAAATGCTTAAAAATCATGTGTAACTTATAGTGTTTAAAAACTCGGCCCGCCTCGACCGGTTCAACTGGGACCCCAACGATCATCTGCGCATCGATGCCCATCCCGGCATCCGAAGCAGCTTTCTGTACAGACTTCGGTGACAAGGCTGCATCCACACACCTCGCAGGCAACAGCTGAGGGAAGTTAAGGCCATCCAAAGACGGCGGTCTACGTAAACAATAGAAAGCAATATCGTGGGCAACCGCAGCCGCCTCTGCCGTAGCATAGGAGCCTAACCAGAGCCGCTCTGTTGAACCTGGAACCCTGATTTCCGACACCCATTTGCCCCATTTTCGTCTGCGAACTCCCTTGTACTTCTTTTCAGCCATGCTTGGACCACTCTCTGATCTGTTCTTTAGGCTATTTGATTGCATTTCAGAAGTGTTTATAGATTTTTTAAGTACTATTTTTCGGGATAAAGTTTACAAAAATGTATAAGCTTTAAGGATTGAAGGAGCTTGAGAATATGATGATTTGGAGAAGAAGTAAGGCAAGAGCTTGTATATATAGGTTGAAGAAGAGAAAGTCAGAGGCCAACTGGAGCCAGTGGTATTATAATTTATAGGACGGTGAGAAAGTCAAGATTTTCAAAGGTCAAAATAAGAGAAAGGTTTATCCAATGAAAATAAGGGTTGTGATTGATTGAGCAAGTCCAAGTTTGAGAAGGCAATGCACAGGCCAAAACATTACTTGTTTTGAAAAGTCAATGACCCACAAAACCTTTTGGAAAACGAATAATAATCTACACAAAACTAAACTGTTCTCCATAAAACTAACATTAGAGTGGTAAAGGATCTTTAATATCCGTTTATGTGAAAATTACTAAATTACCCTCATTTTTTAATACAAAACCCTAAATCATCCTATCTTTTGTCGATCCAAGCTCAATATCGAGTAGCTTAAGTGTCGAGTCAAGCTTGAGCTCTTCAATACTCGGCTTGAGCAGCTCACGGCCTTAGCTGAGCTCGACAGCTAGATATATGCAACTTTTACAACTATTAGGAGTATAGTAATTTATCATTTCACATATAAAATTGAAAAAATTCCAAAATCCCTAGCTTCTTTTTCTTCATCTCCGGGCTCACTTCTCCTTTTTTTTTTTTTCTTCTTTCTCTTTCTTTCTTCTTCACTTTCTTCTTTCTTCTCCTTCTCTCTTTTTCTCCTTCTTCTCTTTCTCTCCCCCTTCGATCACCTAAGCCATAGTAGGGTATAAAACTACTACTCACATCACTGTTCTTGGCCAATCAACTTGATGAAGTGCAATTGTTCTAAATCTCGGCAAAACGCCTATGATGCGAGTGAATTTGCTTATGGCTTTGAAACTAGTGCTTATAGGTATACCTAGTAAATTAGGGAAACTTGTTTGATTCATCAAATTCAACTTGCTTTGTCTTTGCCTCTATTGTTGGCTCTCTATCTTGCTTTTGAACGGCTACCAGCTTTGAACTTCATTTTGATCTTCTAAGGCTGGATCCCAATATTGATCAACAGGCTTTGTCTCACTAGCTCGAGCTCTTCATGTTCACGCCGAGCCGAACTCAAGCACCCCAAAGCTCAGCTCGGTTCGGCTTGATAACACCCCTAGTTTTGACATTAATTTTTATTCTATTTTAAATGGATTATGTATTTTACTTCTTTTAAATGTTAATAAATTGTATTTCACCCAACAGGTTGATTGTGCATTTTAATTTTTAGGGTGAAGATTCAAATCACCTATCTTTATTCTAAGATGGGTAATTTTGTAATTGTACAAAATTTAACACTTTAATCAACGGAAGTCTAGATCTTCGTTAGTTTTTAAAACGTTTGGAGGTCATTGTATTTTCACAAAATCTAATATAGGCCTATGTAATTTTCCCTTTTAAAAAAAAGGGGTAAGAAATACTTGTATAGAATAAATAAATAAATAACGTGCTCAATCATTCATGAAGAACGTATTTGAGTATATTCCTACGATATACTCCCGCACGGTTAATTTTCTCTAGGTGAAAATCTTTTATAAACACGTGCATATTTAGTAAAACACGTTAAAGAAGCAAATGCTGGAACCCGTGGGCCAAGGTGTCAAGGCAATACTCGGCGTTTGGCCCTTGGGTTGCCATAAAGGCAAGACAAAAATGTTTGGGGAAGTAAAAATGAAAGTAAGACTTATTTTGTAAATTAAATATATATTTAAAATTATTAATTAATATATAATCAAAATGCTCATTCAAAATTTCATTTAAATTTTTATTAGAAGGAATTTTTTGAATTTTTTTAAAGTGCAAACCAAAAATGACGACTAATAGTTAATTTTTATTTTATATTTTGTGAAATCAACGATTAATCATTCACCTTTAAACATATTTAAAAAAAAAAAAAAACACTCCAATGTCAGAAAAATGTTCGTTATATGTTACACAAAACTCATTCATATACTTTTATATAAATTAACTAATAAATAAAAGTATATGAATCCGATGAGCAAAAGAGTAAAAGAAAAAAACTACTTGAGATAATCGCAGTCATAATCTTTAAAGACGGCGGTCTACGTAAACAAGCTTAGAGTTATATGATGAATATAGGCTAAAGAAGAGAAAGTCAGACACAAACTGGTTGTATGATTTTTGGGTATTTGATTTAGTTGGAAGAAGGGAGAATCAGAAAGCCAAAATTTTCAAAGGTCAAAGTAAGAGAAAGGTTTATCCAATTAAAACAAAAGGACGTTGCTCGAATGGGCAAGTTCAAGTTGGCCCCAAAATTAAATGTTGGGAGACTTTGGAAATTTGAAAATTTATGATACTATGTGGTAAAGGTCCATTAGACAAAAATTGAGTTAATGACTTTTTCCCACGGAAAGAAAAGCTTAATGACATTTTCCTATCCTTGGACTTTTAATATACCTTTTTACTATCTAAATATTTTGTTTCTCTCTGATTTGGGTGTGAAATACAGTGATTTACAAGAGAAATTTTTTTTTTTTTTTCTTCTCTTCTTAGCCTCTTCCATTATCGGCAATTGATGTCAGCATTAGAGAGTGCCGGTGACCAGAAAATCAAAAAACAAGCCACAAGTACTGCAAATAAACACTTCTCTATCGTCTTTCAAGTGTCAACCCAACAAACACAAAAACTGAACGAATCAAATTCAATTAATCGATCAAAACTTAAAAAACTATAAGGTGGGGAAGCTTCAATCGTCAACGATTGGTAAGCAAACGAGATCAGGAATGTTGAGGCTTTTAGAGAGGAAGGTCCACAGAGTTGATTGGTGGTGATATGGATGATTTCTAATAACAAAATCAGTCGGAAAAGCACGTTGTTGGTTCGCATGATTCTTGCTCTTTGTTGACCGTTCTAGCATCGACAATCCATTTTGAGACCACCAATCAACTCACCGACCCCCCATCTCAAAAACCCCGAAAACCTTCCCAACGCCAATTGCACATCGTTCACCGCTCTCTACAGCCTAGGGTTTCACTGTTTTTGCGCCAATTCCACCTGATTCCGGTGGCCAAAATCCAATCTTCCACCACACTTTCAACCCCCGCTCTTCTCTTTTCAGAGCCCCTCAAACTCTAATACTTGATTACTCACTGTTCGTGAATAGCCATTCTCTACCGTTGGCTGTCCTTTGGAATTTTAATTTTTGATTTTAGGTGCAAAATATTTGTTGACCATTCTGTCCTCATTTGTAACGGACTTTTGACCATCTTGTCATTCCCCACAACAAAAATTACAAACAAAATTGTGTTTTGGGTACTAAAGTGATATGTTAAAAGTTTGAGGGTAGGAAATATCACTAGCTAGCCTGATGGTACTCACCTCTCTTGTCACAAGTACTTAGCTTACAGGTCTTGTGTTCAAGAGGTGGGGAAGGCAAAAGAAACCCACTTGCAGGGGTGGGGATATTCCTATGAGTGGGCCGTATGGGAAAGCCCCTTGCCCGACGGCCCAAGGGCGGGGTATTTGAGGGATAGCCCATGGTCTCACAGAATGAACGGAGATCTGGGCTACCAGAGTATGCACGAAGGAATGATCCACCAGACTACACCGTGCGGGATGACCCAACGGAATATGCCAAGGACGATGCAATGGTTGAACCAGTCAAATGGGATGATCTAGTGGTATCCACCTCTCCTATGGAACAGGTACTGGCCAAGAGGCTGGTTGATGTAGAGGCAGTGATGAGGTGCATCCTAAGAATGTCGGTCCCGACCAAGAAGAGCAGGCCTCACTGTTACGCGGATTCACCCTTTGTGGACGAGATCGCCCTAGCCAACATGCCTCAGAAGTTTACTATTCCCAGCATGAAACCCTACGACGGCACAACCGACCTAGATGATCACATAGCCTCTTACAAACAGCGGATGTTCACTGTCTCAATACCTCGAAGGGTGAGGGAAGCCTGTATGTGTAAGAGTTTTGGTTCAAGTTTATCCGGTCTAGCACTTTAGTGGTACACAAATCTCCCAAACAGTTCCATTGACTCATTCGCTCAGCTCACCGACACCTTTGTGGAGCAGTTCGCCAGTAGCAAGAAACTCGAGAAGCTGTCGGCCGATCTATACAGAATGTACCAAAGAAGGAGAGAGCCACTGTGAGAGTATGTCAGCAGGTTCAACAAAGAGAAGATCTTCATCCTTTCATGTAACCCCGAGACAACAGTAGATGCCTTCAGGAAGGGTCTCCTCCTGGATGGAGAACTATACAAAGAACCGACGAAGCTGGGTTGCACCACGATAGAAGACGCTCTGGCCCGAGCAGTGATCCAGATAAGGTGGGAGGAAGATGAGATGAACTGAGCAACTTACGCCAGATATGACTGAGTGCAGAATGACAGGAGGCCAAAGCTCAGATCGATTGCAGGCCCGACAAGATCACCAAAGCAGGGAAGGGCGTCTATCATCTCCAAAAGGCAAAGACATCAGCAACAATTGGAATGCAATCCATCCCACACGCTACTACTTTTAGGTGAAATCAATCTAAATATTGGTTGTCTTTTCATTTTTTATTTAAAAAAGATGAGTGGGCCCATCCACCTCCTTCATAGATAATCGGTCTCATGGCCCGAATTCAATGAAGCATTATTCAGCAACACCTTCGAATTAGCCCTGACCGATTCATGGGTTTTCACACTTCAGATCGACCCTGCTCGATCAAATGTTTGTTACACCTTCAGATCGACCATGCTCGATCCACGGAACAACACCGTTGGATCGACCTTGGTCGATCCACAGATATACATCTTCGAAATCAACCCTGCTCTATCAAATGTTAATTACACCTTCGGATCGACCTTGCTTGATCCACAGATTTGCATCTTCGGATTGACCCTGCTAGATCCACATAATTACACCTTCGGATCGGCCCTACTCGATCCACGGATTTGCATCTTCAGATCAACCCTGCTCGATCAAATGTTTGTTACACCTTCGGATCGGCCCTGCTCGATCCATGGATTTGCATCTTCAGATCAACCCTGCTTGATCAAATGTTTGCTACACTTTCGGATCGACCCTGCTTGATCCACGGATTTACACCTCCGGATTGACCCTGCTCGATCCAACGGATTTACACCTTCAGATCGGCTCTGCTCGATCCACGGATTTGCATCTTCAGATCGACCCTACTCGATCCATGTAATCACACCTTCAGATCTGCTCGATCCACGGATTTACATCTTCAGATCAACCTTGCTCGATCAAATGTTTATTACACCTTCGGATGGACCTTGCTCGATCCACGAATTTGCATCTTCGGATCGACCCTACTCGATCCACATAATACCACCTTCAGATCGGCCCTGCTCGATCCACGGATTTGCATCTTCAGATCGACCCTGCTCAATCAAATGTTTGTTACACCTTTGGATCGATCCTGCTCGATCCACGAATTCACACCTCCAGATCGACCCTGCTCGATCCAATGGATTTACGCTTTCGGATCGACCTTGCTCGATCCACGGATTTGCATCTTTAGATCGACCTGCTCGATCAAATGTTTGTTACACCTTTGGATCGACCCTGCTCGATCCACAGATTTACACCTCCGGATCGACCTTGCTCGATCCAATAGATTTACACCTTCAGATCGGCCCTGCTCAATCCACAGATTTACATCTTCGGATCGACCCTGTTCGATCCACGTAATTACACCTTCGGATCAGCCTTGTTCGATCCATGGATTTACATCTTCAAATGAACCCTACTCGATCAAATGTTTGCTACACCTTCGGATCGACCCTGCTCAATCCACGAATTTACACCTCCGGATCGACCATGCTCGATCTAACGGATTTACACCTTCAGATTGTCCCTGCTTGATCCACGGATTTGCATCTTCGGATCGACCCTGCTCGATCCACATAATTACACCTTCGGATTAGCCCTGCTTGATCCATGGATTTGCATTTTTAGATCAACCCTGCTCGATCAAATGTTTGCTACACCTTCGGATCGACCCTGCTCGATCCACGGATTTACACCTCCGGATCGACCCTGCTCAATCCAACGGATTTACACCTTCAGATCGTCCTTGCTCGATCCACAGATTTGCATCTTCGGATTGACCTTGCTCGATCCACATAATTACACCTTCGGATCGGCCCTGCTCAATCCATGGATTTCCATCTTCATATCAACCCTGCTCGATCAAATGTTTGCTACACCTTTGGATCGACCCTGCTCGATCCATAGATTTACACCTCCGAATCGACCTTGCTCGATCCAACGGATTTACACATTCGGATCGGCCCTGCTCGATCCACGGATTTACATCTTCAGATCGACCCTACTCGATCCACATAATCACACCTTCGGATCTGCTTGATCCACGGATTTACATCTTCAGATCGACCCTGCTCGATCAAATGTTTATTACACCTTCGGATCGACCTTGCTCGATCCACAAATTTGCATCTTCGGATCGACCCTGCTCAATCCATGTAATTACACCTTTGGATCGGCCCTGCTCGATCTATGAATTTGCATCTTCAGATCGACCCTACTCGATCAATGTTTATTACACCTTCAGATCGACCCTGCTCGATCCACGGATTTACATCTTCAAATCGACCCTGCTCGATCAATGTTTATTATACCTTCGGATCGACCTTGCTCGATCCACGGATTTGCATCTTCAGATCGACCCTGCTCGATCCACGTAATCACACCTTCGGATCGGCCCTGCTCGATCCACAGATTTGCATCTTCAGATCGACCCTGCTCGATCCATGGATTTACACCTCCGGATCGACCCTGCTCGATCCCACGAATTTACATTTTCGGATCGGCCCTGCCCGATCCACGAATTTATACCTTTGAATCGACCCTGCTCGATCCACAGTTTCATCTCTGGATCAGCCTTGCCCGATTCGTGGATCCACACCTTCGATCGGCCCTGCCCGGTTCATGAAGCTACACAATCAGTTGGCCAGACCGAGTGAAGGGTTCTTACACCTCAAAATCGATAAGTCATCGACCTAACCCAACAGAGAGTTCACACGACTCAGCCACTAGGCTACACCAAAATCAGAACACAAGCATACAACTCAACTCCACCATCCTCACTCCCTAGGAACCAAGTATTAGATGTCCACTCTACCTAACCGACCGACCGACCAACTCAACTCCACCATCCTCACTCCCCAGGAACTAAGTATTGGATCTCCACTCAACCCGACCGACCGACCGACCAACTCAACTCCACCATGCTTACTCCCCAAGAACCAAGTATTGGATGTCCACTCTACCCGACCGACCGACTGACTCAACTCCACCATCCTCACTCTCCAGAAACCAAGTGTTGGATCTCCACTCCACCCGACCGACCAACTCAACTCCACAATCCTCACTCCCCAAGAACCAAGTATTGGATCTCCACTCTACCCAGCTGATCGACCGGCTGAACTCTACCATTCTCGTTCCCCAAGAACCAAGTATTGGATCACCATACTCCCTATGCCAACGACCGACCGATCGACTGACCCGATCTTTTCAAACTTTGACTATCACCACTCACCCCACCCCAGCCCACGCCACCGATCAACACACAGACTCAACCTGTCTAAAGATTCAATTGCCCTTCCTACCCAACTAAGCCAGCATATTGCAACAGGTTGGCTCCCGCAAGAAGCCGACACTCCCATGCTTCATGTCCAGGAGATTCTCCCAATCGGGGCGACTGGCTAGGAGCAGTCTCGCACTTGTTCACCCTCGAGGCAATCAAGCCAAGGGGCCTCGCTCATTCGGTCTTCCATAGCAGACGAGTGGGCAGCCATGGGTAAAATGTTTGCGCATTTTGTTTGGCCCTTTGGCATCTAGTAAAGAGCGCCGTGGAATCACAAGCGCAAGTCATACGGTCCAACAAGCCGGCCGAGTCGATTTCATCCCACATGATCACCCGAGTACCCCAACAGAATGTACCTTCAATTTAACATCGTCTCTAATTCATTCGATCCAGCATACCAAGCGGATACCCCTGCCATGGGATGCTTGCTCATTTCCCCAGTCAGCAGGACATACCGAACGAACACATGAGCCTCAGAAGTCTTGTTATCTCAGTCCCTTCAACCTTTCACACCGATTGAGCACACCCTCTTGGGGTGATTGCACATTCCGGATCAGCTTTGATACCGAGCAACCCTTGACTACGAATAACCTACATCAAACTGGTCAACTATGCCGACAATCGACCGTCCAGGAAGGGAGACCGAGCGTGCCTCGATCGCTTCCTACTCTCTGACTTAAGAAAAACTTAACTCAGAGAGTGGGGGGCAAACTGTTAGGGCCAAAAATCGTCTTTGGCCCAAATAGGAGAATAGGACTGAATGAGGAAGAGACAAGACCCAATCCCGATGCGACCCCATCCAGATTAGGCCCATTTGATATAAGATACAGTCGGCCCAAACCATCGGGTCCGGGCCTCCAAATCCTAGTTCACTTCCTGGACCTATGAGCAAGTCCAAAGCCCACGGCACCCACATATCACTTTCTTATTCCAGATCAGTCTCCTATTCAAGGTTACCTTCCCGTTCAGGTCACTTTCCTACTCGAGGTTACTTTCTTGTTCGGGATCACATTCCTATTCGAACACTGGTAAGACAACTCACCACCGCCCTAATTCCTCTAGGGTTTGTATCATAGTCACACTAGGACTCCTACTCCCACCAGGACTGGGAGACCAGACAGTCACTATATAAGCAGAGGCCAGCCCTCTCACAAGGGAGGGGAGATTACATTACACCTTCACACCCGAAGCTCCTACTTGAGAGCTTCACATCACTGCCGTAGTCACAGTCCCCAACTAGACTTCCGGTAACATCTCTACTCCCTAGCCCTCACTATACTAGTCTCTTTCAGACTTGCTGACTTGAGCGTCGGAGTGTCTACGGCAAACACCACCCCGGTGTTTTCTGTTCGTTTCATGCCTTTGTTTCTCTACGTGTACAGGTGCAGTGGATCGCTAGTGACATCAACCTCATAGGATCAGACCCCTCTTCTGTACAGATAGATTTTTACGTCTACAGCCAACTAGAGCTAGTGGTATTGGAAGGGGGTGAGAATCCAAAGGTCAAAATAAGAGAAAGGTTTATCCAATGAAAATAATAGGACGGTGGTTGATTGAGCAAGTCCACGTCAACATTAAATGTTGAGACATGGAATTTTAAGAAGGGTTATTATCCCTAAACTCCCAAGAGGTTTGAGTACCTTTGAGGTATGAAATAATATTCTTATATTTGGAAAATGGTCTCACACACCTCCTCTGGTAGGCGTTGGTTGACAATAATTGACTAGGGCTAAAGTTGTAAAATGACAAGTTTTGTGCAATTCAACAGAAAACTCACTCCATCAGCCACAAACGTACACTGTCACAACCATCGCTACTGGCAATACCTCCATTATAATTCGTCTCGCTGTCAAGACCAATAGATACACCACAAAATCCAACCGTCCAATCGACAGGAAAAAATCTTGCCCGTAAAATAGTCCATGTGCTGTCTGGCAGATAATAAAGAAGTGACACATAGCAAAATAGTTCCTGAAAAAGAACTGACACACCAGCTCAAAGCTAGGAAACGTCAAATCTCGCCGGACAATGACACGAGTAATGGGTGCCAGCACCATAAAACTCGCCACCTCAAATCTACTTAATGGTACCACTCTCATCTTTTAATGTTACTATTTTCCTTTACTTAAAAGCTACAAGGGGAGGTGTGGGATGACAAATTCAAAACGTAAAGGGAGGTAAGGGATCTTATTTCATAATTCTGGGACTGATTGGTGAGAATCAAAACTGGTAACTCCTTTCATATTAGTACTTCATGTTCAATGATTCAAAAAGAAAGAATTTTCCATTAGATTCCTTCAATATATTCCAACTTTCTTTAGGTGAGAATCTTTCATAAACACATGCGTGTTTAGTTAAATACGTTAAAGAAGGAAATCCTGCAACCCGTGGAGCAAGGTGTAATATATATATAATTTTAAATCTATTTAATATTAAATATAAATCTATTTTCAATGGCAACTCAAGGTCCAAGAATCGCCTTTACACTTTGCTCCACGGGTTGCAGGATTTCCTTCTTTAACGTATTTAACTAAACACGCACGTGTTTATGAAAGATTCTCACCTAGAGAAAGTTGGAATATATTGAAGGAATATAATGGAAAATTCTTTCTTTTTTAATCATTGAACACGAAGTACTAATATGAAAGGAGTTATCAGTTTTGATTCTCACCAATCAGTTTATATATATTTATATATATTAAAGAATGTTATAAATTTGAGATATGAATGTAAATGTTATAAATTAAGGTAAAATCAGATGATAAGATTTAGCTGCCAAATAACTGGGAATTAAAGAATGTGTCAGAAGTGCTTTAACTAGAATTGCCGTCAGAAAGACTAAAGGAATATATCATCAATTCTTGGTCTAATATAAAGATTTTTATGATTTTTTTTCTTCAGTTGAATCGTTTCAGTCCACTACCAGCAAAGCATGTTTGTCGAGTTTATAAGTCGTCTAATCATCGAGCAGACATACTGACGTTTAATATATGGTTTCGACATTTCCCATATTAAATTATAAAATTTAATACAATTTAATAACTTAATTAGTTGTTAAATAATTAGAAAATATATATTTAATTAAGAAAAGAAGTTGCCGACTTATTAATAAAAATAGATTCTAATTCTAGAGAGATTCTAGTTCTAGAGAGATGCTAAATTGGGCAAACAGTCTAATATTAATAATTTGACTCGCTTATAACCTCCAGCTGAAACTTAATTATTAATCAATGTGAACCAGTATGGTCACTAATACAACAGTGCTACATCTTTCAAACTTAAACGTGCATTTCAATGGATGTTTCAGCATGTAAACGCAATTTTTAATCTGATTCTTTTTAGTTCTAAATCATAAATCTGATACACATTTTATATTTATTTTAAACCATAAACGTAGTAAAGTCCGTGCAATAAAATCTGAAAAGACTTATAAACGACGTGATATAATACAACACAAACCTTAACATTCCAACTTTTCAACTTAAATACTAAAAAAATGGTAAAAATATGAAGAATATCCATTAATTAGTATCATTAATCATCTTTCTAATATTTACAATATACAATAAAGATTCAAAAGCCCTCAAGACTTCACTGCATGTGCTACTATTTTCTTTATTAAACTAAAATAAATCCTAAAGAACAAGAACTAGTAATTGAGATAACCATAATCTTCAACTGAAATGCTCAGCTCCTTCTCTTCCCAGCTCCTACAATCATACATTTGATTATCATTCCCCCAAAACGGCGTTTCCATGCTCTGAATTTTGCCGCTTTCATTCACCTCCCTTACTTCTTTTCCCGATCTACTCACTTTCATCTGTGCATCTATCCCCATTCCAGCGTCGGAGGCAGCTCTTTGCACGGCCCTTGGTGACATAACATTCGCGTTCACACAACTGGGAGGCAGGAGTTCGGGGAAGTTAAGGCCAGACAAAGACAGCGGTCGACGTAAACAATAAAAAGCGACATCGTGGGCGACTGCGGCCGCCTCCTGCGTAGCGTAAGAGCCTAACCAGAGCCGCTCTTGTGAGCCTGGAACTCTTATCTCTGACACCCATTTGCCCCATTTTCTTCTGCGTACTCCCTTGTATTTCTTCTCCGCCATACTTGAACTACTCTCCTCTGAGCAGCTGCTCATCATCAAGCTCTCATAAAAGCTTTTACTTAAGAGATTTAGAATGCTATGTCTTGGTAGAGTAGAAAGAAGAGGTTATATATAGGTTGAAGAAGAGACGACAGTTGGAGGGAAGAAGCCACTAGCAAATTAAGGCATGTGATTAAATAATTAATTAAAAATTTGTCAACTGGGTTTTATTGAAAGATAGAGAGGGTCAAGATTTTCAATGGTCAAAGGAGGTAAGGTAAAGGTTTTATCTAAGGAAAAATGTGGACGGTGCTTTAATGAGCAAATCCAAGTTGGCTCTGAGAGAGAGAGGACTAGAAGCCACAAACCATAACTTTAATTAAATGTGGAGCCATGGGCATTGAAGCAAAAACGTGTTGAGTAATTTGAAGCAAAAGCACTATTAGAGGGAGGGAAGAGGTCAACGCTGAAAATCAATGCATGCCTCCTCAAATCTGCTTTCCTCATGCATGATGTCATTTGACATTGTGGATAAGTTAATGGGGGAAAAAGGTTTTGAAAGTGACATCACCCGTTCTCACTGGTCGACATCACCCGTTCTCACTCGTCGACATCATATATCGTCATTACCCCTGTAATTTTATTAAATAACAACAATCCCCGTCAGGTTTTTGAGATGACAAAACATTCCTTATCATTAAGTTTTAGATGTTAAAATAAACGGAAAAAGACCAATTCGATAATTATTTATAAATTCACAATAGTGTATATTCAATGGGTTACTAAAGATCAAATGATGATTGAGAGATTTTTATTATTTCTGAAACCTCAAGAGAATCTTGTAATAGATCAAGTCATAGGGATTAATTGATGTCTTTTAACTCTTATCTATTTCTCTCATTGATTTTTGGTATCCTAGCAATATTATGGCTCGGTAACATGTTTAGGGGTACTAATCCCTTAAATTGGAATCTAAAGATTTAGAATTGTTCAAAAAATAATTAAAGAAAAAAATCAACTCTTTTGGATCCATAACAATTCCTCAATTAGAGTGATAGGTCACCTTGAAGGTTCCATATTATACATTATCAAATTGATAACATATTTAGGATTTGAAAAATGCTTAAAAATCATGTGTAACTTATAGTGTTTAAAAACTCGGCCCGCCTCGACCGGTTCAACTGGGACCCCAGCCTTCACTGGGTCAGGTTATCAATTTTACTATTCATCTCAAACCCTAGAAATAAGGATGACGATCGACGAACAATTGGTGGCTAGGATATTAGGGCTTTTGAAGAGGAAGGGTTGGTGAGTCTAAAGGTGGCGACAAAGCTTATTTTCAGTGAATGAAACAACTGGAAATCGCAAAAATGAATTAACGGCAACAGCGGGCTATTGTCGCCAATTGGCCAAGCGAACAGGGGTGGCTGAGATGAGTTTTGGTTAGGAGGCCGAGGGGAGAGTTTTCATGGTGATGGGGTGTGTTTTCGATGCCGGAAACAGGCCCTATTTAGCCTGGGTTGTCGATGCCGGCAATGTAATTTGGGGTGTTTTTGTAGGATTTCAAATCTGTAGGGACTTATGAGACATTAGTCAAACCGGTTAAACCTAGGGCTACAAACGAACCGAACAGTTCGCGAACAACTCGATGTTCGTTCAATAATTGTTTGACATTGTTCGTGAACAGTTCAATGTTCGTTCGATAATATGTTCGATCGAGTTCGAACATGGGCTGTTCGTTTGATTATGTTAGCAAACATTATACGTTCGACTGATCCATCCGTTCGCGAACAATCTGTTCGATTGTTCGTTCGTTTATGTTCGAAAAACATGGTATACATTATTATAATTTATATTTTTTTTCATTTTTTTCCTTTTTTATATTATGTTTGGTTTAGTTTGGATGAATTTTTTTTAATGGTAATCAATAATAAAATATTATGATGCTTTTGTTTTTCTTATATATATATATATATATATAATATGTTTGGATTTTTTTTTTTTCCAAATGTCATCGATAATTAAATATATAAGTATATAGCATTTTAATTAAAAAATAATAAATTATTATGATACATAACATGACAAATTTAATAATATAATAGATTGTATAATCAAATGATATATAACATAGTAAATCCAATAACATAATAGCTTCATATTTTTCCAAATGTAATCAATAATTAAATATTATAAGATAACATTTCAATTAATAAATAATAAATATAGTATGGTAAATTGATGAACATAACATATTGTATAATCAAGTGATGTATAGCATAACAAATTTAATAATATAATAGNCCACCCATTGTTAAAATTTTGGGAAATGTAGTGTTTTCACCCACAATCTTTTAAAAAACCATTTTCCACCCATTGTTAAAATTCAGATGTTAGTTTTAATTATCAATAGGCATTCTTGTCAGTTTGCAATATATATAGAGAGAGAGAGAGAGAGTAAAACCTCTTTATAGTGATACTCTATATAGGAATAAACTCTACATAGTCATAAAAAATTATATTCCCAATTTGTGATAGTTATAAATAAGAATAAACTCCACATTGTAATATGTTATAATTTTTATAATTCTCGTCTTAAGGAAAGTAGCCTCCACATTGTAATAATTATGTGTATTGTAAAAAAAAAATATGTTTTGTTACATTAAAGGTTTAAGATGAAATAAAATATTTATCTAAAGTTGCTTGGGACAATAATTTATGTTTTAGAGTTGTTACCACATCTTTTAACTTGCGGGTACATTACTCGTTAGCATGGACATTTTCTTGTTAAAGCCAAAATATTTGTAGCCTCTCAAGCATGTTTAGAGCTTCTTGGTACGAAACTTTTTGTATTTCCGTACTATCATTCTCATGATTATTTCTTCTTTCTTCTTGTCTAATTTTAGCAATGATTTATTCTTCTGTTAAAATATACATGACTTGTTGCTCATTTGGATGATTAAGGAAGACATTAATATCCATTTGATTAATATAGTGAAGTTGTCGAATCCGATCACTCAATTCTACAATGACTCTTTGATTCTCCTCTTCCACTTCAATTGTAACTTGCAATTCATCAGCATCGGGGGTCTTAATTTTGTAATGCTTAAAACAATTGGCAATTTTCTGTGGCTTCACATCTATTGACCATGCAATAACTGCATTTACAATTCCATCAAAGACAGTTATCTTTATTGGTTCTAAGACACAATCTTCTATCCGTTTCAAAAGTAGGTAATTGAAGTGTTGAATTGAAACCCTAATACTATTAAAACATGAATTAAAATCCTAATATTGTACTACTAAAACATGAATTATGAAATAAGAAATTTTTGTAACTACACCTCTATTAAGTTATAACCTTCTCATAGTAATAAAATTAGTTAATCCCACCATTATGACTATAAAGAGGTTTTACTATATATATATATATATAAACCCAATTTCATATTTTCCCTTACCAGGCCCAGCCCAAATTCCCTTACTCGGCCCAAAATCCAAATCCGTATTTACGAGTTAGTCGAACGATACGAACTGATTGTTTTGTTAATCGAACGAACACGAACAGTCATCCTGTGTTCGTTCGAGTTCGAACACGAAATCGAACACTCCTTCTTGCTTATCAAACGAGTTTCAAATAGGGTTATTTGTTCGTATTCGGTTCGATTGCAGGCCTAGTTCAACCGGTCAACTTGGGACCTGGCCACTTTGTCGAGTTTCAGCTCGAGCTAGGTTCTAAAACCTTGGTAACTTGTTCATTTTTGGTGATCTAGAATCAATTTGAACATGTGTTGTTCATTTTCAATTATAATTGTCTCAATTCTCTTATTTTTAAAAACGAGAGAAAGTCTTCAAACGGGACAATTTTCATATTCACTTAAAATTTATGGAAAATATTTATCATGCTTTTATTTATTGCATTACTCGATACGTCTTAATATATTTCGCTAATGAGTAGGTCTATATGCACCCAAATTAATACTCTTTAGTTCACACCCAATTTTTTAAAGTATAAACATTAATAAAATTTTAGAAATATTTTTTCTTTATCAACTTTCAATCAAATTGTTATTTAAATTTTATTTTTCACCTATCAAGTAACCATCTACCAATTTTATGTTAAAATTATGATAATTTTATAGTACAAATCAAGTACAGTAGAACCACTTTATAATCATAATGTTGGCACCAATTAAATTTATTACTATCAGGAGGTTATAATTTAATAGAGGTGTGGTTACAAGAATTATTGTTTTAATTTCTTATTTTATAATTTATGTTTTAGTAGTATTAAGATTTCAATTCGTTATTTTAGTAGCATTAAGATAGTACGAAAATTGATATCAAAGAGTCACTGTAAAATTGAGTAATCAAATTCGACAACTTCACGACACTAATCAAATGGATATTAATGTCTTCCTTAGTAATCCAAATGAGCAAAAAGTCGTGTATATTTTAACTGAAAAAGAAACCATTACAGGAATTAGACAAGAAGAGGAAGAAGATAATCTTGAGGATGATAATATGGAAATACCAACGATTTCATGCCAAGAAGCTTTAAACATGCTTGAGAGCTAAAAATATTTTGGTTTCAACTAGAAAGTGCCCATGCTGGTGGCTTATTATGTGCCGCAAGATAAAAGATGTGGTAACAACTCTAAAGCATAAATCATTGTCCCAAACAACTTTAAATAAATATTTTATTTCATCGAAAACCTTTAATGTAACATAACATATATTTTTTGCAATATGCATATAATTATTACTATGTAGAGGCAAGTTCTTTAAGATGTAACCTGGAGAAATTATAACTTATTATAATGTGAAATTTATTCTTATTTATAACTTGACCAAGTTGAACAGTAAGTTTTTATAACTATATGAAGGTTATTCATATATAGAATATCACTATAGAGAGATTTTACTATAGAGAGATTTTACTGTATTTGAAACTAAAACAATTTTTGTGCTAAAAAATAAATATGTTTAAAGAATACTTTATTGGTGCAAGCAAATAGGCCCACTATTTAGTGAAATATTTTCTCTAACAAATCTATATAGTACCCTGAATATTACCCAAATAAATATAAAATGTGTGTAATATTTAAAAAAAGGAGATAAGGTTCTTAAAAAACTAGGAAAGATTTTTAATTTATGAGTGAGATATAATTATTATATCTCCTATTTATTTTAATTATTACATCGTGAAAGGTGAGGAAATTGAGAAAAAATATTATACAAATTAGAAAAATGATTAACTAAACTAGGAAGATCAATAGTTTTTAGTATAAAAAAAAAAAAAAAAGATTTTTATTCCATGGCCAATAACAAGTTGGAAGATACAACAAGCAAAACATTTTAAAGTTCTGAGTACAAGTACAACAATAAAAATGTTTCCCATATTTTCACATCCCAACCAAATACCCATGTCTAAATTTTTTTTTCTAAAAAATGTAATATATCTCCAAATTACAAATTAAAGCAGTCTAAAATATTCGTCACCAAATTCACCCCTTAAAAATAGAATCTTAACAAACAAAGAATATTTCAGGTACGATTTTTAAAAAGTGACACTTTCGATCCAAAACTTATGAGACAGTGTTATTCATCTCCGTAAACCCAATAGTTGTTAGTTGTTACACAAAAACAAATTGATCATGGGTTAAGTTGAAAATCGACAAATAAAAAGTAAACCCCTTAAATATGCCCTTTTTTTTTTTTTTTTGTGTGTGTAATAGGAGATGATTTATTTAAAAAAATTATGTTTTGGTTATAATTTCAGTTTGGTTCTTGATTTGAAAAGATTAAAAAATCAAATTTGGTTATATTTAAGGGTATTTTAGTCTCTTAAGATAACTAGAAATCTAGAATAGACGTAAATGTCCGTTTTTCAAATCTGAGGACCGAATATAATTTCACCAAAACTTAAAAGGATTTAAATGTTCTTTCACTCCTAATGAGAAACGAAAAGTAGACCCTATGGTGGGCCAAATTTTGCCCTTCAGACTCGAGCGGGGTGCAAGTTTTGTAGACGCCCGTTTACTTTAATGCAATTGTAGTACAAAATTCACATGATTTTATGATAAAAATAAATAACATTCATTAATGAACTTGACTTTTTGGGAAAATGTTTGACCTGAAATTGATGAACTAATTCAAATTGGCTTTTGAGGCATCCAAAATTCCAAATACATATACTTAAAAAGACAATAAGGGCTTGTGGGAACACAATAAATCACCCATAAAGTGCTCCTTTGTCCCTTTCTGTTTAGTTTTTATTTGACTTGAAAATAGGAAGAGGGTTCTTGTAAACTTAACTAATTTGGTTAAATTCTTGTTTAAGGATCCTTTTTTATAATTAATATTTATTTTCATTGATGATGTCTCTGGAAATTTTGACTTTGAGAATGATGGACTGGCTCAATTTGGCTTTTGAATTTCCCCAAAGTCTGAAGAATTGACTTGTGACACACTAGGGCTGTGTGAGTGTGACCATTATAAATGACCCAAAAAACGTGTCTTTTTTGGACCACATATTCTCTCTTATTCATGCGAAAAAAAACAAAAAAACAATTTCACTGTTTCAGTTTGCTGACATGATAAATTTGTCAAATAAAACAATGGTTGGTGCTTTTAATTCTCAAAACCACCATTTTTGCGGTGGTTATTGATAAACGGTGGGCATTGATGAATCATGGTAACGATTTAATAAAATAAAATGTGTGGGTGTGTGTCAGCAAAATGAAATAGTGAGATTGTTTTATGTAAACTACAATTGATAGCAGAAAAATTTTCATAGGTTCATATCCAAGACTTAGTTAATATATTGATTTATTCTATAAATTTTGTAAAATTATCGAAAAATATCTCACAAAATTATCAAGATTAAATTAAATCTACTCCAAATTTTGTGAGATTACAAACTTTGATGTCGTAGTTGTGAACGAAAGTTTATAAGATTTGATTGTAAGTATAGTATTGCCTGTCTGATAGCAAAAAAAATTAACTCACAATTTAATCTTTCAAATTTTCTCTCACAATCCCGACATGACATACTTTATTTTATTTTTACCCCAACCTTTTTGGAAAAATATTATAAACCCACTAAGAAGTTTATTGAATTTCAAAAATTATTCCTACAAAATTATAAAACTCATTGTAAAAGTATCTAAAATCATGTTAGTAAAGGATGTGGAGTAATTTCTAAAAAAGAAGGTTGATAAAGTTAAATGATTCTTTAAGATTTTTATTAAGATAGTTTATGATAATAATTACTAAAGTATGTACATCTCATAAAAGATTATTTTTTTTTCCTTTTTGTGAACATCAGGTTTATTTTAATATAAAAAGAATATGAAATACAATTTCTAAATTATAAAAATTTAAATAATTTCAAAAAGAATTTAAAGGAAAAAAAATCCAATTTTGAGCTTCTCCTAAAGATATAAAACAACTTATTTTATCATCAATAAACTCTTCTTAAATTACCAAAAAAAAAAAAAAAATAATAATAATAATAATAATAATAAAAGCATTAAAAAACTCATATTACCCAATTAATAATTAATATGAAAAATAAAAAGCTTTTCTTATTATTATTATTATCTATTTTTATATTGTCCTCCCTTTCCATGATACAGAAACCAAGTTTGGTATGGGCAAATACCTCTTTTAATTGGATCTTCAAAACTATTATTTTCAGTAATAAAATGGTAGTACTAAAAATAATCATTGGAATATCATAAATCAAAAGCTAAAGTAAATAAAAATTAAGTAGTCAACAAGTTAACAAGTGGTTAATATTCAAAAATGATTGGCCTCAATGACTTGACTAAATTCATATTCATGTATCAAATTAAAGAGTAAAATCAAGCTATTCAAAAATTTTGCAAGACTCAAATATTTTCTCTTTCACTAACCAAATTGCAGCCACTTTTTCCATCTCAAATACCACAAATTGCTTCTTTATAGTTAATAAACCATGTCTCTCAAAACTTTGACAAAATATAAAAAGACTTTTCTTAGTTTCAAAAACTTCATCAACCTAATAAAGTCTTCGATAATGGAAGTATATCGCTGCAAACACACTCTCTTTATCATTGGCTGGATGAATTGCAACATAAATCACAAAAGACTTTTCACAATTAAAATTGTTATATACGTGTGACATATCAAAGAGTTGGAAATTTCATATTAAATCATTCATCTCAAACTATGTAAAGTATAGAATAATTAAAGCACATGATATAAAATTTGTGAATTTTAGCCTTGGCGGCGTCTACATCAATTTTCAAAAATACAAGTTTGTTGTACATATAATTGATCTTACTGAATTTGGAACATAAATAAACATCAATTGATGTAATTTTCGAACAATATACAACAGCAAGAGAATACATTTGAAGGTTCACTAGATTATACATCAAAATGTGTTATGACTAAACAAAGAAACTATATTCCAACAAATCAGAGAAATTCTTTAAAAATATCTTTTTTTGGAGACAAATTCTTCTCATTTTTTTAAGAAAAATGTTGAAATCTATTTTAAAGCATTTGAAACCGAATAAATAAAGTCCAAGAAGCCAGTTCCTTTGAGAAGGCCCTTACCAGTCAAGAGTTCAAAATCTAACAACAAAAGGAAGCCAATTACGGCAGCCTTCCCGTTTATCAATTCATTTTTTCGGGTGAAGCCAAACCCCTCTGAATCTTCATCAACCACCATTCTCACCTGTGACATACCATAAACAAACAAATAAAACAGGAGAACTCAAACTACTAATTTACTATGCAGACAAGACTAAGCTTTGCAGTGACCTCATCAACATTGACATCTGTTGCAGTTACTCCGGGTTGAGCTTTTCCACTAAAAACAATCTCTGCAGCTGCATCCGATTTTACAGCTCCTCTCATATTGATGTAAATATTTTCTTCATCAGTTTTTACAGGATAAACAAACAGTGTCCTTAAAGCAGGTGTAAGAACTCTCAGTACAGGGTTTTTTGGATACCACTCCTTGATGTCTCCAGTCCGAAGATCAAATATGCTATCAGTTGTAGGGCAAACTATACAACCCTCCTGCAGAAAAGAAGAGACAGATAATCAAGTTTTTGTTTATCTCACCCCAGGAAATCACAACAAGAAAGTTCTAAAATGACAGGGCATGAACATGAGACAGAAATGTCAGATGTAAATTGACAGGTCCACAGTATATTTCACAACAAATCTGTAGATCCTTTACCAGTCATGTTTTTCTGTTGATTCAAGGAAACAATTCAATTATGTACCAGTGGGTCAACAACTATATCCATCTTGATTATCATAAGCTGTTTGTGTGCAGATTATGAGTCCAAACTGTAAAACCTTTGGAAACCCTGTGTAAGGCTGATAGTTTCAAGGTTTCACAATCCGAATTTTTTGAACAATGGAAAATTCATTCATGAAACTAAGAAACAAGCAGTCTATTGATGCTTTAAAACTCACAAATTTTTGGCATAAAGAATCAACAAGCTAAAACCAATTCAGTAATATGAATAAGTGGAACCATTTCTATTAAACCTGGACTATGACATCTTTAGTTGTATTTATATTTAACCTTTCCCCTCATTCATAAGAAGCAAAGGAAAACAATAAAATAAAATCTCAATATCACTGAGGTAACAATATTAACTGTTTTCCACATGTTAACTAAAAGAGGAATACATGTAGATTCTTCTCAAAACAATCTTGTGTAATACCTTGGGCTAGTACAGATTTGTGCAAGTACCCTAAATCTATTTTGTCATCTTCATTTCTAAGCCACTCAACAGTACATGTTACATTTAGCCTCTTCTCCTTAAGCATGGAATCACAAAATCATAACACATTCCACTTTGTGAAGCAAATCTATCATTGTCATCAAAAGAGTACTAGGTCCAATTCTCTGCAGTCACCATGACACAATTCATGCACTCAGCAATTAGCATGAGCAATGAAGTGCACAATTTGGCACTTCTCCAACCAGGAAAACAGTGATCGGATCAGAGGAACACCCCATGCCCGGTCTAATGCAATGTCTATAGGCCTGGTTAACCAACAGAAATTCCTCAAATACTAAAAATTCTTAACTAATAAAGTTTCTTTCAAAATTTATGATCTGAAGCCCCACATGTCAGATTACTTCTCACTTACCATAGAGGAAGCAAGTTCTTCTAAGAGAGAACACTCTCCATGACACCAAATCCACAATGCAAGAGCCATGAAACACTCAACAAGTTCCACTTAAAGCACTTCATTGCAAAACAGGAATTAGTTCAGCTAGATCATATATTTCCCAAAGAGAAGCGAAACCAAGTTTGTTGATAAATAACCCAATTCTATGTTTTAAAAAAAAAAAAAAAAAATTCAATTCCAAATAACTTGACCAAAATAAAAATTTACCATATAGCTTTCAACAGACGAACTTTGCACTAATTATACTCAGAACTTCTCACTACTAATATATTCCAGGCATTTTGTCATATAGGTTTCACAATCGAACCCGAAACAAGCGTTAGTAACCCACATGCCTAACCACTCTAACTAGACACTCTGGCTTCTCCTCACTACTCACATACAACATTCAACATTAACAAAACATGATGTCACAAATTGTCACACTACAATCTAACGGGACTTTTCCTTGATGCACAAAAGTACACGAAATTATTAATTCGATCCAAAAGTTCCAGAATTTTAAGTAAACATCCCCTTAGTAAAATTTTCGTAGGAACTTCATCAAATACCTGGGTGAGTTTGGCATTGAGCAAGCCTTCAGTATAAGCACCTTCAGCAGGGGACTTATTTTCAATCGCAAAGACTTCATCTTTATACCACAAAAGCAATATAGTCTCCCCATCTTGTATAATCACGCGCCGCTCTCCCTTCGGCAGCGCCGCCAGCGGCACAACGGGAACCCAGTTGTCTCCTCCGTCTCCGGACGTCGAAGACCCCTCCGCCACCGACACTTCGGCCGCCTTACACGTCAGTTTCCGGCATGTGGGTGTGGTCTTCGGAGGAGCAAAATGGTAATTCAGGGACAATGCGTGGCGGGTTGTTGAAGTGGGAGGACGGAAGGGTGGAGCACGACGGTGGGTAGTGGAGGAGGAGTGTGGAGGGGTAAAAAGGTAATTTTGGGAGAAGGGTGAGGGCGTGCTGGCCATGGAGATTTTTGTGAAGAAGAGAAGTGAAAGGGAGTAAGGGAAAGGGAAGGATATTGCATTGCCACAAAAAGTGGATAATTTGGAAGCATGAAGGGGTGTTTGTGTAGGTTTGTGAACCACAATTTTTATATTGTATTTTGCTTTGAATTTTAATTTAAAAATAGTAAGAAAATATTTTCACAATTTTGGGATTTAAAAAAAAAAAAAATTCAATTTTTTCGGATACAAGATTGCTTAATATAAATATTTTCTTTTTTTTGGTGACGAAGGGTATCTGCCTATCTGGGTCAGCTTATGAGCACCTCAACTAATCTCCTGTGGTTTTAAAGTTGACAATCAGATAAATCTCTATTAGCAACTCAGGTAGATCGAACTTAAGATATCTTGAGTAATACATCCAAATGTCATAATTGACTAGTTTAGTATAATTATTCCCTTTCTTTTAGAAAGTATTATGTAACTCTTTGATAGTAGATTTTTTAATAATTTTACGGGGAATGTTTGATATTTGAAGGATTCTTTTGATAATTATAAGAATTTAAGAAGATGACTTATTACTTAATACTAAACAGTTCTACAGGGCGAAAATGAAATAAACTCTTTTAAAAATGACCAATCTTTCATATTTTTGTATGGCTAAACCCACTGTGATAATTGATATATTGGGGTGATTTATTAAGAAAATAATAGTTTAATTTGGCTATGTTTAATACAATTGGATGACTTGGTTATTGTTGAGCACAGTAGTTAATCGGCATCCACACGCACAAAAAAAAAAATAATAATAATAATAATAATAAATAAGGCAAGTTAATTATATATATATATATATATATATATGTTGCAAATGTAATGACTATACTACCCTTACATCGCCCGTTCTTTACCAAAATTCATCATCATTCTATTTAATCCAATGTTCATTTATCTCCACACAATTCAATCTTCAAAGTTCAAACCAGCAATTAAACAAAGTCGAGTATCCCATCTCGCCGTCGGGAAAGCTGGTGATGATAATTCAATTTTTTATTTTTTTATTTATACTAATATATAAAAATTAAACTTCATGGTTTAGTATCTATTTGCATCTAGGGCTGTCAAAAAAAAAAAACAAAAAACTAAAAATCGAACCTAACAAAAACCGAATCAGAAAACTAGTTTTGCAGATTAATCAATTCGGTTTCGATTTTTAAAAATGATTAAACCAAACATCTAATTCAATTAACGTTTAAGGATAATATTAAATTAATTAACTAAAACCGGTTTTAAAAATAGGTTTTGAAAAAAATAAAAAAATATCCATTATTTTTTCCCCCACTTTTTCTTGAAATTTGGTACGCAGAACTGACTGCAGTCTACTTCACTGCGCATTTTCTTAGGTTTGCTTCTCCACGCCAGTACTTTTTTTTTTGTCTTCTTTTCCTTTCACTGTTTTCCCCTTCTTCTTCTCCTTTCACTCCTTTCTCTTTCTTTTTTTTAGTTGTTCTTCACATTTTCGCCTTCTTCTCTTCCTCTTCTTCACCAATTTCTCTCTTTTTCCTCTCCTTCTCCACTTTTCCTTTTCTTTATCGTCTTCTTCTCCTTTCATTTTTCTGTTTTTTTTTCTTTTTCGTCTTCTCCATTTCTTCTCTTTCACTACTTTTCTGTTTGGATTTGGATAAGAGGCGAGAAGAGAACGTCATGATTGGACTTCAGCCTTCTTTTTCTTCAATGGTTTGGTAGATTTTTAGCTTTAGGGTATGTTTGGAAGCTCTGCGTCTGCATTTTTGTTTATGAGAAGTCTCCATGAGACTAAGTGAGACTGATTCTGTGCGTCTCTTCAGGTGTTGGTTTGTGTAAGTGCTAGATTCTGATTTGGGGTATTTGAAATCGACGGCTTTGAGGCACTCATTTGATGTCTTGCTATTCTAAAAGGGCAATTTCAAATTTTATTAAAATAAGTTTATAAACCGGTTAACCGATAACCAAATCGAATTATCGGTTCAGTTGATAATCGGTTCAAAGGATAATTCGGTTAGGTTTCGGTTCGAATTATCCTCTAAACCGAAAAACTACTTCAGTTTGAAAAGTATGTAATCCAGTTCAGTTAACTGGATTTCCACACCCCTATTTGCACCAAATATTTTAGATTATATTATATGCATTAATATATTTAATTATAATAATTGGTACTAGTTGAAATGTTTTTTGGGGGTTCGAAATTAAGCAAATTTGGATGTAGATTTAATTATAAATACATAATTGCTTAAAATTTCAAATGTTAATAAACTAAAATTAGCTTATAAGTACTTATTGCTTATAAGTTAATTTTCATAAGTTCAGACAAATACCCCCTATATTTAGATACTTTAGAGTTATCTTAATTTGGGGGATTATGTATTTTAAGTGTTTTATCATAATATCATATAATCATAATGGATTAATATATTTTCCCACAAGACGAGTGTTGTGTGTGATTTTTCCATCAAGTTCGGGCTACTGCGAGGAAAGGATGTAGCTTGATTCAAAACCAACTCGACTCCAACGATTGTCCAACCCAACATAAGGTCATCGAACTCTAGTTCAACAGCTATTCGCGAACAATCTGTGCGGCTTGTTCAACCAATTCCCATATAACTCCAGATCTCAAATATCTCGAGAGAAATCAGATTAACAACAATCTTTGTGCAATTACAACGTTTAATCGCGAGAATATCAGAGTTGCATTTCAAATCAATTGTAATCTTTTTATTTTTGCTCTTTCCTTTGTACCAACGTTGTATATATACCCCCTGAAATGATTAAAAACAGTTAGAAAACTCTCATAAAATTCATGTTGTAAGCTCTCACGATAAATACAAGAACCGTGGACGTAGGGTTAAGAGTTTATCTCGCTGAATCACTTTAAGGATCTCTTTGTCATTTACTTTTTATATTTATCATTTGCTCATCGCTGATTATCTATAATCACATACACATCAATTCTGATCTCGTCAAGGTCAATCAAATCACTCAACTGGTTCAGATTTCTGTATCAACAAAGAGATTCTTTTATATATTTATTTTTAGAAATTAGAGATACTTAAAACATTATTCGGGATATTTTTAAATTTAGTCACAAAGTATCATTAAATATTTAATATTCATGTGTGTTTCATATACATGAATTATAATTAATCATAATATTATAAATTTACAATTCTATCCCACCCAATAAGGGATTGGTGGGGACGGGGGGCTATTTAGGAAACTAATGAGATGCTCATAACACTAACAAAAAGACACTCAATACTTCAGCAGGATCTACACCCATTTGCAAACGCAACCTTTTTCTCATCTATGTAATCTCGGGCTGTTCAAAAAAATCCGATATCTGGTATCTGATCCTGTACCGCTTTGCTCCGATCCGAAAAAAATCAGATATCCAAAAATTCGGATCGGATACGGATAATAATTTTAGAAAACTGAATATTCGGATCAGATACCGATCAAGATTGTCAAAAAAGCGATATCCGTATCCATCCACTTTACTAAAACTTTTTGATTTTTAAAATAACCTTACAAACCCAATTTTAATTTAACTCAAACTCAACTCTCGTGTCTCTCTCGCTCGACACTCGACAGACGATAGTCACAAACTCACGACTCAACCTCACCATCGCCATCTTCATTCTTCAGTCTTCACTTACAGTCACCAACTCACCATCGCCATCTCTCTCACTCACTCCTTCCCCATCAAAGCCAAGATCGTCAACAACCCCAATCGTTAGTTCCTCTCCTAAATCCCTAATTGAAGCCCCAAATCATCGTAGTATTTATTCATCTCCATATCTCATCTCTTATTTTACCTTCCATCTCCATATCGTAAATACAAATATCCCTAATTTTTTGTAGTGGTTGATTTCCTTTTTCTGGTAAATACCAGAAATGGGTTTTTAAATTTCTTTAGATTTGCTGAATTTTCTTTTTCCCTTCGAATTGTAGTTAGGGGTGTTATCGAGCCGAGCCGAGCCGAGTTTTCGGCTTAACGAGCTCGGCTCGTGAGAGAAGATAAGTCACGAGCCGAGTCTGAGCCAAAATTATACGGCTCGGCTCGCGTCGGGCATAGATATTTATTATTTCGAGCCGGCTCGGAGCCGGCTTATCGAGCGACGTTCGAGCCGGCTCGCGAGCCATCTCCAAATAAAATTTTTTTTTTTTTCAATTTATTTTCCAAAATTTCGGGCAGCAGTCTGCCTCTGAAATATTTTTTTAGTTCAATCCCATATGGATTTTATCTCCCAAAATGGATTATCATTATTTTCTAGTGTGTGTTTAATTAATTTTATATGGAAACCATTAACTCGCATTTTTTATAATTATTTGTTACATGAATTAATGATCATAGGAGCTGCATGTATTTCATGTCACACAAAATAATTCTATACTGCTTCATGCAGTAAGCTAAATTTTTTTCGACATCCTCAAACAGTCAAACTAATGGTAAATGCTAAATTTTCACTTTTCACAAATTATCATTTAACTACTGTTGTACCACAAATTAAGTTGTGAACTAAATATTTTTGTTTAGTTCACTTGACTTAATAAAGTTTTCACAAAAACAAAATGGGGGATTAGCATAACTATACATCAATGACATCCCCATCACAAAAAATATATATAAAGCAAAGATAATTGGCTGTATGTCTATGTAGCCCCACCCTCCTACAAACAAATTAATGTGAAACATATTATATAATTGTCATTTATATAAACCGTAAAGATGAAAATGCAAACCTCAACAAAAGTAATAATATAGACCTGCAAATCCCCCTGTCACAGCCAATAACTTACGAGTGAATCAACCAATCTGCTGACTCCCATCACCTGATAGAATACGAAGCTGAATCTCCAAGTGATCCTCATCCTCCTCTTCTAAGATGAAAAGAGATGAAAAAGAGATAAAAATAATTTATAGGTTAGAATAAGTTATTTTAAATATAATAAAAAAAAAACATGTAAGCATGGAACTACTTTGCACCCTTTTTTCACTCCATTCAAAGTGCGACACCAGTCACATCCACATAACACCATCTCCACAGTAGCTGTGACAAGAAGCTCGGTAACTATCAATAACCCTGCTCCCAGCACTGAATGCAGACTCTGAGCAACCGTAGTGATCGGTGGCTAGTATCTCTCGAGCCATCGTTGACAATATAGGAAACTTGGTTGAATTTGCCTTCCACCACTGTAAGGCATCGAATGAGTCATGATCCCCCACCCACTTATGGCATCCCTCTCCCAAATAACAGTCCAACTCAGACTGACTAGGCTCAACAGTTTCAAACCACGTCCAGAAAGTGCTAAAATCATCCCAGGTCTCGGCTCCCTCAACCACAGCCACCTCACCAATGGCTCCATCCATCCCCTTGTGATGTAGAAGCACGGGCGATAGTCATACCTTGGTTAGCTTGAAGGTACTCCCTGTATACTCATACAATGTATCCCGGACCGTCACCATATTTGCCCGTCCTTCTGCCTAACACATCTTAGGAATGCCCACTGAATACCCTCATTTTCAACCGGGATCCAATATACAGCCACAGACATCAACATATTACATTCCCCCAATATTTATCAAACTTCAGTTTCATTTTCCTAACCATGACTCCAATAAAATCACTTCAGATTCACTTTTCTATCCAACATACATTTCACTGCACACACCTCCTTCAAGAATAAATTAGACTCGGATAATCACTTCCTGAAATGAGTTTGTTGAACCACAGAATACTTCACAAACTTCATAACTTTCTCCACTTTCTCCCAATCCTCGTCACTCGATTATTATGATAATTGATATCCCTCTCTTTCACTCTTGGAAAAACCTTTTTGAACTTAATTGCTGTCGCCAACATTTCATAGGTAGAATTCCACCTTGTTTTACAATGAAGAATAAGTTTCCGATACGGCAATTTAAGTTGTTGAACAATCTCAAAATACCTTGAGTCTGCTTCGGAACTGTTGATATACAACACACTCTCATAGATGTCGTCAATGATGCCTAATTTGATGAGTCCATCTTGAACAATTAGGTTCAAGATGTGTGCGCACATCTCACATGAAACAGTTTACCTCCACAAAGGAGTTTCCCCGAAACTTCAAAATTTCTTCAAAAACTTCCCCATCATTACTTAAGCATTATCCACAGAAATAGTATATACCTTATTTTCAATTCCCCATCCCATTAGGCACTTGAAAATGCCATCCGCAATCGCAATACCAGTCCGAGGAGGTAGACGAACAAAGTTGAGGATACGCCTATTCAGCCTCCAACTACTATCTATCCAATGCCCGGTCAACACCATATACTCCATCTTTTGATTCCTGAATTCCATAAGTCTGTAGTCAAACTGATTTTTGTCACAGTCTTCACAAAGTCTTCAATTTGGCCTTCTCACTTTCATATACCTTCATACAATCTTTTTTACAAGTGTGGCGGGAAATCGAAGTCCTCCAGGAACCCATACTTCATCATATTGTTCAACCCTCTTCCTCCACAACTGTAAATGGATGCATCTGCATAAGCACCCAATGGGCGATCAATTCCCCATTTTCGACATGTCAAACTTCCCACTTAAAGCTGGCAAAATAGTAGTTGGAACATTATTACCGACAGTCGGAAAACTAATATGTTGTTGCCTCATGAGCTTTTCTTCTTAAACACCGGCTTAAATGTCTATTGAACTGGTGGTGCTTCCGTTGCATTAATAATCACTTGACTTTGCAATGGATACACTCAGCCTTTTTGGTGCCTTAGGGTACCACCTCCTTAAACTCCGACCATGCCACTGAAGTCTTCGCTCTTTTTTGCTTTTGAATCGATTTTGATTTTGATTTTCATTATCTAGGCTATTATACTTCGGGTGTATCAGTAATTGTATCTTGTATTGCAGGGGTACTTAAGGAATTACCCTCCATTAGAAACCTATAAATAAAAAAAATAAAAAAATCAACAATTTAATGCAAAACACATATGAAATATTGTCAAACTATTACTTGCACACACATCAAACCAATACATTATACATTGCACACCAATATTATTGTCACCAATACATCCCAACATTCATTCTTCTTTAATTAAGACATTGGTTTTGTATCTGTTTGATTAAGTTTCACAACTTTTTTATTAAATTTTTGGATCTGGATTGGTACCATACCACACGGCCTCCCGTATCACAATGGTAATGGTTCACTTTGCAATTTACATCTGTTTTAGGCTTGCATTACTTCAAATTTTATTAATAATGGGGAATTCCACAATCCCGTCCAATATCAATTCCCTTAAAAACACCCACCCGTACAATGGTATTTGATGGCAACTATTAACCATATGAAGATGCAACATATTACTCCAAATAAATAAAAACAAAATATATTTGCACTAAATCTCTTGCTCTATAATTTAATAATGGTATTTGATGGCAATATTTTTTGAATTATACAGTTACATGGTGCAATATATAAACTTAATTTATGTAATAAATTGGAAGGTACTAAATTGAAATTGAGCTTAATTTATTGCTTTGAAATTGAGCTTAATTGGAAGGGTACATAAATTGAAATTGAGCTTAATTTATTGCTTTGAAATTGAAGTTGAGCTTAATTTATGTAACCTCTCAGTATTGTTTTGAAATTCATGTTCCATTGCTTTTTTTTTTTTTTTTTTTTTCTGTCTATTGCAATCAATTGAGTCAGTTAGTACCTTCATCAACACCAATCATGTTTTTTAAAAGCTCTTAGAAAAAATTAACATTTAATGTATTTATTGTTGACTAATAACACAGTAATGAAAGACTTGTAAATAAAATCTACAATAACAACACAAATGAGATAATAAATATAAAAATTATCAAAATGGTGGAGAAAGTAGAAATGCAGAGACTAAGAGATAATGGCAAGAAAGTTCTTGGCAGTTCCCAATTTTGTTCAACACAACGTTTATTTTGTTTGTCTTGGACTACATCAGTTTTATCTCTATGCAAAGCTAAGTTTTCAATGCTACAAAAGTATGAGCTAACATGTATATTTATTTGTTCATGCAAAGTAAACATAAATACATATCTGTATTCTCCATTATCATCTCACCTCTTCAGTATGTGTTTTGAAATCATATTCCATGTTCTGTCTATTGCATCAATTTGGTCGATTTAAGCATCAATGTAAACATGGGACCTTTAAGGTACAGGGAACTAGATGGCATTTATATTACCGTATACATACTTGCCACAATTAAAGTTACTTTCTGTAGCAAGGATGAAATCCATCTGCTCCTATTTAAGGTGCTGCCGTACTGGCTTTTCTTGCTTTACCCCACACCAACACATTCCCACAACCCACAGTCAGCCACAAATTTTTAAATCCCCAGTCCCCACCACCAGATGCAGGACCACATTCCCCAAGCCACAACAAGCCACTCACATTTAAAAACTACCTGTCGGCCAGCCCCCACCACAAATGCAACGCCATAACACATTCCCACAAACCACAATAATCAATAACATCAAGTCACCATTAACAAACTGCAATTGAAATTTTTTCCCAAGCCACCCACATCACAATTCACAAACCATTTGAATGACACTAAAGCAATTTAAATAACAGTCAAACAGCCCTAACGCGGCACTACTCTTCACATATACACAAGCATTAACCTTGTATGGTTTCACAGCAACACCACCTGGCACACTCTTCCTGAATTCTTTCACCGGAAAAAGTCCCCTGTTACAAACGAACAAATCACGAAAACAAGTTAAAATTTGACAAAAATTGAAGAAACCCCAAACCCAAACAAACAATGACGAACCAGGACTGAGTGACGAACCAGGACGGATGACGAACCGACGATATCCAGCCAGGACTGACGATGAACCGACGATATCCACCACGACTGACACAACCGACGATATCCAGCCAAGACTAACGATGAACCGAAATCCAGTTAGATCTGACGAAAATCCAACGAAATGATGAAGATCAACGCGCCGAGGTCCGTCGAAGATGAACAATATCCGGAAGATCGGCGAAGCTAAGGGAAGATACCAAGATCTGGCCGAAAATCAACACTTTGGGAGGATTTGATTCAAATTTGACGCAAGGTTCGAGTGTGAATGATTTTCGCGATTTGGGATTTTAATAGGGGGCTAGTTTGTTATTTTTCAAAACTTGTTTGCTTTATTCTGTTAAGTCCCAATGTTTTAGAAACTCTCAAAACCCTCCGCCTTTTCGAGCCAGGCCCGGCTCGCGAGCCGGACGAGAGCGAGCCTTGTATGGCTCAACTCGGCTCGTTTTGTCTCACGAGCCGAGTCGAGCCGGCTCGTTAACATATGAACCGAGCCGGACTCGAGCCGACCGAGCCGCTCGCGAGCGGCTCGGTTCGTTACCAGGCCTAGTTTAGTGTTTTCCATTATAAATTGTTGAATTTTTTGCCTTGTTTTGTGATGGATGCTTTGACTATGGATTGTTATCTTCATTCATGGTTTGTTTTCTGGTATAGGACTGTGAAGAAAAAAATGGTTTGTTTTTTGATATCATAATGATAATCTTAAACAGTTCAAGTTCAATTTTTGATCTTTCTGTTTTATGTTAGGGTCTAATTGAAAATTGCTTGAGTTTGGGGGAAATTTTATTCAAACTGCCTACATTTGATGCATTGATCTAAGCATCTGATGCCTTTTAATTTCCTTGTGTTCCTGACATTGAGCATGTGATTCTAAATCATTTATAATAAGATACAGCTGAATTGTTGCTTCAATTTTTGAATTCAATTTCCTTGTTATTTACATTTTAATTCTGTTTATTTATTCTCAGCATGCAAGCTTGTACTTTGTTTGGCTTCATTGTATTATTAAGCTTTGCGTTTGTTTATAGTTTTTAGAATTTTCTATCAGTGCTTTTATCAATAATGTCTTTCTTGGTTATCTTAGATAAATTAATCTTGTATGTTTCTTATATTTCTTTTTCTGTTTTTGGAGGAGATTGAGGATATGGGTATGTTGTTTCATTTCAGCCAAAAAATGTATTTAATTAATCCTCTTGATTCCGAGACGAGAATAACATATATATGGGTATGTTGGATAGACTGTTGCTATGTTAATGTTATGATGTTTGGTTTGTCACCATTTTATTTGATGTTGTATGGTGTAATGAGTTGGTTGTTGAAGTGGGAAAATCTAACCATTGGTGGGGCTGGTTTGTTTGATTAGAAAATAAAGTGTTTTCTTATAGTATGAATTTGTTGGTTGTATACTTGTTGTTGTGGTTCTTAATATTGGTTGACATTTTGGAGGTTGCTAACATATTGTTGTCTTTTATATTATAGGTTGAATTAAATTTTAGGGATGAATGATAAAGAGCCTAACTTCTAGACTTATGTTTTGTAAACTGCAGGTTAGAAGCATAAGATTAAGGCAAGCTTTAACTTGAAAATGAAGAACCATGATGGCAATTTAGTCTCTGAAGGAAATAGAGGGAGTTCCATGAAAATTGAAGATTAGAGATGTATTGTATTAAGTTGGCTGCTTTTGTTTGTCTTTCTATTAAATTTGTAATTTGTGTAAAGAGTATGTGTTAAATTGACATTAAGCAACTTATGGATTAATTTGTTGGTAATACTGCATGATATATTCAATTTTATTGCTAAATTATTTGATTTTATAAAAAAATTTTAAATTTGGATATCCATTATCCGATCCGAATAAGATATCCGTAAAACCGATATCCATATAATTCGGATCGATTCGAATCAGGATATACTTGATCCGAAAATCCGGATTGGATCAGAAAAAGGCCTATTCAGATCGATATCCGGATTTGCACAGCCCTCTCCGCTTCGAGTCCCATTCGATCATATCTTGATCTCTCATTCAGCTCATTAGGGTTTTTCAAATAAATTCAGGTCGGTCTTTTCATTAATTTTAATTACGGGAGTTCCAATTCAGTATGTCGCGTGCGATTTAATAGACATTTATGGCAGTTTTTAAAAGACATTTGAAGTTTACATTTAATTAAAAGGCTATCAGTTTTAAAGTGTTAACTAAATAGCCATATTATTGATTAAGGGTAATTAGTGCTTAATTGATTAATGAGTTTATATAATCTTTTCAAAAATACTATATTCCCGCAAACCCGAAATTGTTGCAAACAAACCCAAACACCTTCTTCCTCCCGCTATTAGCATCTTGACCTCTACATCTTCTTCTTTCTTCTTAGCTTCGTCTACAATTCTTCTGCCTTTGCATCTTCTTCTTCTTCCTCCTTCCCTACATCTTCTTCTTCCTCATTCCTCTATATCTTCTTGTCCTCCGCCATTAACACTTTCTTCTTCCTCCACCATTAACATCTTCTCCGCAAAGATCCCCCCCTCCTCTCTGACATTTTGTCTAAGTATGTGTATCTCATTTTTACATTTTATATTTAGATTTACAAAGATTAATAATGGATGGGGTTTGGGTTTGATTTTGATTTAGTTGTTTAGGTTGTTGGGTTGTGTTTGATGATGCAAGTTAAAAAGGAGTGAAATTTGTTGAAATTTGTTCTGGGTATTATTCTGGGTATGATGGATCGATTGTAGGTGGAGATGACTGAAAATGTGTTTTGGGTACGATGGATCGCTTAACGATCTGGTGTATCGCTTAACATCTGGTAGGTCTGGTAATGCAGCAGATAGATCGCTTAAGCAATCGGTATGTGGCATAAGATCGCTTAAGCGATCATGGTTATTTATACTGTATGCTAAGCGATCCAGTATAATAACCATGATCGTTCAAGTAATACATCAGACCAATATGCGAATGTGCAATTCTTTTTAAAATATTTGAACCCTTAGTACAGCTTTAAGAATTTGTTTTTCTTGCATTACGGTAGTTAGCTATTATTATACATGGGACAAGTTCTTTGGGTGTTAATATTTTGGTGAGTGGGTGGAGGAAGAAGTGGTGAAGTGGATTGGGAGAGCAAAGAAGTTATACCAATTGCTGTGAGCATAGAGGTTATTTTGAGAGTTATTGATGAAATAATTAGAAGAGTAATTTGAGTTGCTCGCGTAGTGATATAGTTGTGAAGTTATGTTTTAAGCAGAGCTCCTGAAAATTATAGGTACCTCCTGCTATATTAAAGTCGATGAAAGTGTTAAGTTATTTATGATGATATGGCCGATAGTGGTTCGAGGCCGATTTTAAGGGTTTCTTATGTAAAAAACCATTGGAAGTTGGTTCCAAGGAAGGGGATAATGAGGATGTAGGCGGAGATTTGCCTGGTTTTAATTTGAACTACGAGCCATTGATTTGTTAGCTAAAAAATCAAGAGTAGACGGTTGAATTGGGTGTGGAGGAGGACACTATAGAAGAGGTTGGTGATGGGGGGCAGAATGAAAGGTTGAGGAGAGGACCCCGTAGATGTTCCCACAGATGTAGAGATTCCTTTAAATACAGATTTTGCAGAAGGCGTAGATTGTGAGGAGAAACACTATGGTCGTTTATCAGGTTCAAAGGGGGCAATTGGAGGTAGTATGGATCAGTTCATGTCTTTACGGATGGATCAGAGTTGCGCATAGGGTATTTTATTTACAACAAAGAGGAAGTGGTGAGAACTAAAACTTGTTGCTGTGAAAGGTAATTTTAGTTCATCACCAAAAGTCAAATTCATTGGCTGTGCCGGTTGCATGTCGTGACTGAAAGTGCAAGTGCGGTTTATGTAGAAGGTTGGCGGAGTCGGAAAAGTTTATCTTAGCACATTACCCGTGAGCACACATGTGGTTTGGGACATATTTCAGGTGAGCATCGACAAGCGTCCGCTGATGTTATTGGACAATTTGTCAAAAGTCGTTCGTCAAAGGAAAGGTCCTCTCCTAAAACATTCAAGAGTGTGCGCACAGAGTTGGGATGTGCTGTTAGTTACTGGAATGCTGGAAAGGGGAGACAACATGCACAAGATTTTGTGAGGGGCACGCTGGAGCACGGTACGCAGTTAGAAGCGTACCATTTATGCTTGAGTTGACAAACCAAGGTAGCAACGGCTTTGAATGGGACAGGAAATGATGTTTTATATTTTTTGTTGCTTATGGTGCTGCTATAAGGGGTTTTGTAAACATGAGAAAGGTGTTGGCTGTTGATGATTGCTTTCTAACGGGAAAGTTTGGAGGTACTTGTTGGTGGCCACTGCACAGGACAGCGAGAATCACACATATCCTGTTGCATGGTGTTGGTTGACTCTGGAATGACGAGTCGTGGACTTGGTTTTTTCAGTAGTTACGTACGTAGTGCCTAACTTGACAGTTGTGCATAATCCGATAGGCACAACTGTATAAAGAAGGGGATTGCCACTATTTACCGTCAAGCACATCACGGATTTGTATGAGGCACCTTGGTGAGAACATAAAACAAAAGTTTAAGTGTGCTGGCCTCCTTCAGACATACTACATGGCAGCAAAAGCTTATCGGGTTGATGATTTCGAGGAGCAGTTCTAGCAAATCCGAATCAAGGATGTTAGAGTTGCTAAGTATCTTGAGCATGATGTTGGTTTCGAGAGATGGAGTAGAGCTTACTTTCCTGGAAGAAGGTTTGATGTCATAACACACAGAACTAGCTATCCATAAATTCGAAGTTGTTAATAGAAAGAGAGTTTCCAATAGTTGCACTTTTGATGCAATCCAAAGACACTGTCGCGATGTTCCATGAGCATCATACGGAGTCAAATAATTTTACTACACCCTTGTTCTGTCAGCTGAATTATTGCGAGAACATATGGAACTGTCAAATGTACTGTTTGCCTATCCTCTAATGCTCAAGATTGTTACTGTACGCGGCTATGGTCCGGATGCCCTAGTTAACCTTGTTACAAAAACTTGCAGTTGTAAAGTGCTTGACATTCAACGTTTACCTTGTCCTCATGCCTAGCAGCACTGAAACACCAACGGAGCCGGATTTTGGTTCAAGAATTTACATGAACTTTGCTCCCCTTTCTATATGACAGATCACTACATGCTAGCATATTCAAAACGATATATCCGGTGCCTCCAGAGAGTAGTGGGTAGTGCCACCAGAGGTGGCTGACATTATCCTCCAGCCCATTCAAGAAGACACCAAAGGGAGAAAAAAAGGTTACGTATCCATCAGCCTTTGAGGTTCCCCCGGAAGATGAATAAGTGCTCAATTTGCAAGCAACCTGGTCACAAGAGAAGCAGTTGCCAGAAGTAATTAGTTCGATTCGAAGAAGGATGAAATTATTGTGTTTTAAATTTTATTGTTACTTTTATAATTATCCTTTAATTGTGTATTCTTATTACATGGTCTAAATATTGTTGGTGATTTTAGTTTGGAATTAGGCTATCAATTGGAAAAAGTATGGAATTATACGTGTTAGTAATTTTAGTTTGTCAAAATTCAGGAGAAAAGGTGCAAATTATTGCCCACGATCGCTTAAGCACTAAGTGTACGCTTAAGCGACAAAGGTTTTCGAACAGGATCGCTTAAGCGATATAGAGATCGCTTAGCAATCGTGCACCTGACTGATTAATTCTGCCCAGGTGCATGATCGCTTAAGCGATCCACGATCGCTTAATCGACCATGGGAAAAAACACAAGATTCGCTTAAGCGATATCACAGATCGCTTAAGCGATCATGCAACTGGGCAGATTTGCTTCTGCCAATCACATGATCGCTTAAGCGATCCATTGTATCGCTTAGCGATTCTTGTGCAAATAGTTTTAAAATTTAACAGATACACCCCCACCTACCCACAGTGCCGTTTCTGGCCACGCAGCCGGAATCTTACCGGAAACCGTTACGATGCACAGTGGTCGGATCTGGCCGATAGGCCCTCTATATGGCCTTTTCGGCCAGATCGACCACGATGTGGCCGGGAAAGGCCAGACGATCTGTCAGAACTGGCCGTAGACGAACAAAAATTCTAGAGCTTGCCGTCTGCGACAGCCAAATTATGGCCGTCGTTGTCGTTCAACGATGGCCAACATTGGCCGTCAAAGTTGGACATTTCATTGAAAGTCCATGACGACAAGATGTGGCCTTTTTCGACCACATCCACGGTGGATCTGGCCGAAAAAGGTCACAACTGGCCTTACCGGCCATTTTCGTCGTTTGTTGCTGTCGGCGATAGCCAGAATCTGGGAAGTTGGGTGGGTGGGGGTTTTTTTGTTAATTTTTAAACTTTTTCTTGGTATTAATGAATTAATTCACTTATGGTCGTAAATTAATTAAAAATACTAATATTTCCTAAATAATTAAGCAAACAAATATAAAATATACTGAATGAATCGTAAACCCCATATGGTTACATGCCGAAAAACGTGTCACTGAATGAATCGTAACCCTATAGGTTCATACTGCGTAAAAGAACTATATGTTTTATAAATGTAATAACGAACAGGTGCTCTGAACGAATCGTAAACCCTATAGGTTTCATACTGACGTGTAAAAAAGACTATATGTTTTATATAAATGTAATAACGGAAACAGGTGCTCTGAACGAATCGTAAACCCTATAGTTTCATATTGATGTGAAAGAACTATTGTTTTATATAGTGTAATAACGGAACAGTGTGCTGAACGAATCGTAAACCCTATAGGTTTCATACTGACGTGTAAAGAACTATATGTTTATATAATGTAATAACGGAACAGGCTCTGAAGAATCGTAAACCCATAGGTTTCATACTGATGTAAAAGACTACTATTTTATATAAATGTAATAACGGAACAGGTGCTCTGAACGAACGTAAACCCTATAGGTTTCATACTGACGTGTAAAAGAACTATATGTTTATATAATGTAATAACGGAACAGGTGCTCTGAACGAATCGTAAACCCTTAGGTTTTCATACTGACGTGTAAGAACTATATGTTTTATAATATATAATAAGAATAGGTGCTCTGAACGAATCGTAAACCCTATAGGTGTCATACTGACGTGTAAAGAACTATATGTTTATATAAATGTAATAATGGAACAGGTGCTCTGAACGAATCGTAAACCCTATAGGTTTCATACTGACGTGTAAAAGAAACTATGTTTTATATAAATGTAATAACAAGATAGGTACTCTGAACGAATCGTAAACCTATAGGTTTCATACTGACATGTAAAAGACTATATGTTTTATATAACGAATAACGGAATAGGTGCTCTGAACGAATCGTAAACCCTATAGGTGTCATACTGACGTGTAAAAGAACTATATGTTTATATAAATGTAATAATGGAACAGGTCTCTGAACGAATCGTAAACCCTATAGGTTTCATACTGACGTGTAAAGAACTATATGTTTAATATAAATATAATAACGTAACAGGTGCACTAACGAATCGCTTAAGCGATATTTTCTGAGGCAGAATGACAACTGCCCAGACTATGATCGCTTAAGCGACCCATTTAATCTCTTAAGCGATTCTTCCTAAAAGATACGTGGTCGCTTAAGCGATTTATGATCACTTAGCGATCTTTCCGAGGAGAATGACATCTGCCCAGACTATGATCGCTTAAGCGACCCAATTATCGCTTAAGCTTCTTCCTAAAAGACACATGGTCGCTTAGCGATTTGATCGCTTAAGCGATCTTTCCGAGGCAGAAACATCTGCCCAGACTATGATCTTAAGCAACCATTTATATTGCTTAAGCGATTCTTCCTAAAAGACATGGCGCTTAAGCGATTTATGATCGCTTAAGCGATCTTTTCCGAGGCAGAATGACACTGCCCAGACTATGATCGCTTAAGCACCTTACGTATCGCTTAAGCAATTCTTCTAAATGACATCTGCCCAACCTTGTCGCTTAAGCGATTTAAGATCGCTAAGCGATCGTTTCTGGAAAATTCTTGGTCGTTTAAGAGAGATATGTGGACAAACAAAATATTATATGTGACACATCATACATAGTAAATTGAAACTGCTGATGAATTATCTTATATGGACAAACAAAATATATCCCAAATATCATATCCAATTCTTTACAATGATCACACCATCCATAGTAAATTATTTACAATTCCTATTACAACTGCCTTTAATTTAGTTTTTGATGCCAAAGAGTTTAGAATCCAGTGATTTTATCAAGGCAGTCCATGCTTGAAAAGAGGCCCATGACATCATTCTCCCCGATGCTTTCTGGCTCTGCACTAGCATCCAACAAATTCAATATGATATCTACAAGGGCGGCTAATATGGTGCCTCGGTTGACTTCTGTGGAGATTGACCTCCACTTAGTGACCTGCGTGTAAAAACATATATAGAAAGGCATGAATTAGAATAGCCAGCCAATGAGAACAATTTAATAGCCTTTTGACACAAAGTACACATCAAAACACCATTGAAAATGAACATGTATATACACCCTTATGATAATTATAACAGGTACACATAAACTCAACTAAAAAAACCCAGTATACATCAACATCACATAAACTACAAAATTCAGCATCCAACTTTTATACCCTTTGATTGGTTCTGGTCACTCAAAAACGGATCCATCTGCCCAGGAAGCAGTCGACAGCCCAGCGCATCCCGACATTCTCTCATTGTTTTCGTCATTCAAGCGTCCATCGGCTATTGGTCATGTCGAACTGAATAAATTTCAGGGCTATGCCCACATTCAGCGCTACATAGGAAGAAGACATTAGCATATAATAAACTTATGAACAATTGTATTATGTAGTTAGTTTTAAACAAAATTTACCTTGACTCATTTATTGGGCAGGTAAAGCGCTGAATTGGCCACTTTCCGATTAGTACCTGATCACCCAATGCCCAAGAATCCGCTGTTACGCACAGCCGGGGGAACAACCTGGACAGTGGCTCCAACTCGACCTCCAACTGCTTGTCTCGACAATGGTTGGGTTGCAGTCAAGGATCTTCAGAAACCCTCCTCTAGATGCGCAACGACTGCTATCCAGTGCATCTGTTTGATGAGGATGATGTAGTACCCTCTTTTAACAAAGGCTCAACCGTGGCCATATTTGGGCCGATCCCTCCTTACGTACTGTATAATCCTGTCATCAAACCGGAAATCATCAGGGATCGTCCGACTGTTGTGCGGCCAATCGTTTTCGCTTCGGTCCTTTTGCTACACCACTAGCAACAGCATTTTTAATTAAGTGCGATATGCCAGAACAAGCGTTGCCCAACCGTCACATCGGTGATAGCACAGTCGGGATATAACAGATCACTATCACTAGTCTGTTTGTAGCCTCAATTAGCCAATATCTCCTCGATGTGCTGCATCAAATAAAAAACAAACAAGATAAGTATGGAAAACACAGGCAAAAAAAGGAAAATTAAGTGAAAATAACTCACCGAGTCCTCAAGCCACGCCCCATCATCAACAACTTCTGAAACCATTCCCGGGGATAATCCCTTGTCTTACACTTAATATGGCCATCACTTCCTGATCCATTGTAATGGCATAAAAGAGTTTTTTCTTTTCCTCTATTGGCCTATACAATCGACATTTGAGTCCAATTTCCCTTCCCCACTTCCTCCCCCTTCCTCCATTTTTCATCCCCCGCTTCCTTCGCCTCCCCCTCCCCCTCCTCCATTATCACTACCCCACTTCCCCCACACCTCCTCACCTCCTCATTTCTGGTTGTCCTCCATTTGTTTCTTCATTTTCTTCTCTTCTTCTTCTTTACCTGTGTCCTACCATGTAAGGCAATTTCACAAACTTGCTCTTTCGGCTCTCTCTTTTCAAGCCGTTTGCACTTCAACCGCCTTAATTCTCCACCACACTTCCTCCTCCATTGTACCAACTTCGCCCTCCATTGTACCTACTTTCTCTCACCACCTATCCACTTCTCCTCCACCCTTTTCATGTTTTCTTCTTCTATCTCTCAACCTTGCATAACGGCTGTTGTAAAACTCTCAAACATGCCGTTTTATGAGGTCAACAACCTCATTCTCCCTACGCCGATGTCTCGGCAAAGCGGTACTTGTTGTACCGATTGCTAAGGCATACGAACCTCTTCTTCCCTCTCTCCTCTTCATTCTCGTCCCACCGAGCTTCATTATCCCAGCATCACGACATTGTCAAGCAATGGCCTGCACATCTGCCATCCAATGGTGACCCCTTTTAGGTCCCCCATCAGGCGTCTATCTTTCATCCCTTTTATCCTCCATTGCTCTGAAGATGTGACATAGTCCTCTTTCGCTTCATCCCCTAGCGGTCAGAAAGGACGACACTCCCTGCAATAGAAATAAAAATCATCAGATTAAGCAAAATAAAAAAGCAACTGCATATTCAAAGCTTAATCCTTCAATCTTACCCCAGCTGCTTGAATCTCAATCTCTAATTGGCCATAATCCCAATGGTTACAGCTCTCGACATGCCACCACAACATCCTAGGAAATGCTGTTGCACATCTAAATTGTTGCTCCTTCCCCCCCCCACCTTACAGACAGGGATGGCCTCGTACATCCAAGCCTAACTTGTAAAAAAACAGTCCATGTCCTTATTCAAACACACATATTATAAAAATATAACAGAGAGCTATTAATATTTACCTGCATTGCCCATGGAAGCCAAACAAATTATACGTTGCTTGGTTTAGCCTTCCTACCCCATTCGGCATGCTTTAACGCCATGTCTGTTTTTTCAGGCTCTTGATGTTTGCTCAAATGATATCTATCCCCACAGATAAAATTAAAGAACTCTAATTTGCCTTACAAACACAACCAATCTTTCTCAACAGCTTTTGTTGAGTCACCCAGCTAATAATAGAATGTAAAAAACAATATCAAGCACACTTTTTCTTCTCTTGCATCACTAAACCGAACTGATATAGCCTCTTCTCTAAACTTTTCCTGTAATAGATTTGCCCCTTTCAAACCTTTTTACAAAAGTTTATGGCTCCCGCACCCGTCTTATTGCATCTGCCTCCGCCTTAGTTGGCATTTTCCCCACATCCTAACCCGTCACCAATGCATACTCCATCATACCAAACCGTAGTGGCTTTCCCTCCACCACGAACCACATTTATTTTTTTTCTTGCATTTTACTAGTGCATCAACATGTAATGCACTCCCCGCCCCAAAATGACTTTTTCCACTTGTTCCGATTCTAAAAACTGACCGAAACAGTGTTACCAAATCTCTTTCACCATGCCTCATTCTAGTTAAAATGGCCTTATTCTGTCAAAAACCTCCCAGCTTCGACCTCAACCGGTCACCCTTGCAGGAAGTAGGGTACCTTCTCACTTATAGGCTTCCACTCGTACTCTCTACAGTTTACGGTCCGCACAATCTGCATAATCGTATAAAACATGTCATCAACAAAATAAACCAAAACCACTGTAGTCGCTTAAGCGATCTCGGATCGCTTAGAGATCTTTACTCGCCTCATGCAAGATCGCTTAAGCGATTTTAATCGCTTAAGCGACCAAGATTAACTGAGAATCTCTTAAGCGATACAACAGATCCCTTATTATATCTGTGATTCTGCCAGACCCTAAATACGCTTAAGCGACCAAGAGTAAACACTCTGATCACTTAAGCGATCTTAGTTTGGCAGAATCATCTGCCCAGATCTCAGATGCTTAAGCGATCATGACTGCGATCACGAGTAAAACAGATAATCGCTTAAGCAATACAATGATCGCTTAAGCGAAGTACAAGCAACATTCCCAAACTACGTACCCTATCTTCGTCGGCCCCTCCTCGTCGCCTGGATCCTCCGACGACTCCTCCTGGCCTGAATTCTCGCCGGAATCCACCTCCCTTGAATTCTCGTCGCATCCTCCCTCCTGGCCTGAATTCTCGCCTGACTCCTCGTCTTCAGACCCGTTTGTTGGTTTTCCCTCTGTTCTTGTGCCGTCGCGTCTCCTCTACGTGTGGACCACTTTCACGTGTCAGATATCCACTGGAGCACCATTGAACTGCTTGCGCCATCGGAATCTAGGATTCGAAGTGGCGTTGGGCTTCCCTCCTCATTGTCAGTGTCACCATGTGTTTTGGATTGAATTTGGTGTCAAAGTTTGCAGTTTCGATCGGAAATGTGGCCTGTACGCCGAAATGGCACATATTCGTTTACGGTTTAAGGAATCGATTTTAGGTTCAACAAATCGATCAAAAATCGCGACTATATCGCCGAAAATCGCGACTGTATTCGGTTAGGGTTGTCTTGGAAATTGATTACGGGTGCAATTTACAGGTGTTCGATCTTAAAAAATCGCATCTCCTTTCATTCAAGCAATTGCTTTTTGAACTGATGATTTCGATTAAGCGAGTGAATAGTTGTGGGGCTTGTTTTGCGAAATTTCAAATTTTAAAAACTTTCATTACTTTGATTCGGCCTACATATGTTTTAATCTTTTCATTTTAATCCATTTTACGTGTTTAATTAATCCTACCTATGCCACGTCTCTTCTTCTAATTAAAAAAAAAATGATGAATAGTTTCAAAGCCATTTTCTTTAAATAGAAACTTGGGATGACCGGGCCTAATTTCTCGCATTTATGGCTCAATTTGTTAAAACTTTGTTTGGATTAGCTTTTGTTTGGATTTTAAAAATATGATCTTGTTGGAAGTATCTTTTAAGGGAAGTGAGTAAAAAGACATTTGAAGTTTTACATTAATTAAAAGCTATCAAGTTTTGAAATGTACTAAATAGCCATATTATTGATTAAGGGTAATTAGTGCTTAATTCGATTAATGTAATCTTTTTCAAAATTATCTATATTTCCACAAATCCGAAATTGTTGCAAATAAACCCAAAACTTCTTCTTCCTCCCGCCATATACGCATCTCTAGCCTGCATCTTCTTCTCTGGCTTCTGGCGTCGTCAACATCTTCTTCTTCCTCTGCATCTTCTTCTTCTTCCTCCTTCCTGTACATCTTCTTCTTCTCATTCCTCTATATCTTCTTGTTCCTCCGCCTTAACACTTTTCTTCTTCCTCCACCATTACATCTTCTCCGGCAAAGATCCCCTCCTCCTCCTCCTGACATTTCGCCTAGTATGTGTATCTCGTTTTTACATTTTATATTTAGATTTACAAAGATTTAATAATGTGGGGTTGGGTTATGATTTTGATTTAGTTGTTTAGGTTTTGGGTTTTGTTTGATGTAATGTAGGTTGAAAGGAGTGAAATTTGTTGAATTTGTTCTGGTATTTATTCTGGGTATGATGGATCGATTGTAGGTGGAGATGACTGAAAATGTGTTCGGGGTACGATGATCGCTTAAGCGATCTGTGTAATCGCTTAAGCGCTCTGGTAGGTCTGGTAAGCAGCAGTAGATCGCTTAAGCAATCAGTTTGTGGCATAAGATTCGCTTAACGATCATGGTTATTTATACTGTATCGCTTAAAGCGATCCAGTATAATAACCATGATCGTTCAAGCAATACTCAGACCAAATATGCGAATGTGCAGATTCTTTTAAATATTTGAACCCTTAGTACAGCATTTAGAATATTGTTTTTCTTGCATTACAGGTGTTATTATTATTATCATGGGACAGTTCTTTTGGGTGTTGAATATTTTGGTGAGTGGGTGGAGGAAGAAAGAGTAGGTGGAAGTGGATTGGGAAGAGCAAAGAAGTTATACATGCTGTGGCACAGAGGTTAGTTTTGATGGATTGATTGATGAAATAATGAAGAGGTAATTTGAGTTGCTCCGTAGTGATATGTTGTGAAGTATGTTTTAAGCAGAGCCCTGAAAATTATAAGGTACCTCCTGCTATATTAAAGTCGGATGAAAGTGTTGTTATTTATGATTGATATGGCCGATAGTGGTTCGAGGCCGATTTTAAGGTTTCTTTGTAGAAAACCATTGAAGTTGGTTCCAAGGAAGGGGATAATGAGATGTAGGCGGAGATTGCCTGGTTTAATTTGAACTACGAGGCCATTGATTTGTTAGCTAAAAAATCAAGAGTAAACGGTAATTGGGTGGTGAGGAGACCATTCATAGAAGGTTGGTGATGGGGGGGCAGAATGAAAATGTTGAGGAGGAGGACCCGTAGATGTTCCCACAGATGTAGAGATTCCTTTAAATACAGATTATGCATAAGGCTAGATTGTGAGAAGAGAACCTATGGTCGTTTATGCAGGTTCAAAGGGCAATTGGAGGTAGTAGTGGATCAGCTCTGTCTTTACGGATGGATCGGACTTGCGCATAGGGTATTTATTGACAACAAAGAGGAAGTGGTGAGGAAGCTAAAACTTGTGCTGTGAAAGGTAATTTGAGTTCATCACCAAAAGTCAAATTCATTGGCTGTGACGGTTGCGTCGTGACTGAAACTGCAAGTGGCGGTTTATTGTAGAAGGTTGGCGCAGTCGGAAAAGTTTTATTCTTAGCACATATACCCGTGAGCACACATGGTTTGGGACATATTTCAGTGAGCATCGACAAGCGTCCGCTGATGTTATTGGACAATTTGTCAAAAGTCGGTTCGTCGAGGAAAGTCCTCTCCTAAAGACATTCAGAGACTTGTGCGCACAGAGTTGGGATGTGCTGTTAGTTACTGAAAATGCTGAAAAGGTAGACAACATGCACAAGATTTTGTGAGGGGCACCCGAGCACGGGTACGCAGTATTAGAAGCGTACCGTTATATGCTTGAGTTGACAAACCAGGTAGCAAGACGGCTTTGAAGTGGGAACGGAATATGATGTTTAAATATTTTTTTGTTGCTTATGGTGCTGCATAGGGTTTTGTAAACATAGAAAGGTGTTGGCTGTTGATGGTTGCTTTCTAACGGGAAAGTATGGAGGTACATTGTTTGGTGCCACTGCACAGGACAGCGAGAATACACACTTCCGCTGTTGCATGGTGTGTGGTCGACTCTGGATGACGACGCTCGTGGACTTGTGTTTTTTCAGCAGTTACGTACGATAGTGCCTGACAGTGACGAGTTGTGCATAATATCCGATAGGCACAACTCATAAAGAAGATTGCCACTATTTACCGTCAACACACACGGATTCTGTATGAGGCACCTGGTGAGAACATAAACAAAAGTTTAAGTGTGCTGGCCTCCTTCAGACATACTACATGGCAGCAAAAGCTTACCGGTTGATGAGTTCGAGGAACCTTCCAGCAAATCCGAATCAAGGATGTTAATTTGCTAAGTATCTTGAGCATGTGTTAGTTTCGAGAGATGGAGTAAGCTTACTTTCCTGGAAGAAGGTTTGATTGTCATGACCACAACATAGCTGAGTCCATAAATTCGAGTTTTAATAGAAAGAGAGTTTCCATAGTTCACCTTTTTGATGCAATCCAAGGACACTGTCGCGGTGGTTCCATGAGCGTCGTAGGGAGTCAGATAATTTTTACTACAACACCCTTGTTCCGTCAGCTGAAAAATATTGGCGAGACATGGAACTGTCAAATGCACTGTTTGCCTATCCTCTTAATGCTCAAGAGTTTACTGTGTGCGGCTATGGTCCGGATGCCATAGTAACCTTGTTACAAAAACTTGCAGCTGTAAAGTGCTTGACATTCAACATTTACCTTGTCCTCATGCACTAGCAGCACTGAAACACCCAACGGAAGCCGGATTTTGGTTCAAGAATTTACATGGAACTTTGCTCCCCTTTCTATATGACAGATCACTCAATGCTAGCATATTCAAAACGATATATCCGTGCCTCCAGAAGAGCAGTGGGTAGTGCCGCCAGAGGTGGCTGACATTATCCTCAGCCGCCTTTGAAGAAGACACCAAAGGGGAGAAAAAGGGTTAAGCGTATTCCATCAGCCTTTGAGGTTCCCCGGAAGATGAATAAGTGCTCAATTTGCAAGCAACCTGGTCACAAGAAAGCATTGCCAAGTAATTAGGGTCGATTCGAAAAAGGATGAAATTATTGATGTTTTAATTTTATTGTTGCCTTTAATAAATATCCTTTATATTGTGTATTCTATTACATGGTCTAAATATTTGTGGTGATTTAGTTTGGAATTAGGCTGTCAAATTGAGGAAAAGTATGGAATTAATACGTGTTGGTAATTTTAGTTTGTCAAAATTCAGGAGAAAAGATGCAAATGTATATATTGCCCACGATCGCTTAAGCAACTAAGTGTATCGCTTAAGCGACAAAGTGTTTTCGCAGAAGGATCGCTTAAGCTAAAGGAATACGTCCATTGCAATTCGCTATCGATCTACCTGCACGATTGATTCTGCCCAGGTGCATGATCGCTTAATCACCAGGGGAAAAAGGCAATATTCGCTTAAGCGATATCACTGATCGCTTAAGCGATCATAGACCTGGGCAGATTTTCTTCTGCCAATCAATGATCGCTTAGCGATCCTTGTATCGCTTAGCCGATTCTTCTGCAATGGTTTTAAAATTTAACAGATACACCCCCAACCTACCCATGGCCACCGGAGCCGGAATCTGACCGGGAAGGGTCGTTTCGATGCACGTGCGGATCTGGCCGATAGGGCCTCTATATGGCCTTTTCCGGCAGATCGACCAGGATGTGGCCGGAAAAGGGCCCACGACTCCACCAGAACTGGTCGTAGACGAACGAAAAAATCCAGAGGTATCGTCTGTGACAGCACAATATATGGCCGTCGTTGTCGGTCAACGACGGCCAAATGTTGGCCGTCGTTGACCGTCAAAGTCGGACATTTCATTGAAGTCCATGACGGGAAGATGTGGCCTTTTCCGGCCACATCGACGATGGATATGGCCGGAAAGGTCACAACTGGCCATTTTCGTCGTCTCGTTGCTGTCGGCGGTAGCCAGAATCTGGAATTTGGGTGGGTGAGGGTTGTTTTTGTTAATGTTTTGAACATTTTCTTGGTATTAATGAAATTAATCACTTAATGGGTCAAAAATTATTAAAATATACTGATTATTCCTAAAAATTAAGCAAACAAATATAAAAATATACTGAACGACTGTGTAAAGGACTATAGTTTGATATAATGTAATAACGGAACAAGTGCTCTGAACGAATCGTAAACCGTTAAGTGATCTTTCTGACGTGTAAAGGAACTATATGTTTTGATATAATGTAATAACGGAACAAGTTGCCTGAACGAATCGTAACCCTTAGCGATCTTTTTGACTGTAAGGAACTATAGTTTGATATAAATGTAATAACGGAACAAGTGCTCGAACGAATCGTAAACTGTTAAGCGATCTTTCTGACGTGTAAAGGAACTATTGTTTGATATAAATGTAATAACGAACAGTGCTCTGAACGAATCGAAAACCGTTAAGCGATCTTTCTGACGTAAAGAACTATATGTTTGATATAAATGTATAACGGAACAAGTGCTCTGAACAAATCGTAAACCGTTAAGCGATCTTTCTGACGTGTAAGGAACATATATTTGATATAATGTAATAACGGAACAAGTGCTCTGAACGAATCGTAACCCTTACCGATCTTTTGACGTGTAAAGGACTATTGTTGTGATATAATGTAATAACGGAACAGTGCTCTGAACGATCATAAACCTTTAAGCTCTTTTTCGAGGCAATGCCATCTGCCCAGGCTATGATCGCTTAAAGCGACCTCCGTATCGCTTAGCATTATTACTAAAGAACGCATAATCTTCTAAGCGATTATGATCGCTTAAGCGATCCTTTCCGAGGCAGAATGACATCTGCCCAGACTATGATCGCTTAAGCGACCTTTCGTATCGCTTAAGCGATATTATAAAAGGCCCCATGATCGCTTAAGCGATTTAGATCGATTACGCATCTTTTCCGAGGCAGAATGACATCTCCCAGCCATGATCGCTTAAGCACCTTCGTCATCGCTTAACGATTATTAATAAAAACACATGATCTTACGCGATTTATGATCGCTTAGCGATCTTTTCCGGGCAGAATGACATCTGCCCATACAATGATCCTTAATCGCCTTTCGTATCGCTTAAGCGATTATTATAAAGACCCATGATTGCTTAAGATTATGATCGCTTAAGCGATCTAGCATCTTTTCCGAGGCATAATGACATCTGCCAGACAATGATCGCTTAAGCGACCACTCTATCGCTTAAGCGATTATTACTAAAATACGAATGATCGCTTAAGCGACCTCTCGTATCGCTTAAGCGATTATTACTAAGAACATGATCTTATATGACAACCATACTAGTAATTGAACTGCTGATGAATTATCTTATAGGACACAACAAAATAATATCCCAAATACATATCCAATTCTTTACCAATGATCACACCATACATAGTAAATATTTTATAATTTAGTTTTTGATTCAACAGTTTAGAATCCACAGTGAATGTTATCAGGGCAGTCCATGCTTGAAAAGATGCACAAACATCGATTCTTCCGATGCTTTCTGGTCTCTGCACTAGCATCAACAAATTCAAGATGATATCTACAAGGGCGGCTAATATGGTGCCTCGGTTGACTTTCTGTGGAGATTGACCATTTCCATCTTATTGACCTGCATGTAAAACACCATAATAGGTAAAGGCATGAATTAGAAATAGCCAAGCCATGAGAACAATTAAATAAGCAGTTCTGAAGTACACATCAAAACACCATTGAAATGAACATGTATATACACCCTTATTGATAATTATAACAGGTATCAATAAACTCAACTCAAAAACCAAGTATAACATCAACATCACATACTACACAATTCAGCGTCCAACTTTCATACCCTTTGATTGGGTTCTGGTCACTCAAATGGATCCATCTGCCCATGGAAGCAGTCGCAGCCCAGCGCTCCGACTTCTGTCATTGTTTCGTCATTCAAGCTGTCCATCGGCGGTTGGTCATGTCGAACTGATAATTTCAGGGCATATGCCCCATATTCAGCCTACAATAGGAAGAAGACATTAGCATTATAATAAACTTATAGAAAAACCTTGTATTTGAGTTAGTTTTTAAACAAATTTATCTGACCTCTTATTGGGCAGGTAGAGCGCTGATTCGCCACTTTCCGGTTAGTACCGTGATCACACCAACTGCCCAAACACCGCTTGTCACGCAACCAGCCGCGGGAACAACCGGGACAGTGGCTCCAACTCGACCTCCAACTGCTTGCCTCGCACAATGGTCAGGTTGCAGTCAGGATCTTCAGACACCCCTCCTCTAGATGCTCGGCGCTGCTATCCAGTGCTCTGTTTGCGAGTGATGAGCAGTACACTCTTTTAACCAGGCCCAACCGTGGCCATATTTGGTCGATCCCCCCCTTACGTACTGCATAATCCTATCATCAAACCGGAATCATCAGGATGCAATCCGACTATGGTGCAGCCATCGTTTCTCGCTTCGGTCCTTTTGCTACACCACTAGCAACGGCTTTTTTATTAAAACCGATATGCCAAACAAGCGGTTGCCCAATGCCACATCGGTGATGCAGTCTAGGATACAACAGATCACCTCACTATCCCTGTCCGTGCCTCATCAGTGCCAATATCTCCTCGAATGTGTCTACATCAAATCAAAACAACAAGATAATATGGAAAACACAGGAAAAAATAAGGAAAATTAAGTGAACCTAACTCACACGAGTTCACTCACAGCCACGTCCCCAATCGTCAACAACTTCTGAACCATTCCCGGGATAACCCCCTGTCTTCCACTTTATAATGCCATCAATTCCCGATGCCATTGTAATAGGCATAAAAGAGTTTTTTCCTTTCCTCTATTGGCCTAGTACAATCGACATTTTGAGTCCAATTTGCCTTCCCCTTCCTCCCTTCCTCCAATTTACACCCCGCTTCCTTCGCCTGCCGCAACTCCCCTCCTCCATTACACACCCGCCCCACTTCACCACCAACCTCCTCACCTCCCCTTTCTGGTGTTCTCCATTGTTTTCTTCATTTCTCTTCTTCGTTACCTGTGCACTACATGTTAGGCGCTTTCCACAAACTTGCTCTTTTCGGCTCTCCTCTTTTCAAGCCAGTTGGCACATTCAATCGCCTTTAATCTCCACCAACTCTCGCCTCCTTGTACAACTTTGCCTCCATTCTAGCTTTTTTCCCTCCCACCTTATCCACTTTCTTCTCCACCCTTTTCATTGTGTCTTTCATCTTCTCAAGCTTTGCCATAAACGGCTGTTGTAAAACTCTCAAACAGGTCGTTGATGAGGTCAACAACCTCATTCTCCCTACGCCGTGTCTCGGGCAAAGCGTACTTGTTGTCCAGTTTGGCTGAGGCATACGAACCTTCCTCCTCTCTTCCGTCCTCATCCTCGTGCCCCCCAGTCTTCATTATCCTCCTCAACAACACATTGGCAGCAATGGCCCTGCAACACTGCCATCACATGGCGTGCCCCTTTAGGTCCCGCATCAGGCGGTCATTCTTTCACCCTTTTATCCTCCTGGCTTTGAAAGATGTGACCAAGTCCTCTTTCCCGCTTCATCCCCATAGGAGGTCCAAAAAGGACGACGACCCCATACAATAAAAAAAAAAATCATCAGATTGAAGCCAAATAAAAAGCAACTGTCATATTCAAAGCTTTCCTTCAATCTTACCCATCTGCTTGATCTTCAATCTCTAATTGGCCATAATCCCTGGTTACACATGCTCTCGCATGCCACCGTCCATCCTAGGAAATTGCTGTTGCACATATCACACTTGTTGCTCGCTCCCCCCCCGCGCCTTACGAAGACATGGATTGCCTCGTACATCCACAGCCTACATTGGAAAAAACAGTCCTGTCATTATTCAAACACACATATTATAAAAAATATACATAGAGCTATTAATATTTACCTTGCATTGCCCATGGGAGTCCACCAAATTATACGTAACATGCTTGTTTGGGCCTCCCGCCCCATTCGCTTCTTTAACGCCATGTCCCAGGTTTTTCATGGCTCTTGATGGTTGTCGCCAAATGATATCCGTCCCACGGATAAGAATTAAAGAACTCCATTCCTTACAACAGTAAACCCAATCTTTCTCAATAGCTTTTGTTGAGTCCTCAGCCGCATAAGATAAATGGTAAAAACAATTCAACCACTTTTATCTTCTCTGCATCACTAAACCGCACTGTAGATAGCCTCTTCTCTAAAACCTTTTCCTGTAAAGACTTGCCTGCCCCTTTCACAAACACTTTTATCAAAAAGTTTATGCTCCCGCCATCTTTCCTTACTGCGTCTTCCTCCGCCCACTTAGTTGCACTTTCCGCATCTAGCCCTTCACCAACGCATCCTCATCCTATACCAAACCGTAGTGGCTTTCCCTCCACCACGACCACATTCTTCATTTTTTTCTTGCATTTTACTTAGTGCATCAACATGTAATGCACCTCCCTGCCCCCAAATGCTTTTTTTCCACTTTTTTCCACTTCCTTAAAAACGTGAGCCGAAACAGGTTTACCAAATCTCTTTCACCATGCCTCATTCTAGCTAAAATGGCCCTTATTCCTGTCAAAAACCTCCCGCTCGCCTCACCGTCACCCTTGCAGGAATAGGGTAACCTTCTCACTTATGGCTTCCACTCTACGTCTCTAAGCTTACTAGTCCGCACAATCTCGCACAATCGTATCAATAACAATGTCATCAACAAAATAAACCAACACCACTGTCATCGCTTAACGCGATCATGGATCGGCTTAAGAGATCTTTACTGTCTCATGCAGATCGCTTACGCGATTTTAAAATCGCTTAAGCGACCAAAAGTGTAACTGAGAATCTCTTATCTTGATTCCTGCCAACCTAAATCGCTTAAGCCACCAAGAGTAACACTCCATGAGCTCTTAAGCGATCATCTGCTGCGATCACGAGTAAAACAGAATAATCGCTTAAGCGATAACAAATCTCCTTAAGCGAAACTTACAAGCACATCCCAACTACCGTACCCTATCTTTCGCCGAGCCTTCTCTCCTCCGTCGCCTGATCCTCCGCGCACTCCTCCTGCCCTGATTAATCGCCGTGAATTCCACCTCCTGCCTGCATTCTCGTCGGATCCTCCTTCTGGTCCTGAATTCTCGGCCTGACTCTCGTCTTCAGAACCCCTTTGCTGGTTCTTCCCTCTGGTTCTTGGTGCCGCAGCGTCTCCTCTACTTGTGGACCACCTTTCAATGGTCAGATGATCTCGTGAGCCTGCCATTGAACTGCTTGCGCCACCGGATCTAGGATTCAAGAAGTGGCGTTGGGTTGTCGTCGTCATTGTGATTGTCAGCCCGGTTTTTGGATGAAATTTGGTTTGAAAATTTTGTAGTTTGCGATTGGAATATATTAATCAAATAAATAAAATATCTACTACGGCTGTATCGCCGATAAATCCCGCGCAAGATTTTTTCCGTTTATAGTTGAAGAAAATCGATACTTAAGCGTACTGACGGAGATTAGGCTAGGTAATCGATACGCAGAATCGCGGCGACGTAAATCCGCGCGCGAGACTTCGCAGGGCGCCGCGCTAGTTCGGTTTAGAGGTTCAAGTGTTAGCTGGGATCGCGAAGATCCGAGACGCTCTGTGCTTGATCCGGCAAAAAAATCGCGCTGTATTCGTTTTGGGCAAAATTGTGCATCAATATGGTGTGGTCGTCATCAGAGTCATTTCGCTTTTTGTTATACGTTGTAAAACTGATGAATTGCCGATTACGCGACTGTGAATAGGAGTGTGGGCTTGTTTTGCGAAATTTTCCAAACTTTGAAAACTTTCATTATTTCTTGATTCGCCCACATATGTTTAATATCTTTTTTTCATTTTAAAACCTATGTTTATGTGTTTTTAATATCCTAACTATACCACGTCCATCTTCTCTAAATAAAAATAATTGATGGAAAGTTTTCAAGTCCATTTTCTTAAAAATGCATACTTGTGGGACCCGGCAGCTAATTTTCTCATTCTTTTTTAATGGCTATACTGAATTAACATTCTGAGAGTGAAATTCTGTTTGCCGTATAGCTCTATATTTTCATATAGATTCATGATTTAGAAAAAGCTTTGACATATGAAATCAACGATTCAGAAATTGACACTATATTGTTCTCTCTCTCCGCATTGCCCTGTATATTTTTTGCTTTGTTTCAAGCTATAAATTTTCATTTTTTTCTGATAGTCTATATTTTTTTGCTATTTTGATTCCCATAATCCCCACATCCCGCCAATCCCCCGCCCCCTACCGCCTACCCCCCCAATGCCTAGTCCCCGAAACCCCCCACCCCGTCCCGGGGGACTCCTCTCGCCACCCCCCTCGTCCCCCGGCGGTTGGGGCGGGGGGCCGGGCCGGGGGGGGGGGGGGCGGGTGGGGGGGGCGGGGGGGCGGGCGGGGGGGGGGGGGGGGGGGGGGCGGGGGTCGGGGGGGGGGGGGGGAGGGGGCGGGCGGTGGCGGGGGACCCTTCCCCAACCCCCACACAACATCACAAATATCCACACACAACAACACACTCACCACAACAAATCACAACAAATCACAACCAAACCTATCACACCCCTTTCTTTTTTTGTTTTTTTTTTTCATGAAAAGATTAGTGCGCCCTTTAAAAAAACCAAAAAAAAAAAAACAAAAAAAAAAATTTTTTTTTTTTTTTTTCCTTCCTGCTTTCCTCCAGTGATTGTATTCTTCTGTTCTGGCTCAATATTCTAAAAACTTACTCAGTTTTTTGAAGCTTTGAAGCTCCTCTTTCCTTCGCTCTCCCTCCCTCTCCCGCCCCCTCTTTCCGCTCTTCTCCCTCCGTCCTTCTCCGCTCCTCTTCTCCCTCCTCACTCATCCTTCTCTCTCCATCTCTCTCTCTCTCTTCGCGCGTATTCATCCCTATCCAGCTGTACTTGGCGAAACTCCAGGCAAGTGTTGTTTTTGTGGCTTTTAAAATAATAAATTGTTCCTTACTCCTGTTGCCACCCCGCTGCTTGGTGAATTTAATTACTTGTTTTAGAGAAACTGAAAATTGCTAATTTCCGTATAATGCCCCCCCCCCCCCTCTGTAAAATGTTTTTGCTAAATTTCTTCCCTTAATCCGTCCCTTTTAAAATTGATGCCGACAACTATGACAAGAGGATTTTTTAACCGTATATCAATAATGTATCCTTTAAATATGTCTAACTGTGAAGGTTATGCTGGGAATGGATATCTACTACCTCCTATAATGATAGTTTATGTTTGCTTTGTTTCACATGTTTATCGTTAAAAAGAAAACAAATCAACAAAAAAATAAATATTAATAGTCAAAAAAAAAAAAGAAATCTGATGTATAGTTATCATTCTCAAAAATATACAATTTAAATCTTTGCTTTTGGTTGTGGAACAGTGGGAGCAACTAAAATTGACCTCAAATAAATTAATGCTCAAGGAGGAAAGCTTTGTAGGTTTCTTTCTTGATTAAGCTACACAGACACCCCAACAATAATAATACCTAACAGGAAAAGTCCCCAACAAAAAGTTTTTGGAAGACTTATAGCAGAAAGTTAGCTAACCCATATTGAAGAGTACTCTCAACACCTTTTTACTGTTGGATGGCTTTCAAAGTTCACATCAACATGATTTGGTCATCATCGTCCTCCTTCCATGATTGCTCAAGGCAAATATGATGTTTTTCTTAGTTTTAGAGAAGAGGGAATACCTGGGGCTGATAACTACGGACGGGGGGGGGGGGGTCAATTATTACTAGAGAGAGGAAGCCAATCTTGTTTGTGCCCCGCTTTGTGGTCAAAAACAAATTCAAACCTTCATGGATGATGACTGGACTCTGAGAGAGGAGAAATGAATATAGATGTCGCCTGCCCTTTTTTGAAGCAAATTGAAGAATCAAAGAGGTGGGTCATATTGATTTAAAATTTTCCTCTAAAGATGTGATGGGCTTGTGTGTCGCGGTGGTCTAAAGTGGTGCTTTGGGGGGTAGAACTGTGCTCACTCGTGAATGGGCGGTGGTGGTGAATGATGGCTGAGCTGCAGGGGGCGGGGGAGACTTGCGGGGGGGGGTGGAGAGAAAGTCGTGGGGAGGGGTGGCCAATGGGTTGGTAGCCAGGTTGTTCGCTAATGGAGTGTGGTGAGGGGGGAGGCTGTGCTCGTGAGTCGGGGGGCGGGGTGGGGGGGGGTGGTGTCGTGTATGGGGGGTGGGGGGGCAGAGGGGCTAGACTGGAAGCTTCAAAAGATGCTTTTGTTAAGCATGAAGAATTTTTAAGGGGAAATAGAAAAGGTACAAGATTTAGGACGCTTTGACCGAGGCTCCATCCAATCTATCCGATGGGATCTCATGGTAACTAGGTAAGTCTTGGAAGTTCCAATTTTTTCATGTATACAGTTAAAGTTAGTTGACTGATAAAAACAGAAACATTGCTTCTACTGATCTTTAGTTTTCTACTTTTCATAATTATATGTTTTGTTTATGCATCTGGGTCATTTTTTCACTTACTACTTGGTTCTTACATTTATAGGCCAGACTCCAAACTTGTAGACGAAATTGTTAAAGATTTTTGAAGAAATTGAATGATATATACCCTCAAGTGATTGCAGAAGTCTAGTTGTTTTAGAATCATTGTTGAGCAAGTGAATCTTGTATGCACTGGATTGTCAGATTTTCGAGTTGTAGGAATTTGGGGAATGGAGGATAGGTAAAACAACCATTGCTGAAGCTATTTTCACAAGTTTCTAGACAGTTTGAGGTTGTTGCTTTATTGAAAATTTAGAGAAGAATCAAAAATGTGGTGGATTAGCTCGTTTAAGAGAGCAAGTTATTTCTAGAGTATTAGATGAAAGAAATCTCGGTATTGGCACTCCCAATATGATACCTCAATTCATTAAGCATAGGCTCCAGATGCAAGAAGGTTTTTATTATTCTCGAATGATGTCAATGATTCAGACACTTAAGTTTTTAACAAGGGCTTTCGATTTGGTCCAGGAAGTAGGTTATTATAACCACCAGAGATAAAAAGGTTCTTTGTATTTTGGAGTGGATAAGATAACATTTATGAGGTTGAAAGATTCAAGCATCATGAAGCTCTTCAACTTTTTGTAATTCTGCCTTTCAACAAAATCATCCCCCTATGATTTTTTGGAGCTCTCAAGCAAGGTGGTAGATTTGCCAAAGGCACCACTGCTCTTAAAGTATTGGCTTCCCCTCCTTACACAAAAAGAGCAAACAAGATTTGGAAAGTGCATTGAATAAATTAAAGAAGATTTCTAATCCTAAGATTCATAATATTTTGAGGATCAGTTATGATGGACTAGACCGTGAAGAGCAAGATATATTTCTTGACATTGCATGAGTTTTTAAAGGAGAGGATAGTAATCATGTAACAAGAATACTAGATGGTTGTTACTTCTCTGCCCATTATGGACTGAGTGTTCTCATTGATAAGTCACTCATAAAAATTTCAAGTAAAGACAAGCTACAAATGCATGATTTACTCCAAGAGATGGGTTGGGAAATTGTTCGCCAAGTATCCTTCAAAGAGCCAGGCAAGCATAGCAGACTGTGGAATCCTGAAGATGTCTGCAACGTTTTGAAGAAAGACACTGTAAGTAAGAGTGAAATGAATTTGGTTAACTTTGTTTTATGCATCAGATCTTAATACAAAATCAACCCAGATAAAATTTATCTTCACTTCACTATGTGTTTTATGCTAATTGTTCTTTCTTCTGCTTTGAAGGGAACTGATGCAATTGAAGGCTTGCTCCTAGATATGTCTAAAATCAGAGAAATGCATTTAAATTCTGAAGCCTTTACAAATATGCGTAATCTTAGGCTTCTGAAATTCTATTTATCTGATCAGCTTTTGGGAGACTTTGTAAATAACCCTAAATTGTGTTTCCCCCAAGGATTAGAATACCTTTCTGATGAGTTAAGATGCCTATATTGGGTTGGATTTCCATTGAAAACATTGCCACCGAGATTTAGTCCAGAGAAGCTTATTGAACCTAACCTGCCGTACAGCAACATTGAGCAACTCTGGATAGGAACTAAGGTATGTATAATTTCTTCCATATTTCTGATTTCTTTTGTTATAAGTATAATGTTGTTCATGTTTTATCCATACAGTCTTTTCTTTTTGCTACAGCCTGCCTTCAAGTTAAAATCGATTGATCTTTATCACTCTCAGAACTTGATTGAGATACCAGATGTCTCAGAGGCCGCAAATATTGAGATAATAGAGCTTGGACATTGCACAAGCTTGGTTAATGTTCCATCATCTATCCAATATCTCAATCACCTTTGTATTCTGTGACTAAGTGGCTGCAAAAGCCTTAGGAACTTTCCAAGCAACATTCATTTTAAATCGCTTGTAACTCTCAATCTCTCCTCTTGCATATACCTCACAGAATTTCCGCAGATTTCAGGGAATATAAGAGATATAGATCTTAGTAGAACCTCTATAGAAGTTCCCTCGTCCATCATGTGTCTACCTGAGCTTTGTTCATTAGTTATGACGCAACGCTTAAGGCTCAAGAGTATTTCATCTAGTATCTGTAAATTGAAATTTCTTCGACGTTCTTGAACTTGATTATTGCTCTAAACTTGAGAGTTTCCCAGAAATATTGGAGAAAATGGAAAGTTTAGAAAGTCTTTTGTTGAATGGAGCAACAGAAGTTAGGGAGCTACCATCTTCAATTGAACATCTAAATGGCCTTTGTTATTTGAGATTGAAGGATTGCAAAAATCTTGAGACCATTCCAAGCAGCATCTGTAATTTAACGTCTCTGATTGAAATGGATCTTTCTGGCTGCTCAGAACTTGTCAAATTTTCAGAGTGGAAGCGGAATATATATACTCAATGTCTGGGTTTTGTATTGCCTCCATTACCAGCTTTATGTTCCTTGACAGAATTATTTTTATCTTTCAGCAATCTAACCGAAATTCCTGAAGATCTTTGTTGTATATCCTCATTGAAAACATTAAATCTGAACGGAAACAATTTCGAGAGCCTACCTTCAAGAATAAAGCAACTGTCGAAGCTGAAACGCCTTTACTTAAGAGATTGCAATATGCTTCGATCTTTACCGGAGCTTCCACCATGTTTAAGAGTACTAATAGCAATGAACTGCAAGCGGCTACAATCATTACCCAAGCTTCCATCAAGTCTAGAAGAATTAGATGCATCTGAGTTGGAGGTAGTATCTGAACGCTATGTCCCATTTTCATGGATCACAATGCGCTTTTTATTCACAAATTGTCAGAAATTGAATCAAAATGCATACAACATCTTGGAACTTTCCCAGCTAAGAATTTATCAAATGGCTGTCACATCTTTGAGACTTTGTTATGAAAAGGTTAGTTAATTCTCTTTTTCTTTTTCTGTCTTTGAAGACTCGTCATAATACAAGAATTTCATGTTACAGGTACTCAAAGTCACACCTGCAATCAGCTTTTGTTTACCCGGAACTATAATTCCTAACTGGTTCAGCTACCGAAGTTCAGGATCTTCGATAACTATTCAGCTCCCTCAGCATTGGTGTAATACAAGGTTCATCGGGTTCGCTTTATGTGCAGTTATTAAATTTGAGGAGAGCTACTGCGATAGTGCTTTTTATGTAACTTGTGATTATCATTTTGATACCAATAGTGCTGATTACTATACTTGCCAAATGCACGTTACAACGCTTGGCTATGATTATGTGTTAATTGATCCTGATCATATCGTGTTAGGGTATGATCCCTGTTTAAATGCTAGGCTACTTGAGGGCGACTACACGACTGCCTCGTTTCACTTTTACCCTGTCGAGTACGGGGCGAAATATTGTGAGGTTAAATGTTGCGGGGTCTGTCCGCTATATACACGATTTGCGGGCACAAGTACTGAGAAGGAAAGTGGAAGATCTGGGGAGGAAATTGAACCAAATCCTAAGAGAGTTTGCAGGGAGTGAATTAGTTGTTTCTTCTGCTTAATTGCTGGAGCTAAGGATTTCTCTGTCAATTTAATGGTAAATTGCTGGAGCTAAGGACCGCCGTCAATAACGGTTGCAAGCAGTCATTGCCGAACTTCAGCTGATGGCCGTTATGCTTATGATGGTGGTCGCACGACTGGAATGAGAGTTGTGAAGGGGATCGCATACGAACGTTTTGTGGAAGACTTGCGCAGGACCGTTAACGAGGATTCAAATAAATTCCCTTTGGGAATCAAAGTCTTATTGCCTTGTATTAACATGTCTGCTCCCCCCATGACGATATGTGATTATCCTACTCTTTGCTTTTTCTTAGATAATGGTGGGCCGGCTAGTGGCTTTATTCCGTTGTGTATCACAAAGTTTCCCATTTCTTCGAAAGTTCTAAACGATCTTGCCATGAAAAACAAAAACAAACCCATCGGATGACCAAGCAATAAGAAGAGAAAAATGATATCCTTATAAAGATCCATACAAAAAGGGTTACAAAGTGATATCAGTAAGAAGAAAAAAACAAAGAAAAAACGAAAAAAGAGAGAGAGAGAGAAATTATAAAAATCAAGAGTGGAGATTATCTTTATATGCCCTTTTTATATGTGTCTTTGTAAAACTAGCATTACTCTAAGAAGAAAGCATGATCCCAGTGGCATTGTTCAATGTGGCGTGTATGGACAATTTATTCCAGTGTTATGTTATTGCATTAGTATGGAATTGTATCTACAATTTAACAAGACCGTATTAATATATGTGAGCTTTCGCATTACTGTGTTAAATCTTATTTTTACAAGTTCTAATGCTATGAATTGTTAAATTTGTTTTTACAAACAAAAAGAATATGAAAATTAACAGTTAACTTACATGTCCATTTGATGTTAAATGATTATAAATGAAAAATTAAGTTATTTTGAGTATATAATCTTATAATATAAATAACAAATTAAATTACCATGTTTAATTTAACTTTACATTAAAAGTAGTATATACTTCAAATAAAATGTTTTAAAGGGTTATTTAAATGGGCTTATGTGTAATTATTGATATTAAAATAAGGATAATAAGTTAAATCATTTCCTAATAATGTCTTTTGTAATCATTCACATTCAATCACACTACTTCAAATTTTGAATATTGAACATATAGACAAGTGATAACATAGCATTTTCTAACTACCTTTAAGTGACCAAATGATTTAAGAGGTTTTGAGTTCGAGTTTCTCCTCAATTGCTGTTAAGGGATAGTCATTTGAGCTCTTATTCGATCGATAGTTTTAGGGTCTCGAGATATTAGTTGAAGTGTACGTAAGCTAGCTCGTACACTCCTGATCATTTAAAAAAAAAAAAAAAAAAAATTTCCATCAAAATCTATTGAAATCATTCACATTCAATGTCTTGGAAAAAAAATTCGATCACACAACTTCTAATTTTGGAATAATGGGTAAGCATCCTCCATTAGTCACTATTATTCACCAAATCACACAACTTTAATGTTTTCAATCACTACATTTTGTTGCTTTAGTCGAGATTGTGACCGTCATTAGTTTTTCTGATAACATATGAAATTTTTTACAAAAATCAATACATACGTGTAATTATTAATGTCATTATTTTTCTTTGCTTTCATTAATTCGTATGTTTTAATTTCTTGATGTTCTTGTTACAAAATTTCATTTTTAATTCAACAACCAAAAGTAAAACAAATACATCTTTTATCATACAACTTTATATTGTCAACATCATATTTTTCAAAAAACATATATAATTACTTCTAATTTTTATATTGTCAACTTTATATGACATATTTATTGCATTTCTTTTTATTTAGCCTTAACTTTTACGCATCAATATCACATATAATTACAACTTTATATTGTCAACATCATTTTTTTCAAAAACCATATGTAATTACTTCTAATTTTTATATTGTCAACTTTATATGACATATTTATTGCATTTCTTTTTATTTAGCCTTAACTTTTACGCATTAAAAAATATCACATATAATTTCTTCTAATGTACCCTTTATGAAAAGGCAAAAAATAAAAATAAAAATAAAAAGATATAAAGGGATATTTTTATTTATTTTTTCACTGAAGGATATACTAATGCATAGTTAAATATTAAGTTGAAGATAGTGATTGATTTTTAAATAAGAAATTAAAACATTTGTCTTGCATTTATTTTTAGCATTTCATTTTGGACCATTCAATATTTAATATTCTTTTATTAAGGGCGCCATAGAAAGCACAACATTTTTATTTTCTATTTCTTTTTGTATTAATTTGTTTGTCTTTTTAGCCAACCACTCCACATTTTTTGTTCTTTTTTATTTTTGTTTATTATATGATCTCAATTAATCTAGAAAAAAATTTGGTATACAGTGCCGGTAGTTGAGACGATAAACTTTTCTTTTGTCATCTTCCACATTATATCTATTTTCTAACTTTATCTCTCTCGAAAAATAAAAAAAATCACATCATAAATTTTTTGTTTCAAAAATAATTTGGGTTTAACTGTATCCCTTAGCTTCCCAAAAATATTATAATCACAAATTAAAGGAAAACGATAAGGAGAAATATCATATTATATATTATATATATTATATATTATATATATATATTATATAATATATATATATAATATATATATATATAAATATATAAAGTCAAAAATAAATTTAGGCATATTTTTATTACTTTCGCAAATAAATTTACGTACCGAAAATAGTTTTACCTCCCATGTGATTGGTTGAAATATGATTTAATTAAAAATAATGTTATCCCAATAACATAAAAATCTTTCTCTAAATGTATAGTCAAATATTGTTAATAAATTATTAGTAAACCATTAAAATTTATATTGTTATAAGTTAATAAATATTATCAAATTGCTTTTTTACTATTTATTTTAAAACTTAAAGGCAAGGGATTTATGTTATTTTTTAAACTTTAAGGGGATTTATAATTATATTATATTTGAGAACGATCATTGTTATTATATTATGTTATTTTTTAAACTTTAAGGGGATTTATAATTATATTATATTTGAGAATGATCATTGTTATTATATTATATATGAAGGGGATTAATGTCATCAACTCCCATCAAAAAAAATATAGCTTTGAATGGAATGGTGTGAAGAGTGTGAATGTCTTTATTTGAATTTTTATTTTATGGGTCAAAATTTTGGTGCTCGGATGGACAGAACAAAGAGAATAACGAATTAGGAAAATTATTAATTCATCATCGTGGGTCACTATTTTGCCTCATCGCACCTTGTATAGGTCAAATCAGATCCTCTATCTCTTAAGCCTCATCGTCATTTATCTAAGGATAAGGCTCCAATGCACATAATGATGATGGAAGACCGCCAACCTTCTGCTAATCCTGACTCTTCAGAAAATCCCGTGTCTTCCAATTTTATGAGCTCTTTTTTGGGAGACATGGTAGAAAGACAACGTCTTGCCGCTTTGGGTATTTCTCAAGATTCTCTATGTACCTTTCAATCAGAATCAGAAGCCGATATACCTTCGACTGATGAATCATTTGAAAGTGGCTTTGACTCAGACAGTAATACTTCTGATCACCATCCTAATGTTTATCCCCAACTGATGACCCATCAACCTGAATCGTCAAGACCACCTATTGTTTCTGAGGTCGATGATGAGATGCCTGAAGGTGATGATTCCATTCCAGACTCTCCGCCTCTGTATTGACAATCTCGTCATACTACGGCTGAACGTGACTCTTATACAGCTTCAGCAAAGCTCCACACTTTTACCGTCGATGATCTTCCTCCACACAAATGGAGAACTCAGATGTATGAATTTCAGGCCTGGTTACAAGCTGAGATGCTGAAACCTAATGCCCAAGTCTCCACTGTACTTAAGCAGTTTACAACTAGATTTGGTGGCATTCTTCGTGATTGGTGGATAAGTCTTCAGGAGTATAGACAAAATTTGTTCATCCAAATGCCAGATATTAACCAAGCTCTGTATCTTCTGTATGATAAATTCTGTGGATTACCTCACCTTTATGAGAACCAGGTCAGAGAAGAATTTTTCAAGATGCGATGCCGTTCTTTAAAAAAGAAAGATCTTGACAGGCATTACAAAGAGATGGTAAAACGATATCATATACTTAGGGGTATGGATGATCCTAACATGAAGCAAGCCTTTTTGGCATCAATTCGTGAATCCCTAAGTCATGAAGCAACCAAGCTTATGCAGTCCCAGAACAAACAACTTGGATCCACTTCTCTTGGCAAAATTTATCAGTTTGTTATTCTTGCTCTGAAAAAGCTCTGTTCTCAAAAACAATTTTTTGACGATTATATGAAGCATTCTAAACAACTGACAAAGGTTTGTCAACGACCAGACTTACAGATCAAATGCAAATCAGATCGCTCATGTTCTTGTCCTACCAAGAAGAAGTTTCATTCTAGAAGCATCAAGTTTTCTCCACCTAATGCTCCGACTAGACGCAAATTTCGACGTTTCAAGCACCGCAAGTTCCTTCGGAAAAGGAAATGCAAAGGCAAACGGTCTAATCAGTGTTATTTGTGTAACCGCCCGGGTCATTTTGCCAAAAATTGTCCAACAAGCCCAAACAGTCAGCCAAAATGATGCAACAACTTTCTCACCGTAGAGATATCGATTTTTCTGATGATGATGTTGAAAGTTGGTTTTCAATGGATGAAGAACCCTCTTCAGACACCATTTTCCAGTTTGCAGCCACTGATACTAATTTCTCTAATTCAGATGATTGTCACTATTTCTACCATATCCAACAAGCACCACAATCCCTTCCATCATTAGCCTTCTCATGTCACATACCTATAGCAAAAGTTCAGATCTTTCCCACCAAATACTCCAAGCCCATTTCAGTCATAACATTTTTTGATACAGGTGCTACTCGTACCATTATCAACCCTAAGATCCTCCTAGCATCTCAGTGGAAACCTCATCAGGAGGTCTTCTACACAGCTAATAGTGAGACTTTCACTACTCATCTGATCAGCAAACCCATTAAAATCCAATTTTTCCCAGGATGTTTCACTTTTCATAAAGTTCTTGGCTCTGATTTACCGGGCAAAGACATGGTTCTAGGTTTTGATGTTTATTCTAAACTCAATAAACTTAGAATCCTCCCTAATGGTGTTCGGTACAAGATGTTTTTCCAATCCTGGACCACTCAACCTAATTTATTTCAGATTGAAGGCAATCCTATTGAGCAGATCAAGACCCAGCTTATTTCTCGCTCTTGCTCAAATTCTCATGCTGATTTTCTCAATAATGTGCTCATCCATTATGGAAGAATTCGAATTTCTTTATCCGTCTTCCATTCATCAAGAGCGAAGATATCAATCCCACTAAAGCTAGTCATTCCGGCATGTCACAAAAACATCTCAATCTCGCCCAACAAGAATGTACTCAGCTTTTATCTCAAGGATTGATTGAACCCACAGACTCTCAATGGGCATGTTAAGCTTTTTATGTCAATAAACAGGCAGAACAGGCTAGAGGAAAACTCATACTTGTTATCAATTATCAACCATTGAATTTCTTTCTCCGTGATGATAAATTTCCTCTGCCTTCCAGACAAGTTCTTTTTGCGAATCTCCATAATGCAAAGATGTTTTCCAAATTTGATCTCAAAGCTGGATTTTGGTAGGCATGACAATATTCCCCGGGATTTCGGGGACTCGTCCCGCCCCGCCCCATATGGGGCGGGGAAGCCCCGGTTTTTTTGGGGATAGGGGTGGGGGTGGGGGGTGTTTTAATCCCCGTCCTCGGGGATGGGGCGAGGGTGGGTGATGCCTTTCCCCCGGCCCGCCCCGTAAATAATATATAAAATTAAAAAAATGTATATATATATTTACTTTTTACTAATATCCCTATATTTCACCTAATTACACAATTATCCTACCTATATAAACCCATATTTTCCTAATTTCCCTCGCCCTAAACAATTGAACAAGAACAAACCCTGACCCATATTTATGTATAATTAATTATGTTTAAATGATTAATTTAAGTGTTTGTCATATGGACGAGAATTAACTATTGTGTTTGGTAATGCTCAAATTAATTTATGTTTATATAAAATTAACGGGACGGGGACGGGCCTCCAACATTCCCCTTTGGTGTGGGGAAGGGGAATTCCTATCATCCCCGTAACGGGGATGGGGCAGGGGTGGGGAATGATTTTGTGGGTGGGGATGGGTACGGTGAATGAGATCCCCTCCCTGCCCCGCCCCATTGCCATGCCTAGATTTTGGCAACTTGGAATTCATCCTGATGATTGTCATAAGACTGCCTTCTGCATTCCCAATCAACACTACCAGTGGACAGTCATGCCCTTTGGACTTAAAGTCGCTCCTTCCCTGTTTCAGTAAGCCATGACGAAGATTTTTTCTCCCCTTCTGCATACATGTCTCATTTATATCGATAATATCCTTCTCTTTTCGAAAGATGAGGAATCTCATATACGTCTTTTTCGTGACTTTGTTGATATCATCCACACTTATGGTATCATGCTCTCTGAGAAGAAAATGCAGTTAGGACAAACAAAGATTGATTTTCTTGGTATGGTGATTGCTGATGGCAAGTATGATCTTTAGCCTCATATTGCTAATGAATTGCAAAAATTCCCAGATGTTCTCAAAACCAATAAAGAAACTCAACAATTCTTGGGAATTGCCAATTACATGCGCAGTTTCATTCCCAACATTTCTCATTTCACTACTCCACTTTCCTAGATGCTTAAGAAGAATCATCCAGAGTGGTCTGAAAAGCAGACAAATGCAGTCAAGAGTCTCAAGCGCGCATCCTTCCATACACAGCCGTTGAAGATTCCTTCTTCGGGGAAACACATTCTTCAGATGGAGGCTAGTGACACTCATTGGGGTGTAGTGCTTTTTGAACAAGATGAGGACAAGGTACGACATTTGTGTTGATACCAGAGTGGACAATTCAAACCACACCAGCAACATTATCATTCTACTTTCAAGGAAGTATTAGCAGTAAAAAATGTCATTGAAAGGTTTGAATTCCACCTTGTTGGACATCATTTCTTTGTTGAAACGGATATGAAGTCTTTTGATCAAATGCTATGTTTCCACAAGAAAAAGGTTCCGCATCAGCAGTTACTTCGTTGGGCAGAATGGTTCAGTAAATTTTCCTTCACCGTCCAGCATATCAAAGGTCACACCAACACCATTGCAGATTATTTATCTAGACCTAAAACTAAACAAGTTGGTTTCATGAACCCTAGATCCAAACCTCTTCTATGTTTCATGTTCCAACCATTAACCCAGTCTAGTTCCTATTCATCATCCTCTTCACCAAACCATACTCCAGACGTCCCTCCTGAATTTGATGACCTTGTTCGAACTTGTACCATTGATGAAAATGCTACCACCATCATGTTTTCTTACCAACTTCAATGTATTGAAAAATGTGGTCAATCCATGTATGATATGTTAGGGGTCCATTCAGATTATCCCTTTTCAAAAATCTTTTGTTTACCTCTAGGTCTTGATATCATATTTCCAGAAGAATTATTATGGTTCTTTTGGTATATGTTACACCAATACCACATTGCCATTCAATTCCCGATCCATCATATGTTGAAAATAATTTCCCAATACCAGTCAACCTCAACCCTTGAATTATGCTCTTTGATAACTTTTCTCCGATGGTTCAAAACCCTAGACAAATGGAAATCTGTGTTTGCTCACCAACTTGGCTGGTACAAAGGTCCTATGTCTACCAAAATGGCATGGTCTTTAATGTTTTTTCACAGACATCACTCCATCAGATCTAATGACCTATATTTTTCACAACATCAAGTCACATTTCATCGGTCTTATCCATATGACCTCGTCCATAATATGTTTGATCATCATGTTGAGACTAGATCAATTCAAAAAATATTTTTTGAAAAAAATCAGATCATTCCAGATGCACTATGGCCATCCTTTCATGATGATGCTCCGTGGGAACTCTTTCCTCCAGAATACACTGAGAAATTACTCCAAGCCAAACAGACATGCATATGTTCCATCACTGCTCAATTCGATGACAATTCAGCTTATCCAGAATGGTGGTACCTGGACTCACAGCCAGATACTGTGCAGGAAGAAGAGCTTCAGCAGTCGCGTAATTACTATCTCCATAAATCCAAGCGACAACAATACATGCATGCACCAAGTACATCTGCAAAGCCAACATCTCAGATTCTAAACATTTCTTCGGAGACTCATCCCGATACATCTCCCCGATAAATCCCTGCTGACTGGATACAATCAATGGGTTGTCTCGACTTCCAGGATGAAGACTCGTGGCACGTTACCAATTTGTCAGACGATTAATGACCCGCGTGTGCTAAAATAAATAATTGTGTCCTTTATGGAAAATAGGGGTGGACTAAATGGAAATTTTCCATCTCAATGTAATATCTCTCGTATCCTTTGTAAAAAGTCAAGAATTGTAGGCTACTTAATGTAAAAAAAAAAAANTCAATGGGTTGTCTCGACTTCCAAGATGAAGACTCGTGGCACGTTACCAATTTGTCAGACGATTAACGACCCGCATGTGCTGAAATAAATAGTTATGTCCTTTATGTAAAATAGGGGTGGACTAAATGGTAATTTGCCATCTCAATGTAATATCTCCCGTATCCTTTGTAAAAAGTCAAGAGTTGTAGGCTAAAAAAAAAAAAAAAAAAAACCAAAGTCCAAAAGGTTAGTCTTGTATTTAATGACTCATTTATGAGTGGTTATATCCCTTGTATCTATAAATAAAGCCTTTTACCTTCTCAGGGGGGAGGAGGAACTTTGTAAAACTTTGATTTATTTCTCTCACTTTTCTCTCCCATATTTTCTCTACACTTCCATACTTTCTCTACACATCTTTACTATAATTCTTCCATGTTTCTTTCATATTGCTAACTTTCCCTCAACCTCAAGAATGTTGTAATATTCTAATAATGTTATAGATAGCAAAAGATCCCATATATGCTTTTGATTCATGTTCTTTCACATGTTTAACATGTTTAATATTTATGTTTTCATTTATGTTCTTGTTCTTTATTTCTGTACATGTTCTTCATTTATATTCATGTTCTCTATTTATGTGGTTGTTTAATATTCACTAGCCCTTTTAGATAATGTTAGAAGCTATGTGGGTGTACGTGTGTGTAGGATAAAAGGAGGGCTTTGACCATCATTTCAACCGATCGTTGTGTTGATTGGTTCCGCTTAGGTTGGCTATCATAGTTTCCCACATGCATAAACTCCATGATTTTCTGACAGCATCTCTAAGGTCTAGTAACCCGTGTGGTATCAGAGCCAAACCGCTTATAGATTCCAATTTCTACGTGTGCGAAGGATTACCTCCCCTCGGATATTGGCTTCTTTAAGTTGCTTATTGGTTCCAATCTCTGCGTGTGCGGAGGATTACCTCCCTTCGGATATTGGCTCCTTTAAGTTTTAGTTATGTTTTATTTCTCTGTTTAATAAGTTATGTTTTATTGTATGTTTAATATTTGGGTCTTGCGCTATCCTTATCATTTGAGGTGATATTACACATCCAAGAGGTTGAACTTGCGCGCATGGAATCCTCTTCAGCTTTATCTACGTTTACTGCTCCCATAAATACTAGCTTATCTAGATCTTCTTCTAAAGTAGACAATTTGTATGAAATATCTTATATCCCAAAAAATCAATCTTTGTTTGTCCTAACTGCATTTTCTTCTCAGAGAGCATGATACCATAAGTGTGGATGATATCATCAAAGTCACGAAGAAGACGTATATGAGATTCCTCATCTTTTGAAAAGAGAAGGATATCATCGATATAAATGAGACATGTATGCAGAAGGGGAGCAAAAATCTTCGTCATGGCTTTCTGAAACAGGGAATGAGCGACTTTAAGTCCAAAAGGCATGACTGTCCACTGGTAGTGTTGATTGGGAATGCAGAAAGCAGTCTTATGACGATCATCATGATGAATTCCAAGTTGCCAAAATCCAGCTTTGAGATCAAATTTGGAAAACATCTTTGCATTATAGAGATTTGCAAATAGAACTTGTCTGGAAGGCAGAGGAAATTTATCATCACGGAGAAAGAAATTCAATGGCTTATAATTGATAACAAGTCTGAGTTTTCCTCTGACCTGTTCTGCCTGTTTATTGACATAAAAAGCTTCACATGCCCATTGAGAGTCTGTGGGTTCACTCAATCCTTGAGATAAAAGCTGAGTACATTCTTATTGGGCGAGACTGAGATGTTTTTGTGACATGCCAGAATGACTAGCTTTAGTGGGATTGATATCTTCGCTCTTGATTAATGGAAGACAGATAAAGAAATCCGAATTCTTCCATAATGGATGAGCACATTTAGTGAGAAAATCAGCATGAGAATCTGCGCAAGAGCGGGAAATAAGCTAGGTCTTGATCTGCTCAATAGGATTGCCTTCAATCTGGAATAAATTAGGTTGAGTGGTCCAGGATGGAAAAACATCTTGTACCGAACACCATCAGGGAGGATTCTAAGTTTATTGAGTTTAGAATAAACATCAAAACCTGGAACCATGTCTTTGCCCGGTAAATCGAAGCCAAGAACTTTATGAAAAGTGAAACATCCTGAGAAAAATTAGATTTTAATGGGTTTGCTGATCAGATGAGTAGTGAAAGTCTCACTATTAGCCGTGTAGAAGACCTCCTGATGAGGTTTCCACTGAGAGGCTAGGAGGATCTTAGGGTTAATGATACGAGTAGCACCTGTATCAAAAAATGCTATGACTGAAATGGGCTTGGAGTATTTGGTGGGGAAGATCTGAACTTTTACTGTAGGTATGTGACATGAGAAGGCTAATGATAGAAGGGATTGTGGTGCTTGTTGGATATGGTAGAAATAGTGACAATAATCTGAATTAGAGAAATCAGTATCAATGGCTGCAAACTAGAAAATGGTGTCTGAAGAGGGTTCTTCATCCATTGAAAACCAACTTTCAACATCATCATCAGAAAAATCGATATCTATAAGGTGAGAAAGCTGTTGCATCATTTTGGCTGACTGTTTGGGCTTGTTGGGAAAATTTTTGGCAAAATGACCCGGGCGGTTGCCAAATAACATCGATTAGACCGTTTACACATCCAAGAGGTTGAACTTGTGCACATGGAATCCTCTTCAACTTTATCTACGTTTACTGAACCATTCTGCCCAGCGAAGTAACTGCTGATGCGAAACCTTTTTCTTGTGGAAACGTAGCATTTGATCTGCAAGTTTGGTCGTTGACAAACCTTTGTCAGTTGTTTAGAACGCTTCATATAATCATCAAAAAATTGTTTTTGAGAACAGAGCTTTTCCAGAGCAAGAATAACAAACCGATAAATTTCGCCAAGAGAAATGGATCCACGTTGTTTGTTCTGGGACCGCATAAGCTTGGTTGCTTCATGACTTAGGGATTCAAGAATTGATGCCAAAAAGGCTTGCTTTATGTTAGGATCATCCATACCCCTAAGTATATGATATCGTTTTACCATCTCTTTGTAATGCCCGTCAAGATCTTTCTTTTTTAGAGAACAGCATCGCATCTTGAAATATTCTTCTCTGACCTGGTTCTCATAAAGGTGAGGTAATCCATAGAATTCATCATACAGAAGATACAGAACTTGGTTAATATCTGGCATTTGGGTGAACAAATTTTGTCTATACTCCTGAAGACCATGATCCTGAAGTTGGTCTTCTTGGTCAACCGTCTAGTAAATTTGACTATTATGTCAAATATTCTCCCCTAACCAGGAAAGATTCACCATCCATTAATCCCTCATGGGCATCCCTCCGAAACCTCAACCCAAATCACCTTTAAAACTATCCAAACCTGCCAAATCCCCTTACTTCAAACAGCCTTTACCATGTTTTCAGCAGTCTCTACGGTGGATTGCAAAAGAACATAAAGCAACCCATTCACCCCTTGCTCATACTCCCCCTGTTCAGTTCGTTATGATGATCCAATCCCCTAAGCCCTCAAAGACAGGACAACATTTCAATTATGACATGGAAGGATTATAGTAAAGATGTGTAGAGCATGAGAAATGAAGAACATGAATATTAAACCAATCAACAGAATGATCGGTCGAAATGATGGTCAAGGCCCTTCTTTTATCCCACACACGTACACCCACACAGTTTCTAACATCATCTATAAGGGCTAGTGAATATTAAACAACCACATAAATAGAGAACATGAATATAAATGAAGTTTTTGTACAGAAATGAAGAACAAGAACATAAATGAAACATAAATATTAAACATGTTAAAGAACATAAATTAAAAGCATATATGGGATCTTTTGCTATCTATAACATTATCAGAGTATTAATCTCTGCGTGTGCGGAGGATTACCTCCCCTCGGATATTGGCTTCTTTAAGTTTTGGTTATGTTTTATTTCTCTGTTTAATAAGTTATGTTTTATTGTATGTTTAATATTTGGGTCTTGTACTATCCTTATCATTTGAGGTGATATTACACATCCAAGAGGTTGAACTTACGCACATGGAATCCTCTTCAGCTTTATCTACATTTACTGCTCCCATAAGTACTAGCTTATCTAGATCTTCTTCTAAAGTAGACAGTTTGTATGAAATATCTTATATCCCAGAAAATCAAAAAATCCAAGACACTATCCCTCCCATTGTAAATCCTTACATGGCCTTTTCCAAGTCTTCGTCTTCTTTGTCTAAAGCCTTTAAAACTCTTATCTGTCCTTCCAGAAAGCTAGTCAAAGAGTATGTCCAGACTAGTACTTTTGACAAGTGTCAAATTCCAGCCACATCCCAAGAACAATATGTTACTTTGGAAATCCCTCAAGAATCCATTACTCAATGGATCCGTGAAGGATACTCTCATGTGCACTTTGGTGCTATCCGGCTCGCTCTATCTTATCATGGCAGAAAATGACTCCCAGTCTCTGTTCGAATTGCTTTATTGGACGCTAGATTTGTCCAATACCAACATGCTTGTATAGGGACAGCACAGACAACTTTGAATGCTGGGACAGTCATTATGACACTATTTCCTAATTTCAACATGTCTCTCTCTGATGTTCATTACTCCAAGGCTCTTAAAGTTCAATTACAGATCATTGGTGCAGATTTAAATCTAGGGAGTATTGCAGCTACTTTGCATTATCAAATGGTTTGGCAAATCCAAGACCATGCTCTTGATCTCGCTATCCCTACGACTACTGATGCACTGCTCCTTACTGTTGACTCTCAGAATACTCCTCACTGCATCAATATTCCCAGGCAAATTTCTAGAGATGATTTGATTAAATTGTTACCCGACTCTTGGGTGACGAGTTACGAGTCTCTTAACAAAAAAGAAACTCCGGTGGTTTCTATAGAATCTACCATGCATGATAACAGGGACAGAACAACAACTATCAGATTTAAGTCTCCAGCAACTCCTAGTGCTCCACCTTTGAGTTTTCGACAAACTCAATTCATGATTACTCCGGTCATACCCACTACAGCAGTATGGGAACCTGGACTTTCCATTCATTCATTTCAACAATCTGGTGCTCCTGTCTATCATCAATATGATCCAGTCACTGGTCACACTTCATTTGATCTTGACTGCCAATGCTCGGAATGCCGTGATGATCCTATTTGGGAAATTGATAAGCATTATCGTCCAAGACGAAACTATTTCAACCAGAAAAAACAGAAAGCTCGCTGCAGTCAAACAGATCTTCATTCCCGATTTGAAGACCATGATCCTAAAGTTGGTCTTCTTGGTCAACCGTCTGGTAAATTTGACTATTATGTCAAATATTCTCCCCCAGCCAGGAAAGATTCACCATCCATTAATCTCTCATGGAACATCCCTTCGAAACCTCAACCCAAATCACCTTTAAAACTATCCAAACCTGCCAAATCCCCTTACTTCAAACAGCCTTTGCCATGTTATCAGCAGTTTCTACGGTGGATTGCAAAAGAACATAAACCAACTCATTCATTCCTTGCTCATACTCCTCCTGTTCAGTCCGTTATACAAAGTTCCTCCTCCTCCCCGAGAAGGTAAAAGGCTTTATTTATAGATACAAGAGATACAACCACTCATAAATGAGTCATTAAATACAAGACTAACCTTTTGGACTTTGGTTTTTTTTTTTTTACATTAAGTAGCCTACAATTCTTGATTTTTTACAAAGGATACGGGAGATATTACATTGAGATGGCAAAATTCCATTTAATCTACCCCTATTTTACATAAAGGACACAACTATTTATTTTAGCACACGCGGGTTGTTAATCGTCTGACAAATTGGTAACGTGCCACTCAATTATTTAATATTCTTTTATTAAGGGCGCCCATAGAAAGCAAAATTTTTTTTTTTTTTTTTATATTTATTCCTTTTGTATTAATTTGTTTGTCTTTTTAGCCAACCACTCCACATTTTTTTGTTCTTTTGTTCTTTTATTTTTATTACATGATCTAAATTAATCTAGAAAAAAATTGGTATATAGTGGGGGTAGTTGAGACCTTAAACTTTTCTTTTGTCATCTTCTACTTTATATCTATTTTCTAACTTTATCTCTCGAAAAAAAAATCACTTCATAAATTTTTTGTTTCAAAAATAATTTTGGGTTTAACTGTATTCCCTTAGCTACCCAAAACAATTATAATCACAAAATTTAAAGGAAAACAATGAGGAGAAATATCATATATATATATATTAGTCAAAAATAAATTTAAGCCTATTTTTTTATTACTTTCTACAAAATAAATTTACGTACCAAAATAGTTTTACCTCCCACGTGATTAGTTGAAATATGATTTAACTAAAAATAATATTATCCCAATAACATAAAAATCTTTCTCTAAATGTATAGTCAAATATTGTTAATAAATTATTAGTAAGCCATCAAAATTTATATTGTTATAAGTTAATAAATATTATCAAATTGCATTCTTACTATTTATTTTAAAACTTAAAACTTAACGACAGGGGGATTTATGTTATTTTTGAAACTTTAAGGGGTTTTATAATTGTATTATACTTGAGAGAGATCATTGTTATTATATTATATATGAAGCTGGTGAGTCAGGCTAGGTGAGGCTCAAAACCGCTTATATCAGTCTGCCCACTTACACCTGCGGTTGGACCGGTGCACTGTAGCACCCGCCGGTCCAACCGTTATTTTAAAAAAAACCGGGTGAGCTAATTTATAAAATTAAAAATTTAAATTAAACTCTAAAGCAGTAAAACCTATACATTATAATTATATAAATTGAACAATAAAGCCCCCTTATCCGAAAGCAAATATCAACATTCCCCCAACCCCCCTTCCCCATTTTCACAGCATTTCCCACACTTTTGGACAGAAAATCTGAAACTGAAATCTTCCATCGGAGTCTCCCCTTTACTGTCGAATCTAGTCATTTCAACCTTTACCGTCAACTGCTTACTTCGTCATCAGCTGGGCTACCCCTAATCTCCTCGCATTTCGTGATCTTCTCTATCCTCTCACACTCTTTTTCATCGTCGATCTATGTTGTTCATCCGTCGTCGTCAATCTTCACAGAGCTACACATTCAATATCGTCTTCTTCTTGCCTAGGAACTGTCGCCTCTTCCCTTCACATTGCTTGAATCTCGGCTTTTCATAGTTGCACTGTTCACAGCCGAACTCCACCTCTCTGACAGTCAACTCAACTGTCAACGACAGTTCATCTTCACCAACACCAGGTAACTGTCACAGTGTCACCTTACTGATGTACATTCCACTATTCCAGCAGCAAACCTTTAATTTTCTTTTGGTGAATGATGAATGAACACTTGATTTGAGTTGTTAATTTTGTTTTGGTGAATGATGAATGAACACTTGATTCGAGTTGTTAATTTTTTTTTGGTGAATGATGAATGAACACTTGATTTGAGCATTGAAGAATGAAGATATTAGACTTATTAATATATGACTTGAAGACTGAACAGGGAGGTCGTAAGAGTTAAGACAAACCGCAAACAAAGCATGAAAGCAACAAAAAATTTTGTTCTTCAGTTCAGCACACACATGAAAAATAATAAGGGTTAGTTTTATTAGTAATGTATAATTACAATGCATGAGTATTTGGTTGATTGAGGTTAATTGCCACAATGCATGATTATGTAGTAATAAGGGTTAATGATTAATGATGTATATTTACAATGCCTGAGTATTTGGTGTATTGAGGTTAATTGCCATAAATGCATGATTAATAATGCATGAATATTTGGTACAATGCATGAATATTTGGTTGATTGAGGTTAATTGCCACAATGCATGATTATGTAGTAATAAGGGTTAATGATTAATGATGTATATTTACAATGCCTGAGTATTTGGTGTATTGAGGTTAATTGCCATAAATGCATGATTAATAATGCATGAATATTTGGTACAATGCATGAATATTTGGTTGATTGAGGTTAATTGCCACAATGCATGATTATGTAGTAATAAGGGTTAATTATTAATAATGTATATTTACAATGCATGAGTATTTGGTTGATTGAGGTTAATTACCACAATACATGATTATGTAGTAATAAGGGTTAATAATAAATTATTACTAACTTATTTGTTATTTGTATCACCAGGTTAGAGATCAACATTAAAAACAGAGAATATGTCATCATCTAGGTCTTGTCTTCAATCTACTTTCATGGATGTTTCACAATCTTTTCGAGGAAGAAATGATATAGCACAGGGACATCTTAATGAGAGTGTAGATGAAAATGGGAAGAAGATATTAACATGTATTTACTGTGGCAAGATAATCAGAGGTGTAGGAATTTATCGAGTGAAACTGCATCTAGCGGGTATAAAGGGAGAAGTTAGAAAGTGCTTTAAAGTTCCTTTTGAGGTTAAATTCAAGATTGAAGAAGCATTAAATGAAATTGGGGCTAAGAATAAACAAAAAGTTGAACTTCGTAAGAATGATTGGCACGAATCAATCTATTTGACACTGGTGGAATCACTGCCAAATCCTGCAGCATTTGGCCGTAGGAGGATGTATCTCAAGTTCATGGTAAATTGATGTGCAAGGTCTACTAGCAGAGTAATTGAATTATGTAACATAGTTAATGTCAAGTAATTTAGTTTATTTGCCGTTTAAGTTTCATGTTAATTTGTTAATAATTCGTATATGCATTGCATTCATGCTTACTATATCTTTGATATGAACACAAGGGTTCAAACAAATTAAACAAGTTCTAATCAATTGGAAAGTTCAAATGTAACATAAATATTAAATCAAGGGTCAATTCGAATTGCTAATTTTAATTTAACAAAAACTAATTGTTTAGTTTTCCTTGATGGAGTTTAAATTAATCTACCCTTTTGAACTCTAAAATAAATCTTTTAGAGATGATTTTTAAGTCATTTTGATGAGACAATCATCACCCAAATGTGATCTATTTAAAATTTTAGAAATTATATTTTTATTATAATTCATTTTCAATTAAAAAAAAAAATTAGAAGTTTGGTAATTCCTAAAAGTACCACAAAAAGTGGATTAAAAAAGTAATTTTTTTCAAAGGATTTTAATATGTAATTGTTTATGATAATTTTATCGCATCTTTATAATTTTTTTTTTAATGAAATCAAGTATTAATATATACAGTTTTTTGTTGGATATAAATTATTATTTTAGAATCATGAAAATATATTATGTACAATTTTTTCTTTAAGGTTCTAGTAATGGAGTTTTAATTTGTTAGTGGGTCAATATAATCCATCCAAAATTTGATAGGCTAAAAATTTCAATTCAAAATAATGCTTATTAATTAATGTAGTTTACATTGTGTGCTAAGATAATAATAAAGTATTTGACAAGTATAAATTAAAAAAAAAAAAATTTAGTTATAATTCATTTTAATTTATTTTTTTATATATAAAAGAAAAAAGAAAATACAATGGATATTTAGTAATATATATATTACATAATCAAGTATTACCGTCCATTTATAAACATCAAATCAAAAGAGAAATGTGAGTGTGCCAAAAGATAAAACTTCTTTCTTTAATTTCCTCCCATTTCTTTATAGTTATAGTGTTTGATACTGAAATTAAATATTATAATATAATTAATTATATATATTTTTTTTAGCTTAACTGACTGCAACTATAAATTAAGATAGCTCCTCCAAATTTTGATATACAAAGTAATTCAAACCTCTTAATAAATTGATAGTGTTCATAAAATGATTTCGTCTTTGAATCTTCCTAAAAAGTATGATTCGAAAGTCATCATGTAAAGCATGATTTGATAAGGAGTTAAAAGATATACATCTACGTTTGGATCATGTAATATTTTATTATAGGGGTATATTATATTAACGAAAAGAAAGATCACCTTGAAGATTACTAAGAATGTTTAGAAAATATGTCTGGTTGGTTTTGAATAAATTAGGGAATTATATGTTTGGTTGGAATGATAAATGGGTGAATATGTTATATAGATTATTAAATTGCCCTCTTTTTTAAATATTAATATAATATTATTTTTTGAATCATTTTTTATCTCCCTATATTTGAAATTTTGCTAAAACACCACAGCCATATAAAACTTTAATTTGTAGTAAAATCACCCCCACCCACCCCAAGTCACTGTCAGCAGCCAGCCACCACTGCCGACCGCCGTCAACAATTGACGGAATGGCGCACGACTACTTGTATATGGCTGACCGTGAGTCGGCAAAGCCGGAAATGGCCATGGATTTATAATCCATGGCCAAAAAATAGCCAGATTTATGGCCATTTCACGGCCAAAGATATGGCCATTTCACGGTAAGATCTATGGCCATTTTTACAGCCACATCTTTGGTCGTGAAATGGCCATAGAAATGCTAGATTTGGCTGTTTCTGGAAAAGGCTTATCGGTGCACGACCAGCCAGATCCTGCCAGTTGTGCACCATTACGACAATTGGTGAGTCACAGTTGGCGGTGGTCTTGGGTGGCTAGGGGTATTTTGTTAACTTTTAAATTTTTTTGTAGCTGAGGTGTTTTAGCTAATTTCTCAAAGGTAGGGGGGCTAGGTAATTTTTATTTGGTAGACATTTGAAAGCAATTGTATCCGAAATGATTTTTAATTAAGGGCAAAATGGGTAGAAAAATCAGATTACCCCAGTAATGTTTTAATAACACCTGCTAACAAGGTAATAAGATTATCCCCCACATTATTAAGAGTAAACACCATTTACAATAAAAAATTATCGTAATATTTTATTACTTGCAAACCAAACACAAGAATCTTACAAAATAAACAAAGATTACCCCGTTATCTTATATAATCCCCGATCCAAACGGAACCTCTAAAGTATGATATATTAACAAAACTCCTTAAGAGGTTTTGGAAATAACAAAAAATCTCTCAACCGTTAATGAATTGTTAAAATTTATACTGTTATAAATTAATAAATATACCGAATTGTCCTCTTGCCGTTTATTTTAATACCTAAAATCTGATGAAGGGTTTATGTTATTTAGGAAGCTTTAGGAGAATTTTGGTTATATTGTCATATTTGAGGGGGATTAATGTCATTAACTCTTATATAAGTTTTTATCCATAAATGAATTATTAACCTATTTACGGGTGGGAAAAATATTGGGCGCCGGTGGGCTGAGGCACAAACAGATGAAATCCCAAACATCTCAGCCCATTTATTTAAAGAGAAAGCAGTCCAATTTCTGCATTTTTTGAATTACAAATACTTTTAAAACTATAAATAATTTTCAAACAAAAAAAATGCTAAATTGCATTTTTACCTTAACAATTATTATATTCCAATAGAAACTTATTACATTTTGAGTTTTTCATTATAATTTGAAATTTATATACTTTTTCAGTAAATCCATTGTTCAACAAAAATGTTAGATTTTATTTTAAGCATTATTTTTTTTTTTTATAATTATGACGTGAATTAATTAAAATATTATTTTCGCAAGTAAAAATGCTTGAAATAAGCATATTTGCATGAGGATTTACTTTAAATACTTTAGGTTTTGTTTGGTTCAGGGAATGTTATATTGATGGAAAGATAGATTACCTTTAAGATTATTGTGAATGTTTAGAGAAATATATTTGGTTGCTTGGAATAAATTGGTGAGTATGTTATATTAATATATTTGATTGAGAGAAATAAATTAGTGGGTATGTTATATAAATTACTAAATTGCCCTCTTTTAAAATATTAATATAAATTATTTTTATTGTTATTTTTTTAATAATTTCTTTTAACCCCATACATTTTAGATTTAACTAAAACACCCTAATAACAAAAAAAGTTAAAACTTAACAAAAGCACCCCAACCTACCCCAGCCACTGTCGGCAGCGACAGTGGAGATCTGGGCGTGAAAAGGTCAAACATTTGGCTGTTTCACGGCCACATCTTTTCCTAACATGATATAATTATAGGGGATTAATTAATATATTTTCCCACAAGACAATATTTGTTTGTAATTTTTTTTTAAAGAGATTACGAGATCATCAAACTAATTACTATTAAGTTTATAGTATATAAAATAAGGAGACAATATATAAGAGAGTATTTTTAGTCTTTGTTTATGTTATTAGTTTAAAATAGAATAGATTTAAATTTAGAGTAATGCTATTGCCCCTTATTTTATCTCTTTACACCCCAATTATTATTAAGTTTATAGTTACAATTTTGTTCCTCATTAAAAGAGTTATATGTATTTATAGGTTTTATTTCCTCTTTCAATCATAAAACGTAATTCCCTTTTCAAATAATTAAGACAGAATTTATCTATGTAATTGAAAGAGTTTGATCGAAAGATCATATAAGTACAATACAGATAGAGTTTATGCTTTACAATTGTAAGTTGTTTCGTTAATTTTTCACCTATACTAATATCAATTAAATAATAGGAACTTAAAATGCTGTTTGAATAGTAATATTCATATTTGCTTTCAATTTAAAATGAACCATAAATTAAATTATTTTATGCCGACACAAAGATTTCCGGTGCTCATCATATGGTTACATGTCTATGCATCTTCCTAAAAGTATGATTCAACAATCATCATGAACTGCATAAATATTTGTCATGTTTTTACTATGAATTAATTATAAAAAATGAATATTTAACGCTATTTTTTTTTTCAAGCAGACCAACCTTGTTCCTTACAAGAAATCTTATCAATTAATTGAATGCATTAAATATATTACAAAAATAAATTCCCTGAAAGTGAACAATTTAATTACAGAGATGAAATTAATAAATTTAATTTAAAAAAAAATAAGGCCCTTTAAACTAATAAGGGCTGATACATTAGGTCCATAGTATAGCATTGTGGGGCTCTCGCCCAACACTAACAACCAGGTTACCAATCATATCAAAATTACCTATTCCTTTAAAAAGGCAATACGTCATATGACGTGTAAAATCAGTCATCAAGTTGGAGCCGAACTATCCCACATCGTCTAGTTCAGAGAACAATTGCATAGTTATAAGAAAAGAGAAGGGAGCAAAAGGTTGTCTCTTCGGAGACATCCGATAAAATTGAAACGAGATAGAGAAGATTACTATGGCCCCTGTGCAAGGATGACACTCACAAATCAAGAAATGATCCAATATTTTTTCATCTTTCTCTTTTGAATTCGGTTTCTGTTTCTCAAGGTCTATTTTTTTTGTTTTTAATTTTTCTCTTTTTGGGTTTGAATTTTTGAACGTGTTTCTTGTTTTCGATGTTTTATATATATATACACACACCAAAATATTGGCTTTTTGTTTCTTGAGGTCTAATTTTTTTTTTCTCTTTATGGGTTTGAATTTTTGAACCGTATTTCTTGTTTCCGGATGTTTATATATATACTTACCAAAATAATTAAAAAAAAAAATAGCAAAAAAATTACAAGTTTAAGTATGAAATACCACTTAAAGGTCAATTTATAGTTGTGATTTGCATTATATATATATAAAAACTAATTTAATTGATTGTTGGGATTATATGTGTAAAAGTAATGTATTTTATATCGAAATGAAAATAAAATATATTTAAAAGATCAATATTCATTTAACCAAAAAATTGTTTACTGTTTAGTAATATAATTTGTTTTATAGCAATTCATAAAATTATAATTTATTAATTTTGATAGTATTTTTCATTTCTTATCTAATCTTGGTGTTAAATGACAATTTAATTTAGGAGAGGAGAGAGAAGTGCGATGGGAAGATAGAAAAAATTGCTAACATAATAAAAGTTTTAAGATGACTATAATGAAATGAAACTACAAATTTAATACAATCTTGACCATTGATTAACCTTAATCTAGAGGTTGATTATAAATGTAAAATAAAAAGATTGTGCTGTCGATCTTATTTTATGTTATATTAACTAAAAAAGTTTTTGAGTGAAACGAAGAGCTTCTTTACACTTATGATCGTTTATAATATATTTACATTTTTTTTAATCCAAGAGTTTATCTCCACACAATTCAATCTTCAAAGTTCGAACCAACAATTAAACAAAGTCGAGTATCCCATCTCGTCGGGAAAGCTAGTGATGATAATTTAATTTTTTATTTTATTTTATACTAATATATCAAAATTAAACTTCATAATTTAGTATCTTAGATTTGCACCAAATATTTTAGATTATGTTATATGCATTAATATATTTAATCATAATAATTGGTAGTGGTTGAAATATTTTTTGGGTTTGAAAATAAGCAAATTTGGATGTGAATTTAGTTTAGATACCTCACAGATATCTTTATTTCGGGTATTATATATTAAGTCTTTTATCATAATATCATATAATTATAGTGGATTAATATATTTTCCCACAAGACGAGATACTTTTTGTTATGCCGGAAAAAGTAGGGTTGACGTCCCATTAATATATTTTTTGAGACGCAAAGAAAGGATTTGCACGGCACCTACCCACTTGCAGCTTTCATAATCATTACCTTGAACTTTTCCACTACAAATAGAGGATGTCCCTCTCATTTAAAGGGATTAACTGATTTTACGCTAAAATAGCTCTCTTTCTCTCCCTCTTTCTCTAAACTGTAATTCAGCTCGCTGAACGCGATTTGATCACTTTCTCTTATTAATACAATAGCAGTGAACGTAGGATTCGCTTTAGAGCATCCAAACCACTTTAAATATTGCTCTTCACCTTTTATTTGATTCAATCTCCTCATATCACGTGTGACTTCTAAGTCATTTTAGCATTTTATACGTGCGAGTAGTTGGTATCAAAATCAAGCATCAACAGTTTGGCGTTAGAAGGAGAGCCTGATTTAGTACCTACTTTTCATCAGAAAAATCTCTTACTAATTAGTCCCACAACAGCAAATGGCTCGCGGTTTCGAACCTGAGCGAACCAATCATCCCTAGATCCAGGAGGACACTTCTCCCGAAATGATGCCAGTCCAGCAGAATATCACGGGGGATATTCCTTCAAGCTCGCGGCTCAACCCAGCTGTCATGAGTTACCTAGAGAGGTTCAATAATACTCTTCAAACGGTCCGCCAAATGCTAGACCAATTGGATCGGGTCATGCCACCTGAATCCAATAAAGTAGTGCCACCGCCAAAAACGCCTGTAGGTCGCGTGAAAGCGTAGAAAAGGGTGAAAACCCATATCGCGTGCACTGCAGCGCATCAGAGAAAGGGAAAGCAAGTGGCACACAGTGGACCCAAGGGCTCTGAGGGACTAGTGAACACCGATCGCACCCCGGGTAGATTACCAGTGGCATTGCGACTCGGCGATATGTCGCAATATTGGCTGTCCCGCGCCACGACGCGTGGGCACTCCCATAAAGGTGCAAGACGGGGAGATTCACAATATCGCCAGAATGACGACTTTGGTCGTCGTCGTGCAGGGGATTACCATCCTCCGCAGGTCGGTTAGTACCACCGCGGAGGTTGAGAAGATTGCCCGAATCACACGATGCAATCACACGACTCTAGCCAGCGTGTGCCGAGATTGGCTGGAGCTCTCGGTCGAGGTGAGGAAGAGCCCGATTTGCGCTCTTTCCTTAACTGTAACTGTGAGGGTCGAACCCACGTTGCGGAAAGTGATCCCCAGATAGCTTGGCTGCCTCAGATTGAGGAACTACAGTGAGCTCTAGATCAGCTTAAGGCTCAACAGCATGAGCAAGGGCAGGTCACAAAGGCGTCTCCCTTTTCTCCGGCAGTGTTAGCTGCCCCTCTCCCATCGAGATTCAGAATGCCAGACATGCAAGCATTCGATGGGAATTCCGATCCGCAAGATCATTTATACGAGTTCAACGACCTCATGGAACTCCACCAAGTCTTTGACTTGGCAAAATGTTGTTGCTTGGCAGTAACCCTTACCGCCCATGCCAAGCGCTGGTTCAGGTCGCTTCCAACAGGATTGGTCGGCTCATGGCCTCAAATGAGCTCGACATTTCTAAGGCACTTCTAGGCGAATAAGATGTTCCCAATGCCGCTAAGCTACTTGAGCAATATACGACAGGAGAGGGATGAACCCTTTTAATCTTATATAGATAGGTTCTACAAGGAGCTCCACAAAGTGGCTCATACTCCCAAAAAGTCTGTTCGAACTCTCATCGTTGTGGGAGTTCGCCCACAGACAGACTTATGGAAAGAACTACAATCTGAGGATGATGTTTCCCTCACTTGCTTCTACAATCTTACTGAAAACTACCTCCGGATCAAAAGTTTCGTGGCAGCTTTTAGTCGCCATGACCTCGGTCTGTCGGGCAATGCTCCCAACCGGGGGGAGAATAGGAGGGCTGATCGCAGATGGGCTAATGATGATCAGCGAAAAGAAAAGAAGCAGTGGTACGAGCCCAAGAAATCTTATGCCCCAATTCCTCGTTGCGATCGCGACAAGAGTCAATACACTCCTCTGAATGCCTCAGTATCGGCTATTCTGGATAAATCAGAGGAGACCGGTTTGCTCGGAGAGCCTGAGCCCATGAAGAATCCCCTCTCAGCCAGAAACAATAAAAAGTACTATCCTTATCATCGGGATAATGGGTACCACACCGATGAGTGTTGGTCCCTTAAGCAAACAATTGAGGACCTTATTAAACAAGGACACTTCAAAGAGTATATTGATGACTCAACTCCCGTTCGGGAGAAAAATCATGAGGAACCAGGGAAGAGACATCATGGTCGCAAAGGTCTATACAGTGTGGGGATCATCTTTGGAGGACCACACCCCGCGGGGAACTCTTGAGGTGCCCAGGAAAGGTATACTTGGGAAGCCCGTCGTGACCCCTAAGTGTCATGAGCATGACGCCGCGACCCGCCAAGGTTTGTAGAGAGGAGGAAATCACCTTATTCGAGAAAGATGCGATGCGATTGCATCATTCCCATGAGGATGCTCTCGTCATCACGCCTGAAATAGGTCGATTGAAGTCCATAGGATACTGGTGGACAATGGAAGCGTCGTAAATATCTTATTTCAGCGAGCCTTCGAAAAGATGAAACTAGATGAGACAAATCTAAAGCCTACCTCTATCCCTTTGTACGGTTTCACTGGTGATCATCTGATTCCCAAGGGGATGATCTTGCTCCAGGTCACGTTGGGAGAAACCAACTAGCTGACCAAAATGACTGAGTTTTTAGTAGTAGACTGTCCTTCCGCTTTCAATGGCATCTTGGGACGACCTCTACTATGAAACTTCAAGGCAGTCACCTCAATATACCATATGAAGATGAAGTTCCCCACCTCGACAAGGATAGGGAAAGTAAGTGGATCTCAACGCGCATTTCGCAACTGCTATGTAAGGGTAGTGTAGATGGCGTGCAAGGGAAAAGGAGCACCAGTTTGCATCCTTGAGCAGGCAATGGCGATCAGCAGGATCGAGCCACAACCTAGCCCAATTGAGGATGACATGGATCCTCGCATCTAGGAATGCCTTTACAGTGGGTCGGTCGAGGACTTATCTGAGGTATTGGTCGATCAAAGCGAGTTGACTCGAATATTGAGGATCGAGCGTAATCTCAGCCCTCAACTCGCTAACAACCTAATAAGCTTCCTTAGGGAAAATGTCGACATATTCGCATGGACTCATGCCGACATGGTCGGGATCAGCCCAAATGTTATATGCCATGCCTTGAATATTGATAATGCAATCAGGCCGGTTCGCCAAAAGAGGAGAGCAATGGACCCTGAGTGGCATGCTACCTTAAAAGTCGAGATAGATAACCTCTTCTTGAATGGGTCCATCCGAAAGGCACTTTACCCGAGCTGGGTTGCCAACCCGATCTTAGTAAGGAAGCTTACCGACAAATGGCAGACCTGTGTTGACTTCACCTACCTCACAATGCCTGTTCGAAGGACAACTTTCCCTTGCCAAGAATCGACCTGCTTGTCGATACCACCTTCGAACATGAGTTGTTGAGTTTTATAGACGCCTACTCGAGATACAATCAGATTTTGATATATGCGTCGGACGAAGAACATACCTCCTTTGTTACAGATCGAGGGCTGTATTACTATAAGGTTATGCCCTTCGGTCTAAAAAACGTTAGGGCAACTTACCAGCGGTTAGTTAACCGAATGTTTTTTGAGCAGATCAGAAAATTAGTGGAAGTCTATGTTGATGACATGTTGGTCAAATCACATGTCCCTTCATATCACATAGCACATCTCATTGAGCTGTTCGGTATACTCTGAAAGTACAGAATGAAGCTCAATCCCCTGAAGTGTTCGTTTGCAGTATCATCGGGAAAATTTTTAGGGTATATGGTTAACTAGAGGGGAATAGAAATTAACTCCAAAAAGATTCAATCTCTCCTTGATATGAGGAGTTTGACCAACCGAAAACAGGTTCAGAGTCTTAATGGGCGAATAACGGCTCTTAGTTTCTTCATATCAAGAGCAACAGATAGATGCTTGCCATTTTTCAATATACTCAGAGCCAACAAGAAGTTCGAGTGGACTCCGGACTACAAACAGGCTTTCTAGAGCATAAAAGAGCACATTAGAAAGCCACATCTCTTGTCCAAGCCGCTTCCTTAAGAAATTCTTCTCCTATATCTATCCGTCTCTCAACATGCGGTCAGTGTAGTTCTGATTCAGAAAGAAAACAGAGTCCAATGGCCAGTATATTACGCGAGCAGGTGTCTACTGGATGCCTAAATATTTTATCCAGAAATGGAGCGATTAGCTTATGCCTTACTGGTCGCCTCTAGAAAGTTGCGACCTTATTTTCATGCCCACACTATCCATGTATTGACCAACTACCCGCTCAGGCAAGTCCTCCAAAAGCCAAAGGCTTCGGGTAAGTTGCTTAAGTAGGAGATAGAACTAAGTCAGTTTGATCTGCAGTACAGACCAAAAGCAACCATTAAAGGGCAGGTTGTTGCTGATTTCATTTCAGAGTTTTCACACCAACCGATTCAAGAATTCGAGCAATAGTCCTATGAAGTCACCCAAGAAACTATTCAGAATCTATCGAACAGGAAAAGAGTCAGGGCTGGTCTTCTCCTCCTTAGCCCTGAGGGGACTCGCATCCACGACATTCTTCAATTTAGGTTCAAAGCTACCAACAATAAGGCCGAGTATGAAGCACTGCTCGGTGGTCTGCGGTATGAAAAAGAAATGGGGTTAATGGCGATAAGTATTCACAACGACTCCATATTAGTTGTTAATCAGATTTTGGGAGAGTGTCAAGTCAAGGAAGAAAACATGATCAGTTATCTGAAGAAAGCTAAGGCCGCACTCGAGTCTTTCAAGCACTTCGAGATCGCACAGACTCCTAGAGACAATAATTCAGTCGCGAATGCCCTGGTAAGAATAGCCTCATTGTTAGACTCAGATGCCTCAGAAAGTATTCCTGTTTGGTACATAGAGATCCCTAGTATCAGTTTACCCAAACAGGCCGTGGTCACAACCGAATCAATTTCCTGGAGGACCCTAGTTATTCAGTATCTCAAAGATGGGACCTTACCCAATAACAAGGTTGAGGCAAGAACCCTGCGAACCAGAGCTGCTTGTTACACACTGATAGGAGATAAGTTGTATAGGTGAGGATTTAACACCCCTCTTCTTCGATGTGTAACTGACGAGGAAGCAGACTATATCATGAGGGAGATACATGAAGGGATATGCGGTAATCACACTACCGTGCGATCCCTCGCTAACAAAGTTGTTCGTCAAGGGTACTACTAGCCCCTGCTTCAAGAGGATACCTTCAACTTTGTAAAAAAAGTGTGACAAGTGCTAGCGGTTCGTGAACATACCGCGAGCTCCTTCCCACCAGCTGATAAAAATGACCAGCCTCTGGCCATTCTCTATGTGGGAAATTGATCTTATTGGACCCATGTCAGCCGGAAAGGGAGGGGTCAAGTATGTAGTGGTCATCGTAGATTATTTCACTAAGTGGGTAGATGCTGAACCATTGGCCGTGATCACTACCAAGAAGCTTAAGGGCTTCGTCTTAAAAAATATAGTGTGCCGCTACGGAATTCCTCATATCCTCATTTTTTTTATAATGGGAAATAGTTCGACAACGAGGAATTTAAACAGTTTTGCGATGAGCTGGGGATCCATAAAAAAATCACCTCAGTCGCAAGACTGCAAGCCAATGGTTAGGTTGAAGCTATCAACAAAACCATCAAGCATACTCTAAAAACTAAGCTTGGCGCTGCCAAGGGTAATTGGGTCGACGACCTCCCAGAAGTCCTATGGGCATGCAGGACAACTCCGAGAACCTCTACTTCAAACACCCTTCTCGCTAGCGTACAACTGCGAGACAATGATTCCAGTGGAAGTAGGGACTGGTTCACTTTAGAGAGACCTATTCAATAAAATAGACAATGAAGCACTTCTGCGTGCAAGTCTGGACTTAGTTGAAGAACATCGCAGCAAGGCTCAGCTAAGGATAGTAACCTACTAGCAACGTACGAAAAGATTCTTCGACTTTAAAGTCAGGAGAACAGACTTTCAGGTCGGCAACCTAGTTCTGAAAGAAGTCCTTCTCAGTAAAAGGAGTGCGGGAGTATTGGGGCTAAACTGGGAAGGCCTATACTGCATCGCTAAGGTGATACGACTGGGGACTTATCACCTCAAAAGGCTCAACGGATCTGAAATACCGCAAGCTTGGAATGCTGAACATCTTCGCCCCTATTATCAGTAATTCTGAACTCGCTTTTTAATTTCCTTGTAAAGACCTCTTTTGAGCTTTGTAAATAAGACCACTCTTGTATGATTTTGTTCCTCGCATTGTTTTTATCTTTCTGTTCGCATATGTAATGTTTGTGAAGTACGAAAAATTATAAGTGCTCACAAATAATTTAATATCGCAAATAGCTAGAAGACGTCTCTGTGTTCGCATATGTAATGTTTGTGAAGTACGAAAGATTATAAGTGCTCACAAATAATTTAAAAAATGATCATTTTATTCATAAATTTCTAAGTACAAGAGAATATGCAAAGGCAGTCAAAAGCAAGGTTGTGGGAAAAATAAAGGCAGAAGCGATCACTGGTCTTCGTCCCTAGACCTTGAAGGTGCGACCTCGGTAGCTCTAAGTTGGTCACTGATCATCTGGTCAGCTGCCAGGTCCTCCGGGACGTACTCCTCCGATTGATCCTCTTCCAAGTGAGGTCCTACACCTTCCTCCTCATCATCAGCTCTCGCCATGGAGGCAAGGATCCTCTGGTAATCATCCAGAAGGTCGGTGAGGTTCATGGTCGGGTTTTTTGGCCGAAGGGCATAAATGGACTAAATCAACCAGTCAGTAGCTTTCCTCTAAATTTTCAATTCTTGTTGCTCCATCTCTTCGGTTAATGAAGCGACTCGCCCCTGGGATAATTCGAGGTCTACCTCGAGTGCCCTCCTCTGCCTCTCGAAAGTTTCCCACAACCAAGCTCTCTCTTCCTCCGCCCATAAGGCTTGCTCGGAGTTCGCTCACAGCTCCAGCTCTTTCTCGCCAACTTCTTTGGTAAGTCTGGCCACTATCCTTTGAAGCTGTTTAAGCTCCACCGTGTGAAGAGCAGAGTTCCTCTCTGACATGTACTGGTTCGTTTGAACGATGTGCATGATCAACTCTTCTTTCATAGCTACTAAGTTGTGCCTCAGCTGTGTGTGCTCTTCCTTCAGTTCAAAGAGTCCTCCGACAGCTTCCAGTTGGATCTTTTGTTGGGCCAAGTGCATGGCGAGCAAAGACTTCATAGTAAAATAAGCAAGCATTAGACTCTCCTTGAAAAGAGTAAAGTATTGGAAAGTCCCCGATGAGGACAAACCGTCTTACCTGGCTTTGCATTTGAACCGCCCTAATCATCAGGTCCACAGGGTTAGAGGCCACGAGCTCTTTAAAGACTTTGGCAAGTTGGCACTCCAAAAGGGTGAGCACTACCAGCTGCAGGTGCTCCAGAATAGAGTCCAACACTGGTGTGTCAACTCCTGAAGCAGAGGGCACCTTGCCAGCCGGCCCTTTGCCTTCTCTCCTCCCATAAGTCACGGCCTCCCTTTGTCCCCTGCACGGACGGACCAATGTAACCTCGGTTGCACACTTCGAGCTCCCTCCCGAGCGAAAAGCCTGATAAGGCTGCGACCTCCCAAGCTACACCCCCAAGCCCTCCGGCTTGGACTCTGATTCCTCGGGCTGCAACACTCTTCTTTCCTTGGACTTTTGGTCCATGGTCTTCTGCTTTGGGTGTGCGGCCGCAAGCTGAGAAGGTTCCGTCAGTTGTTCGGTGCGTGGCTGCGCCTCTACCTGCTCTCCTTCGACAAGGGTGTCACTAGCCTCGGCTGGTTCCGTGGCGCCGACCCTAGGGAAAATGAACCCTTTCTCTCTCCACGATCTTGGCACTCTGGGCAGCATATTCGTTACATACAGGTACTGTTAGTAAAAGAGTTTGCTACATGCAAAAGAAAAAATTTGAAAAGACTATGGACACTTAAGAAGTAAGGGTTCCAAAGTTGCTTCAGAATTGAAGAAGCTGTACTTCTTCAAATTGACGGTTGTCACGAGCAGTTTCACGTCACGACAATGATTTGGCAGATTACTGAATGAAACTATTCAGTTGAAGTCAGAGAGATCTGTCAACCTGGTCGACTTGTTTCCTGCAAAAAGACAAGAAAGATCGTTAGAAAGTAAATCCTAAAAAGAAAAGAAAAAATTCGCTAAGTACAAAAAGGGAAGACCAACTCGGCTCCCTAAAGTGGCAGATGCCATCGTAATAGAAAAAGTAAAACTTGGTCTCGTATGCCTCGACATTACTGGGGTAATTGAAGTAATTGAATATGCCTCCTTCGATCGTGGATCACTTCAAGAGGTAGTAAGAATCTTTGTCCTTGCTCTTTTTTAAATAGTACGAGCCAGCGAGCTCTAACACAGTCAGCTGGCAGAGACCTACTCGGCACATGCGATATACATAGCCATGGCTATCATATATGCGTTAGGCATTAGCTGTAAAGGTGCGACCCCGAAGTGATCGAGGATCGACCTAATAACGGGATGGAAGGGAATTAGTGCTTCGCATTTGAATATAGCTTCAGAGATCACAGTCATTCCCTCTGGCGAATTCTGAGCTGAATGCGACCTGTATCGATAGACGTCTACGCTAAGTGCGTATTGGTCTACTGCCTTCTGTATTTCCTCTCATGTAGCCACTGACAGAATCTCTTACGTAGGACCCACTGGGGCGTCATACGCATGCGAGCTTGTCCCCTCATTTGTTCTGGTCACTGTGGGATCCATCTCTTTTATGGTCTAAAAAAGGGGGACGCGTACAAATTACTCAGTCTTCATACATAATTTTGTACGATGATATGGCAGAACAAAACCCTAACGTATCTTCCAAAAATCCTAAAAAAACCCTTAGGGACCACCCCCAATGGTTCGTACCCAAAAAACCTATTCCTTACAAAAGTCTAGCCATAAACACCCACCATTATCACCTGGTTAAGTTGTCCACTAAACATAAAAATGAAAGAAATGGAAGGATCCTCCTTACCTTTTTAGCTGTGGGGGTCGAACTTCTTACTGTTAACGGAAAGTGCACACCAACTTGAAGGATTGAAAATCTGGTCTCACGAGAGCTTTTTGCTTTTTTTGAAAGTATGAGTGCTGTGACAATGCTTAAGGCGAGCCTGGGGTTTTATAGTGGAGGAAACGACGATTGTTCTTCCCGAAGCCAAGCGACGTTTGGGCGGAATGCGTCTCTCGCCGTTGATCGCGACCACGTGTCATCAATCGGCGAGAAAGAGTAACCGCCACGCTTCGACAAATTCAATCGTTGCGTCTCTTCGTTGAAATAATCGAGCAACGGCTCGATTCTCTCCTCCACATTAAATGCACTCTCATCCTCATTTAATGCCCTGATAAGGAATGTCGTTTCATCATGTCCTGCATTTAATGCTCATGGCTGGTACTTATTACGCACATGACACGTTTGTCAAAATAAAGGATACTTCATTAATGGATTAGCTGTCAAGCGCAACGGATAACATCTGAAGAAGTCGTGGGAAAAGAACACTCTTTGTCGCATGTCGGTTGCAAAGCGATGTGATTCCTTGCCTCCAGCAAAAATATGTCAAGTGTAATTAGGTCGCGGACCTCAGTTAAGATAAAAGGTGCATCGATATGGCACTGAGTAGGGCCTAATCCAAGTCGTCGACTTCATGGAAGAAAACGATCTTAGGTCGCCGTAGAAAAATGTTCTGCAACCTCCTTGTAGCCAGGTCGGCTCAATTAGGCATCATTTGGATATGTTAAATCATGGCATAATTATGAAGTTCTCAAGGTTCAATCTTTAAACCTTAAAAACAGGGGGACTTCTGTTATGCCAGAAAAAGTAGGGTTGACGTGGAGCCCCGTCAGTAAAAGATGGTCAGAGTTCAGAGGGGTTCTGCACTGACCAAGTGCGGCCACGTCGCGCCTAGCTCAAGTGGCATGGCTCTTGTGAGTACAGCAGGTGAGTGCCAGGCCAACAAGCGGCTAGAGATCGCTCACGTGTCAAAGCCCTGCTTTAATAGAGGAAATCCCTTGGGCAGGTGATCAATGGGACGCAAAGAAAGGATTTGCATGGCCCCTACCCACTTGTAGCTTTCATAATCATTACCTTGAACTTTCCCACTATAAATAGAGGACTTCCCTCTCATTTAAAGGGATTAACTGATTTTATGCTGAAATAGCTCTCTCTCTCTCTAAACTGTAACTCAGCTCATTGAACGTGACCTGATCACTCTCTCTTATTAATACAATAGCAATGGACATAGGATTCTCTTTAGAGCATCCGAACCACTTTAAATATTGATGTTCACCTTTTATTTGATTCAATCCCCTCATATCACGTGTGACTTCTAAGTCATTTTAACATTTTACACATGCGAGTAGTTGGTGTCAAAATCAAGCATCAACACTTTTATTTATTTATTTTTAGAAATTAGAGGTCCTTAAAACATTATTAGGGAAAAAATAAATTAAAATAAAATAAAACTTGTATAGTTTTCCTTGATGGAGTTTAAATTAATCTACCCTTTTGAACTCTAGAATATTGAAATTTGGTGGTTGTTAGAGTCATGAAAGTGACTCTATTTTGGTGATAAAAATACCCCATTTGTGATTAAATTGAGGTATATTGAGACAATTAAAGAATTTATGAATTTATTCATGAAAATCACTTCCTAATATTTTTCTTATGAATTTAACATGTTTGGAATGATTTTGGAAATTATATGAGTTGATATTAGGTTGTGGTTTATGGATTAAGGGTGATTTTGTCTCATTTAAAGCTAAATATCAAGGGCCCTACAATTGTTGAAAAGTATCAGATACCTCCTTATATTCCCAAAAACCCTTAGGGGGTGCGTTTGGTTCAGGGTCATATAAGATTACTCCGGTAATCTTCGTTTAATTTTCAAGATTCTCTTATTTGGTTTGTAAGTAATAAAATATTATAGTAATCTTTTGTTGCAAATAATGTTTACTATTGGTAATATAGGGGATATTCACATTACCTTGCCAAGGGGTGTTATTAAAAGATTACCGAAGTAATCTAATTTTAAATTATTTTGCCCTTAACTAAATACCATTTCAACCACAATTGCCCTCGAATGTTTACCAAAAAACCATTACCCAGACCCCCTACATTCGAGAATTTACTAAAACACCCTAGTCACAAAAAAGTTTGAAAGTTAACAAAATACCCCTAGCTACCCAAGATCACCGTCAACTGCCGATGGCAGTTGCCACATTGGCGCACGACCAACAGGATCTGGCCAGTTGTATACCAATCTGGTTGTTTCCAGTTTTCGATCTAGCCGAAAACAACCAAATCACGGCCAAGATCTGGCCTTTTATGGCAAGATTTGTGGCTGTTTCACGGCCACATCTTTGGCTATGAAACGGCCTTATTGGCACACGTCCGGTGGTGGTAACTGGCTATCGGTAGTCACTTGGGGTGGGTGGGGGTGATTTTGCTACAAATTAAAGTTTCATATGGTTGTGATGTTTTAGCAAAATTTCAAATGTAGGGGTTTAAAAGAAATGATTCAAAAAATAATATTATATTAATATTTTAAAAGGAGGGCAATTTAGTAATCTATATAACATACCCACCATTTTACATCCCAACCAAACATATTAGTATAACATACCCACCAATTTATTCTAGCCTAACCAAATACATTTTCCTAAACATTTCCAGTAATATTCAAGGTGATATATTTTTCTTTCCATTAATATAACATTCTCAATAATACAACATTCTCTTGACTAAATGCACCCTATAACATATTATAAAACCCCCCAATAAAATATTAAATATAATAAAAAGCTCTAATTAAGGGTGCTTTTAATAGTTTTTGAAAATCATTGTTGCACTCGCACTTAGCTATCTCTCAAGGGTTGAATAAATAAACTCCTGCTTGAGGTAGGATTGAACAGAAATCCCCAGGACGGGGTGGGTCAATTTAGGTACCAGTTGCGCCTTTTTAGGAATCGACCCAAGAACCGAGTGCAACATAATTTTAACAAAAATTGGGGGTTATTTGTAATTTTACGGTTCATATAAATTATGAATTCGAGTTCAATTTCTAATTCTTTCGTTCTTCGTAATCCTGTCACTTCTCTTCTCACGTTCACAAATCGCAAGTTGTGAAGTTGATTTCCCTCTCGGCTTCATGCCATTCTTGTCTGTTCTCGTTCCCATTCGGCTATTTCTATACAAAGGGGAGGGAGAAAAAAAAAATCTCTCAACTTTGAGGCTTCTGTCGGTGCCACCGCCGATCGTTCTCACCATCTTTCGGTGCCAATCCCAAGCTTTCCCGTCATCTTGGCTGCCCTCATCTGCCTGGTTGCTACACCATCAGGCTTCGAAGTCGCGCAATTGCGCTTGCACCAACCAACCGCTCGCGCGACTCACTCTATGCAAAATTGGTTTTGTGCGTGACAATCGATTTGTGCGAATCAATGTGCCTAGTTCCTCACAATCACATTGCCTCAACGCGCGATTATGTGTTGCCTACTGGGCTTCAAGCTCGACTTGCTCTGTTACACCATAAGCTAATGTGCCTGCCTACCTTGCGCGTTGTTTGCTTTTGTTTGTCACCTCCATACTGAAAATTGTGTTTTGTGGAGTTGATTGATTGTTGTTGAGTTAAGTTGTGGAATTGATTGTGTTTGTGGAGTTATTGTGGTTTGTTTTTTGGAGTGATTTGTTTGTTTGAGTTGGTTGAGGTTGGGTTTGTTTTCAACTGCCCTCCACTTGCCCGATGAAAGTCCTTACCCAATTGCACAAGGTATATTATTTTTAATTTATGTGAACAATATAGGGTATAATTGTAATTTATGTGAACAGTACAGGGTCTCGAAACCTAAACCAAAACCTACAGGTTTCGGTTCCAGTTCCAGTTCCAATATTTAGGAACCGCACAGTAACAATTTCGACTCCAATTCCTAAAACTTAGGAACTGGTATTATGCGGTTCCGTTTTCGGTTCCAATTCCTTAGTGTTAGGCAGGTACTCGACCTACTCAGCCCCAGCAAGTTTTGAGGGGATAATTGTTAGTCCCTATAGTTTTAGCTTCTAAACGTAGGACAACTTTATTTTTTACTTTTAAAATCATCCTTCAAACACGGACGTTACTGTGAAATGAACAGATGAAGGACATATCTGACTTTCAATACTAAATAAAACTTTTTAAATGTAAAAAGTTATTTAAAGGAGGTTAAGTTTTTATTTTTGTTTTAAATATACAAATATTTTTTTATAAAAAATATATTAAGTATTAATATAAGATATATGTTTTACTAAATCAACTCTTTTTCACCATATATTTCCTTGTCGTAGGTCGTACGGTCGTACCCCACCGCCACACTGCGCCCTCTCCGCAACCCACCCACATCTCACCTATGCACGATGAGGCAAAACCGGCCCCTCCCATGTGACGAACCGCACGGCGCCTCCGAACCAACCTCAGCTGTAAGCCGTCGCCGCCTTTTAACCACCCTTGCGATGAGCGGTGCGCCGCCTCTTAATCACTCCAAACGAGATGCACCACCCAATTCGACATCTGCCCCATCCCATCTGCAAATTTGTGGTTCTGTGGGCTTCTTTCGTGTTATGGATTTTCTTTGGTGTAGTTTGTATTGTTTGGTTTCTGTGTACATGGTTCTGTTGTTGTCGAAAGAAACGTTGACGAGATTTTTTGGGTCATGAGGCATGTTTGGGTGGTTCAGATTGTGGTGCAATTTGGTTTTTGATTAGAATGGTTTATGGGTTTATGTTTTAATGGTGGCCCCGGTGATTTTAGAGGTTGTAATGGAGTGGGAAATGGTCATGGTAGAGATTTTCTTTTCTTTCTAATTTTGGAGTTGAACTGGTGGATTATGTTCGTTTATTTTTAAACTTTAATTTTTATTTAATATGGGTTAAGTTAAATTCTACCTCTTTAGGTTTTTAAAAAAAAATTATTCAGAAGGGCATTTTTGTCTTTTAATTCTATTCATGTGTCAGTCAACCTAATTCAATAACGGTGGTTAGTTTCACTGTTTCAGACTTTCAGGGACTATTTTGTTTGTAAAAAATTAATAAGTCCTGAATAGGAAAGCTATAAGTCAGGGACGGCTAACTTTTTTCCCAATTTTTGAGGAAGTTGTAACTTGTAAGGCTTCTTTTGAATTTTACCAAAGGTTAGGGAAGGCCATAAAATTTGCCCATCTCTCAAGGGGGCGAAAGTAATCAATCTCTTGCTTGAGAGGAACTTGGCGTAATTAAGCATATTTTGCGGAGTTAAAGGGTTTTTTTGAATTTAACCAAAGGTTGGGGGAGGTGGCGAAAATTTTCCCTAGTGGTAATAGCACCATGAAAAGTTGAAAACATCCGAGTAGGCCGAACTTGGCACTTGGCTTCGGTCCCGCCATAAGTCCGAATGTGCCGTTTATTCCAGATGGTGACGTTGGGAACGTCACCGCTAAAATGGTATGATCAAATTAAATTAAATTATTTAATAATTATTAGTATGAGTTTAGTTTTACCAATATTTATTTTATAATTATTAAGCATGATGATAATTACATCAACTTTAGGCCTAAATGCTATAATATTGTTTAAATACATAACCAAAAAGAAGTAATATTATATAAATTATTTACAAAGTTGATGGGTTACTCCCATGTATTAAATCCAATCTCTTATGTATGATAAATGAACTTTCTAGTTTCTAGCATTCTTTGTCATACAAATAAAGAATTTAGTCGAATAGTAGAAAAACAACCCAAAAAATTGATAGAATACTTGCAGAAGTGCTTTTTTTATGAATCATTTCTGGTTGAGATCAAGGTTTTAAAACTCGGCTTGGGGTGAAACCTGGGAAAGTAGTTGGGTCCCAAGTTGACTAGTTTAATCGGATTGATCAGTGTTGATGTCAATATGATGATGTCATCATGCTAACGTCCACATGAAAGAAATTTCAAAATTTTGTTACGACGCACGTTAGTGTGCATTACTATTTCAGGAGCAAGTTAGCATGCGTCACCACCAACCTTTTTTCCCCTTTTTCTAGCTGTTTTCTCATCCAAAATACCGTTGTCACCACCACTAGAACCCCACCCTCTCCTCTTCAAAACCATGCACTTTATCCCCTCTCATCACTTAACGATCGCAGGCAACAGCAACTGCATCGATTGACTATCTTTTGCTGGTTTCTGGCTGTTTTGAGCGACGACAACCCCAACCACCACTACACTTAGACTCACTGGCTACTCCCATATAAAGCCCTAAAGTGTCCAAGCCATTGCACCCACCAATTGCCGACAATCACAAGTTAGGGTTTTGCCATTTCTTGGCCAAAATCCGATGATCAAAACTCAATCCGACATCACATTCTGACTCACTGTGATCCACCATTTAAAACCCCTAACCTCGATTCTTGTTTGCCCGCTAAACGCCATCAGATAGCCACCTCTTGAGTAACCAGATTTTGGCAAAAAAACTAGTTGGACCGATGGTTCGCTACAGTAACATCGGCTCAAATGTGAGTCAAACCAGGTTACTCTTATTACTGGATTTTTACCCTAACCAGTTCGACTTAGCCTTCGATTCCTGGTTAAACCAGTCGGGTCGAGTTTTAAAACCTTGGTTGGGATTACATATGAGAATGTTCGTAATTGCCATAAATTGATAGTGTAACATTTACGTTTATTAATTGGAAAAGACGTAACCTTTGAAACTTGAATGGATTTTCCCTGATATCTAGCATTGTGCATTGAATGAACTTGAACAGCTATAAGATGTCTTGAAAATCAAAATCATTAACAAAAACTTCGATTAAATATTCTACTTTACGACAAGAATATATGTTAGCTCAAGAAGGGAGACTTATTAATTCACCTTTATATGGATTTTCAAGAATCTAAAAGATTTGCCTCATATCTCAAGAAAGTCAATGTCTTGGGTATCGCTTTGCCGCACATCAAAGTTTGTATTATTTAAGGTGTAAGTTAATGACATTTTCATCCCTGATATTTGAAGAAAATATTTTGGTCCAGCAAACAAGAAGGTTTGTTCCATTCATTAACTTTACGAGTTTGAACCATCTTGGAGTCATCTATCACATTTGTGTCTTACCTTAGAATATAAGACTTGTAGGGTATGCTTGTCATATGAGACTTTTTAAGAATAATAAAATGAAATTAAAAAAATAAACCTTTTAATTTAAAAATCATAAAAAAATAAATTTAATAATAAAAGAAAAAAATAAAGGACAATAAATTATAAAATAAAATTTCATATGAGAATTTTTTTTAGTTTTGTTTTTGAAGGTAGGGATTTATATTTTAAATCTTTAATTTTAGTTGTGAAAATGCTTTTAATTTTTTATTTCATTTTAATTTTATTATATTAATCTCCAAAGTCCTTATTTTTTATTCTATGTTTATTCTTCCTAATAAGACAAATTGGGTATAATAGACATTTAAGTTTCAAAACATTAGTACAATAGTCTTACAGGGCTTATAATGACTTTTTCAGATTTTACTGGACCAGAGTAATACTTTGTTCAAACCTTAGGCATGAAAATGTCGTTGACCGTTCGAGGTGTGGACGTCTGCATCTTCTTTATTATTATTATTTTTTAATTTAGATTCGCATAAGGTAACGATGATAAACATAAAATTCTACGATTTTCAATGTATAATGAATAAGTTTGTTATGCCAGAAAAAGTTGGGCTGACGTGGAGCCTCGTCAGTAAAGGATGGTCAGAGTTCAAAAGGGTCCTGCGCTGTCTAGGTGCGGCCATGTCGCGCCTAGCGCAAGTGGCATGGCTCTTGTCAGTGCAGCAGGTGAGTACCAGGCCAGCAAGCGGCTAGAGATCGCCCACGTGTCAAAGCCCTGCATTAATCGAGGAAATCCCTTGGGCAGGTGATTAATGGGACGCAAAAAAAAGATTTGCATGACACCTACCCACTTGCAGCTTTCATTATCATTACCTTGAACTTTCCCACTATAAATAGAAGACTTCCCTCTCATTTGAAAGGGTTAGCTGATTTTACGCTGAAATAGCTCTCTCTCTCTCTCTCTCTCTCTCTCTCTTTCTCTCAAAACTGTAACTCAGTTCGCTGAATGCGACTTGATCACACTCTCTTATTAATACAATAGCAGTGGACGTAGAATTCGCTTTAGAGCATCCGAACCACTTTAAATATTGCTCTTCACCTTTTATTGATTCAATGCCCTCATATCACGTGTGACTTCTAAGTCATTTTAGCATTTTACACGCACAAGTAGTTAGTGTTAAAATCAAGCATCAATAGTTTGGCACTAGAAGGAGGGGCTGATTTAGTACCTACTCTTCATTAGAAAAATCTCTGACTAATCGGTCCCATAACAACAAATGGCTCGCTGTTTCAAATCTGAGCGAACCAATCATGGCAATGAAGAAATCCCCAAGATATATGAGGACACTTCTCCCAAAATGCTACCAGTCCAGCAGAATATCACGAGGGATATTCCTTCAAGCTCGCGGCTCGACCCAACCATCATGAGTTACCTAGGGAGGTTCAATAATACTCTTCAAACAGTCCGCCAAAGGCTAGACTGATTGGATCGGGTCATGCCACCCGAATCCAATAAGGAGGTGCCATTGCCAAAAACGCATGCAGGTCGCGTGAAAGCGCGAAAAAGGGCGAAAGCCATACTGCGTGCACTACAACACATCAGAGAAAGGGAAAACAAGTGGCTCACAGCAAACCTAAGGGCTTCGAGGGACTAGCGAACATCGATCGCGCCCCGAGTAGATTACCCATGGCATTGCGACTCGGTAATATGTCGTAGCATTAGTCGTCCTATGCCACGATGCACGGGCACTCCCATAAAGGTGCAAGGCAGGGAGATTCCCAATATCGTTAGAATGACGATTTCGATTGTCGTCGTGCAGGGGATTCCCATCCTCCGCAGGTCTGTTCGTACCACCGCAGAGGTTGGGAAGACTCCTCGAATCACACGATGCAATCACACAACTCTAGCTAGTATGTGTTAAGATTGGCCAGAGCTTCTGGCCGAGGTGAGGAAGAGTCTGATTTGCGGTCTTTCCTTAACTGCAACCATGAGGGTCAAACCCACATTGAGGAAAGTGATCCCCAGGTAGCTCCGCTGCCTCAGATTGAGAAAACTACAGCGAGCTGTGGATCATTTAAAGCTTAGCAAAATAAGCAAGGGCAGGTCACAGAGGCGTCTCCCTTTTCTTCGGCAGTGTTAGCTGCCCCTCTCCCATCGAGATTCAGAGTGCCCAACATGCGAGCATCGATGAGAATTCCAATCCGCAGGATCATTTATACGAGTTCAACGACCTCATGGAACTCCACCAAGTCTCTGACTTGGCAAAATATCGTTGCTTGGCAGTAACCCTTACCACCCATGCCAAGCGTTAGTCCAGGTTGCTTCCACCAGGATCGGTCGGCTCATGGCCTCAAATGAGCTCGACATTTCTGAGGCACTTCTAGGCGAACAAGAAGTTCTCAATGCCGCTAAGCTACCTGAGCAATATATGATAAGAGAGGGATGAACCCCTCCAATCTTATATAGACAGGTTCCACAGGGAGCTCCACAAAGTGGCTCATACTCCAAAGAGTCTATTTGGACTCTCATCGTTGCAGGAGTTCGCCTGCAGATAGACTTATGGAAAGAACTGCAATCTGAGGATGATGTTTCCCTCACTCGCTTCTACAACCTTACTGAAAAGTACCTTTGGATCGAAAGTTCCGTGGAAGTTCTTAGTCGCCATGACCCCGGTCTGTCGGGCAGTACTTCTAACCAGGGGGACAGTATGAGGGTTGATCGCAGATGGGCTAATAATGATCAGCAAACAAAAAAGAAGTAGCGATACAAGCCCAAGAAATCTTATGCCCCAATTCCTCGTCACGATCGCAACAAGAGTCAATACACTCCTCTGAATGCCTCGGCATCAGCTATTCTGGATAAATCAGAGGAGGCCAGTTTGCTCGGAGAGCTTGAGCCCATGAAGAATCCCCTCTCAGCCAGAAACAATAAAAAGTACTGTCGTTATCATCAGGATAATGGGCACCACACTGATAAGTATCGGGCCCTCAAGCAAGCAATTAAGGACCTCATTAAACAAGGGCACTTCAAAGAGTATGTTGATGACTCAACTCCCGTAGGGAGAAAAATCAAGAGGAACCAGGGAAGAGGCGTCGTGGTCGCAAAGGTCTCTCAGTGTAGGGATCATCTTTGGAGGACCACATCCTGCAGGGAACTCTCGAGGTGCCCAGGAAAGGTATGCTCGGGAAGCCTGTTATGATCCCATAAGTGTCATGAGCACAATGCTGCGACCCGCCAAGGTTCGTAGAGTAGAAAAAATCACCTTTTCTGAGAAAGATGCGGTGCGATTGCATCATCCCCATGAGGATGTTCTCGTTATCACGCCTGAAATAGGTCGGTGCGAAGTCCACAGGATATTGGTGGACAATGGAAGCGTTGTGAATATCTTATTTCAACGAGCCTTCGAAAAGAGGAAACTGGACGAGGCAGATCTAAAGCCTGCCTCTATCCCTCTGTACGGTTTCATTGGCGATCATTTGACTCCCAAGGGGATGATCTCGCTCCAGGTAAAGTTGGGAGAAACCAACGAGTTGACCAAAATGACTGAGTTTTTAGTAGTAGATTGTCCTTCCACTTTCAATGGCATCTTGGGACGACCTCTACTATGAAACTTCAAGGCAGTCATCTCAAAATACCATCTGAAGATGAAGTTCCCCACCCCGACGGGGATAAGGGAAGTAAGTGGATCTCAACGCGTATCTCGGACTGCTATGTAAGGGTAGTGCAAATGGCGTGCAAGGTACAGGGAGCACCAGTTGGCATCCCTGAATAGGCAATGGCAATCAGCAGGATCAAGCCATAGCTTGGCCTGGTTGAGGATGATATGGATCCTCGCATCTAGGAATGCCCTCACAGTGGGCCGGTCGAGGACCTATCTGAGGTATTGGTCGATCAAAGTGAGCCGACTCGAGTGTTGAGGATCGAGAGTAATCTCAACCCTCAGCTCGTTAATGACCTGACAAGCTTCCTCAGGGACAATGTCGACGTATTCTCATGGACTCATATTTACATGGTCAGGATCAGTCCGAATGTTATATGCCATGCCTTGAATATTGATACTATAGTCAGGCTGGTTCGCTGAAAGAGGAGAGCAATGGACCCCAAACGGTATGCCGCCTTAAAAGTCAAGATAGATAACCTCCTCTTGAACGGGTCCATTCGAGAGACGCTTTACCCGAGATGGGTTGCTAACCCGGTCTTAATAAAGAAGTCTACTAACAAATGGCAGACTTGCGTTGACTTCATCGACCTCAACAAGGCCTGTCTGAAAGACAACTTTTCCTTACCTAGAATTGACCAACTCGTCGATGCCATCTCCGGACACGAGCTATTGAGTTTTATGGATGCCTACTCGGAATACAATCAGATTCTCATGTACGCGTCGACGAAGAGCATACCTCATTTGTTACAGATTAAGGCCTGTATTACTAAAAGGTTATGCCCTTCAGCTTAAAAAACGCTGGGGCGACTTACCAGTGGCTGGTTAATCGAATATTTTTGGAGCAAATCAGAAAATTAGTGGAAGTCTATGTTGATGACATGCTGGTAAAATCACATGTTGCTTTAGATCACATAGCATATCTCGCTGAGATGTTCGGTATACTCCGAAGGTACCAAATGAAGCTCAATCCCCTAAAGTGTTCGTTCTGGGTATCCTCAGGAAAATTCTTGGGGTATATGGTTAACCAGAGGGGAATAGAAATTAACCCCAAAAAGATTCAAGCTCTCTTTAATATGAGGAGCCCGACCAAGTGAAAACAGGTTTAGAGTCTTAATGGGCGAATAGTGGCTCTTAGTCGCTTCATATCAAGAACAACATATCGCTACTTTCCATGTTTCAATATACTCAGGGCCAACAAGAGGTTCGAATGGACTTTGGACTGCGAACAGACTTTCCAAAGCATAAAAAAGCTTCTCGGAAAGCCACCTCCCCTGTCGAAGCTGCTCCCTCAAGAAATTTTTCTCCTGTATCTATCCGTCTCTCGACATGCGAACAGTGCAGCTCTGATTCAAGAAGAAAACAGAGTCCCATGGCTAGTATATTACGCGAATAGGCGTCTATTGAATGCCGAAATATGGTATCCAGAAATGGAGCGATTAGCTTATGTCCTGCTGGTCGCCTCCACAAAGTTGTAACCTTATTTCCATGCCCACAGTATCCATGTATTGACCAATTACCAGCTCAGACAAGTCCTCCAAAAGCCAGAGGCTTCGGGTAAGTTGCTCAAGTGGGCGATGGAACTAAGTTAGTTCGATTTGCAGTACATACTGAAAGCAACCATTAAAGAGCATGTTGTTGATGATTTCATTTCGGAGTTTTCACACCAACCGATTTAGGAATCCGAGCAACATTTCAGCGAAGTCACCCAGGAAACTATTCAAAATCTATTGACTTAGAGCCTCTATGTCAATGGATCCTCGAACAGGAAAAGGGTCGGGGCAGGTCTTTTCTTCTTTAGTCCCGAAGGGACTCACATCCACGGTATTCTTCGGTTTGGGTTCAAAGCTACCAACAACGAGGCCGAGTATAAAGCATTACTTGCTAGTCTACGGTTGGCAAAAGAAATAGGGTCAACCGTGATCAATATTCACAACGACTCTATGCTAGTTGTTAATCAGATTTTGGGAGAGTATCAAGCCAAAGAAGAAAACATGATCAGTTATCTAAAGAATGTCAATGCCGCACTCGAGTCTTTCAAGCACTTCGCGAATGCATAGATTCCTAGAGATAGTAATTCTATCGCAGATGCCTTGGCAAGAATAGCCTCATCGCCAGACTCAAAACGCCCCAGAAAGTATTCTTGTTTGGTACATAGAGATCCCTAGTATTAGCTTGCCCGAACAGGCCGTGGTTACGACAGAATCAGTTTCTTGGATGACCCCATTTATTCAGTATCTCCGCGATGGGACCTTGCCCAATGACAAAGTTGAGGCAAGAACCCTGTGAACCAGAGCTGCTCGTTACACACTCATAGGAGATAAGTTGTACATGCGAGGATTTAGCACCCCTCTTCTCCAATGTGTAACCGACGAGGAAACATACTATATCATGAGGGAGATACATGAAAGGATCTGCGGTAATCACACTGCCGCGCGATCCCTCGCTAACAAAGTTGTTCGTCAAGGGTACTACTGGCCCCTACTTCAAGAGGATACCTTCAACTTTGTAAAAAAGTGTGACAAGTGTCAACGGTTCACGAACGTATCATGAACTCCTTCCCACCAGCTGATAACTATGACTAGCCCCTAGCCATTCTCCATGTGGGGAATTGATCTCATTGGACCCATGCCAGTCGGAAAGGGAGGGGTCAAGTATGCTGTGGTCGCGGTGGATTATTTCACCAAGTAGGCCAAAGTTGAACCTTTGGTCGCGATCACTACCAGGAAGCTCAAGGACTTCGTCTTCAAAAATATAGTGTGCCACTATGGAATTCCTCATACACTCATCTCTAATAATGGGAAGCAGTTTGACAACGAGGAATTCAAGCAGTTTTGCCATGAGCTGGGGATCCATAAAAAGTTCGCCTCAGTAGCAAGACCGCAAGCCAATGGCCAGGTTGAATCTATCAACAAGACCATCAAGCATACTCTGAAAGCTAAGCTTGGTGATGCCAAGGGAAATTGGGTCGATGACCTCCCAGAAGTCTTATGGGCATACATGACAACTCCGAGAACCTCTACTTCAGAAAAACCTTTCTCGCTAGCATATGGCTGCGAGACTATGATCCTAGTGGAAATGTGGGCTGACTTACTTCGGAGGGACCTGTTCAATGAAACATACAATGAAGCACTTTTGTGTGCAAGTCTGGACTTAGTTGAAGAACACCGTAGCAAAGCTCGATTAAGGATAGTAGCCTACCAGCAGCGTGCGAAAAGATTCTTCAACTCTAAAGTCAAGAGAAGAGACTTTCAAGTCGGTGACCTGGTTCTGAAAGAAGTCTTTCTCGGTACAAGGGAACCAAGCGCGGGAGTATTAAGACCAAATTGGGAGGGCCCATACCGCATCACTAAGGTGATACGACCAAGGACTTATTACCTTAAAAGGCTCAACGGTTCCGAAGTACCGTGAGCTTGGAATGCTGAGCATCTTCGCCCCTATTATCAGTAATTCCAAACTTACTCTTTTAATTTCCTCATAAACATTCCACTGAAAGCTTTGTAATTAAGATCGCCTTTAAGCTAAATTCATCTTATATAAATGTATAATTTTGTTCCTCACATTGTTTTTATTTTTCTGTTCGCATATGTAATGTTTGTGAATTCCGAAAAATTATAAGTGCTCACAAATAATTTAATATCGCAAATAACTAGAGGACTTCCTCATGTTCGCATATGTAATATTTGTGAAGTAAGAAAGATTGTAAGTGCTCACAAATAATTTAGAAAATGATCATTTTATTCATAAATTTCTAAGTACAAGAGAATATGCAAGGGCAATCAAAAGCAAGGTTGTGGGAAAAATAATGGTAGAAGCAATCACTGGTCTTCGTCTTTAGGCCTTGAAGGTGCGACCTCGGTATCTTCAGGTTGGTCGTCGACCACCTGCTCAGCTGCCAGGTCCTTCGGGACGTAATCTTCCGATTGATCCTCTTCCAAGTGAGGCCCTAGAGCTTCCTCCTCATTATCGGCTCTCACCGTGGAGGCAAGGATCCTCTGGTAATCATCCGGAAGGTCGGTGAGGTCCATGGTCGGGTTCTTTGGCCAAAGGGCATAAATGGACTGAATCAACCAGTCAACAACTTTCCTCTCAATTTCCAATTCTTGTCGCTTCATCTATTCAGTTAATGAAGCGACCCGCTTATGGGATAATTCGAGGTCCGCCTCGAGTGCTCTCTTCTGCTTCTTGGAAGTTTCCCACAACCAAGCTTTCTCTTTCTCCACTCGCAAGGCCTGCTCAGAGTTCGCTCGCAGCTCAGCTCTTTCTCGCCAGCCTCTTTGGTGAGCCTGGCCATTGTCCTTTGAAGCTGTTTAAGCTCCTCTCCCCTCTTCTCCAGCTCGGCTTTCTAGAAGTCTACCATGTGAAGAGCAGAGTTCCTCTCCAACATGTACTGGTTCATCTGAATGATGTTCAGGCCCAGTTCTTCTTTCGCAGTTGCTAAGTTGTGCCTTAGCTGTGTGTTCTCTTCCTTCAGCTCGAAGAGTCTCCCGACAGTTTCCAATTGGATCTTTTGTTGGGCTAGGTGCATGGCAAGCAAAAACTTCATAGTGAAATAAGTAAGCATTAGATTGTCTCCCTGAAAAGAGTAAAGTATTGGAAAGTCCTCGACGAGGACAAACCGTCTTACCTAGCATTGCATTTGAACCGCCTAATCATCAGGTCCGCAGGGTTGAAGGCCACGAGCTCTTCAAAGACTTTGGCAAGTTGGCACTCCAAAAGGGCGAACACCACTGGCTATAGATGCTCTGGAAGTTGACCCATAGAGTCCAACACTGGTGTGTCATCTCCTAAAGAAGAGAGCACCTCGCCAGAGTCTAACCTCCCTTTGTCCCCTATGCGGACTGACCAGTGTAACCCTAGTCATGCGCCTCAAGCTCCCTCCCGAGAGAAAAGCCTAATAGGGTTGCGACCTCCCAGGTTGTACCCCCAAGCCCTCCGGCTTGGACTCTGATTCCTCGGGTTGCAACACCCTTCTTTTCTTAGACTTTTGGCCTATAGACTTCTACTTTGGGCGTGCGGTCACAGGTCGAGAAGGTTCTGTTGGTTGTTCGATGGGTGGCTGCACCCCCACCTGCCCTCCTTTGGCAGGGGTGTCGCTAGAGCCCACCTCAGCTGGTTCCGTGGCGTCGACCCAGGGGAAAACAAAGCCCCTCTCTCTCAACGACCTTGGCACTTTGGGTGGCATATTCATTGCATACAGTTACTGTTAGTAAAAGAGTTCGCTACATGCAAAAGCAAAAATTTGAAAAGACTGTGGACACTTACGAAGTAAGAGTTCCAAAGTCGCTTCATAATTGAAGAAGTCATACTTCCTCAAATTGGCGGTTGTCACGAGTAGTTTCACGTCACGACAGTGATCTGGCAGGTTACCGAATGAAACTATTCGGTTGAAGTCAGAGAGATTTGTCAACCTGGTCGACTTGTTTCTTGCTAAGAGACAAGAAAGATCGTTAGAAAGTAAATCCCAAAAAGAAAAGAAAAAATTCACTAAGTACAAAAAGGGAAGACCTACTCGACTCCCTAAAGTGGTAGATGCCATCGTAATGGAAAAAGAAAAACTTGGTCTCGTATGCCTCGACATTACTGGGGTAATTGAATATGCCTCCCTCGATCGTGGATCGCTTTGAGAGGTAGTAAGAATCTTTGTCCTTGCTCTTTTTTAAATAGTACGAGCAAGCGAGCTCCAGTGTAGTCAGCTGGACAAGGCCATACTCAGCGCACGCAATATACATAACCATGGCTATCATATCTGAGCTAGACGTCAATTGTAAAGATGCGATCCTGAAGTAATCGAGGATTGACCTAATAAAGGGATGGAAGGGAATTAGTGCTCCACATTTGAATATAGCTTCAGAGATCGCAACCATTCCCTCTAGCGGATTCCGAACTGTATGCAATCTGTACCGGTAAATGTCTACGCTAAGTGCATATTGGTCTACTGCCTTCTGTATTTCCTCTCGGGTAGCCACTGACAGAATCTCTTGCATATGACCCATTGGGTGTCCTGTGCCTGCAAGCTCGTCCCCTCATTTGTTCTGGTCGCTGTAGGGTCCATCTCTTCTAGGGTCTGAAAAAGGGGGACACGTACAGATTACTCAGTCTCCCTACAAAATTTTGTACGATGACATGGAAGAACAAAGCCCTAATGTATTTTCCAAAAATTCTAAAAAAACCCTTGGGGACCACCCCCAATGGTTCGTACCCTGAAAACCTATTCCTTACAAAAGTCTAGCCATAAACACCCACCATTGTTGCCTGGTTAAGTTGTCCACGAAAAAGAAAAAGGAAAGTAATGGAATGATCTTCCTTACCTTTTTGGCTGTGGGGGTTGAACTTCTTACTGTTAATGAAAAATGCGCACCAACTTGAAGGATTGAAAATCTGGTCTCGAGAGTGCTTTTTGCTTTTTCTGAAAGTATGAGTGTTATGACATTGCTTAAAGCGAGCCTAGGGTTTTATAGTGGAGAAAACGACGATTGGTTTTCCCAAAGCCAAGTGATGTTTAAGTGGAATGCGTCTCTTATCGTTGATCATGACCGCGTGTCATCAATCGGCGAGAAGTAGTAACCGCTACGCTTCGAGAAATTCGATCGTCGCGTCTCTCTGTTGAAATAATCGAGCGACGGCTCGATTCTCTCCTCCACATTAAATACACTCTCATTCGCATTTAATGCCCTGATAAGGAATGTCGTTTTAGCATGTTTTGCATTTAATGCGCATGGCTGACACTTATTGCGCACAGGACATGTTTGTCAGAATAAAGGATACTTCATTAATGGATTAGATGTCAAGCGCAACAGATAACATCTGAAGAGGTTGTTGGAAAAAAACACTCTTCGTCGCATGTCGGTTGCGAAGCGATGTGATTCCTTGCCTCCAACAAAAATATGCCAAGTGTAAACAGGTCGCGGACCTCGGCTAAGATAAGAGGTGCATCGATACGGCATTGAGGAGGGTCTAATCCAATCGACGTCGCAGAAGAAGACTATCTTAGGTCGCTCGTAGAAAAATGTTATGCGACCTCTTTGTAGCCAGGTCAGCTCGACCAGACATCATTTGGTTATGTCAAATCATAGCATAATTATGAAGTTCTCAAGGTTCGATACTTAATCCTTAAAAACCGAGGGACTTCTGTTATGCCGAAAAAAGTAGGACTGACGTAGAGCCTCGTCAGTAAAGGATGGTCTGAGTTCAGAAGGGTTCTACACTATCCAGGTGAGTGCAGCAGGTGAGTGCCAGACCAACAAGCGATTGGAGATCGCCCATGTGTCAAAGCTTGCTTTAATTGAGGAAATCCCTTGGGTAGGTGATCAATGGGACGCAAAAAAAGGATTTGCACAACACCTACCCACTTGCAGCTTTCATAATCATTACCTTGAACTTTCTCACTATAAAGAGATGACTTCCCTCTCATTTGAAGGGGTTAGTTGATTTTACGCTGAAATAGCTCTCTCTCTCTCTCTCTCTCTCTCTCTAAACTATAACTCAGCTTGCTGAATGCGACCTAATCACACTCTCTTATTAATACAATAGCAGTAGACGTAGGATTCGCTTTAGAGGATCCGAACCACTTTAAATATTGCTCTTCACCTGCTATTTGATTCAATGCCCTCATCACGTGTGACTTCTAAGTCATTTTAGCATTTTACACGTGCGAGTAGTTGGTGTCAAAATCAAGCATCAACAAAGTTAAACCACTAATAGAGACCACGCCTGTGAGAAGATTGAAAACAAACATTAAACCAAGTCAAAATGTTAGTTTGAATAAGAAGAATAATCTATTTGGTATATTATTTGAAATATGATAATTGGAAAAATTATTCTAAATAGCATATGATATGAATAAATGAAATAGGATATGATTCTAAGAATGTGTTTGATACATTTTTAGAAAACATTTTCTTAAAATATTTTTTTTAACCTCCTATATTTTTTAATTTACAAAACACCCCCCACATAATAAAAATTTATAAATTAACAAAAACACCCCCACCCACCAACCGATTGTCGGCCACCACTGTCGGATAGTGGCTGGCAACCACTGGAATGGAGCACAACTGGCAGGATCTGGCCGGTCGTGCATTGATTTGGCATTTTCTGACCAGAACTACAGCCAGAATTTGGTTGTCGTTAACAAGCAAAATTTGGATCTGGTCATTGACGATGACCATATCTTAGTCGTCGTTTACAGCCATATTTCTGGTTGTCGTTTTGAGCCAAAATCTTGCCATCAATGACGACCAAGATATGGTCATCGTAACAGCAAAATCTAACCAGATCTGGCATCAACAACCATATCCGACTGATCATGAGTCGTTTCGACACCGGTGGTCAGCGATGACAACAGCAACGACTAGTGGCCAGCGGTGGTTGCTGGCAGCCGACAGTGACTTGGGTGGGTGGGTGGGTGGTGTTTTTTTTAATTTATAAACTTTTATTGTGAAATGTAATTGTATGTTTTGAGTTGAATAGAATATGATTGGATTTTGAATTGAATTTCGTCAATATTAAAACAAATACGTTTTTTACTGTTCACAATATGATAAGATAATAGAATAGAGATTTGAAAAGTTAAACAAACAGAGGGAAAGTTTTTGTCTTTTTGTCTTTTTTTTTTTAACAAAAAAATAAATAAAATAAAAGACAAACACTTTATTCTTCTTATTCAAACTAACATGGTTAACCAAATAAATTTAACATACGATAAACAAATTTTGTTAGAGTATATCGCCTAATAATACGTCAAGGTGAAGTTTACCAACTCATGATATAAAACTTATAAATCAAACACTTAGAATTTGTAAAATACATTCTTTTTTTTACGACTAGAGTGTTTGGGCCAACATGCGCACACTTAAACTAATACTGGGACCCATTGAGAGCTTGTTTGGTTTGAGCTTATGAAAATTAGCTTATAAGTAGCGAGTGCTTATAAGATAATTTGAGTTTATAAGCATTTGAATTTTAAACAATTACATGTTCATAAGTGACTGATAAGTAGTTAATGTATTTGGTAAAATATAACTTATAAATACATTTTATTATTAAAATGACTAAAAAAAATACTACATTATTTTATTAAATAATAAATTATATTAACTCAGTGAAATTTTTCATTATAATATTCTCAAAATATATTTCGATCATATTACAATATAATTTAATTTTAGAATTAAATAAACAAATACTTTATAGACAAATATTTTATTAAAAATTTAATGAATAATTTTTAGATTTTTTAAACAAAACAAACTAATGAACAAATATAATTAAGGAATTTTAAAATTAAATAGAGGTAATGTGGTAATATACTTGGTCAAAATAGCTTATAAGCCAAAAAAAAAAAAAAAAAAAAGCAGGTTCCCCCAACTTATTTTTTTGGCTTATAAGCACAGCTTGATTTTAGAGCTTATAAGCTAGTTTGACTAACTTATAAACTCAGACAAACACCCTCTGAATATCCTAGAAAATCAATGTTCTAAGGTAGGTCACAAATGTAATAAGTGGCCTTAAGGTTCGAACTCAATAAGTCAATGAAGGAAACAAACTTTCTTGACTGCCATAAGGCTTTTGTATAACAACCATGATCCACAAATATCAATTTTGCAACACAAGCCACCGTTCTCTTATCTCATAAGCCACCTTGTAAGGGTAATTTGCAATATTCAGAAAACCGGACCAGCCCTTAACCCCATCAAGGTCTCGGTTCACGGTTTGACCAATCTGACTGGTTACATCGCGGTGGTCCAAAAAGTTTAAATTCATACAAACACACCCTTAAAACTCTTTCAGTCTACATAGGTTTAAAATATAGCAAATATACCCCTATGATATGTTTGGGTTTTGACGTTTCTGGCGAAATTTCTGTTGATTTTGACGTCCAAAATTCAATCCGACACCACCACCTGAACCACTGTCCTCCACTTTACAAAACCTCTCTAACCTCGAAACTTGGTAGCCCTCCGTTCGTTGGTTGTGACTTGCAAACACTCAACACCACCGTGATTGGGTTGACTTTACCAGCCAAATTTTGGCTTATCCCGATCTCCAAAATTCAATCAAACACCAACACCTAAACTATCGACCTCCATTCTACAAAACCCCTATAACACTGACTCTTGGTAGCCCCTTGTTTGTTGGTCATCACTCCCATATAATATATTGGGTTGAATTTTTCGGCCAAATTTGGCATCGAAAATTAAATCCAACACTACCCCTTGAATCACTAGTCTCCACTCTAGAAAAACCCTCTAACTCCGATACTTGGTAGCCCATCGTTTGTCGATAATCAAACTAGAGATTTGAATGAACTATGAAATTGAAATCTTGGACTGGAAAAAAGGCTGGTCCATGGTTGGACCGGTTCGACCGGCTAGTCTGGTCTGGTTTTCAGAGCATTGGTAATTTGTGACAAAAATCAACTAAACCTTTGGGGCGTTTTCTGGAAAAGCAGTATATATTTTCATTTTGTTAAGCCCTCTTATGTTTGAATTTTTGTCCCATTCCGCCCCGCCTGATTGAAAACCCTCAAGAATCGAGATTTAATAACTCTCTTCCACTCGCTTCGCTTAAAACGTTTCTCCGGTCTTCGATTTGAAGAAGACCAGAGAGACAAATCAAAACCCTAACCCTAAATTCAACAACAGCAGCAACAATGTCGGTGTCAAAGAGTTAAAAAAATGCTTTAATTTATAAACTACCGGATGCGCGTTACCATCCAAGATGGTCGTTAACTAGTCGGCAAATTTGTGGCCTTCGATCGTCACGTGAACCTCGTACTCGGCGACTGCGAAGAATTTCGCAGGCTTCCTCCCGCCAAGGGCAAGAAGAACAGCACCAGCGAGGAGTGCGATGACCGTCGCACTATCGGTCTCGTACTTCTCAGAGGCGAAGAGGTAATTTCCATGACCGTCGAAGGCCCTCCCCCTCCTGAAGAGTCACGTGCCTAGGCTGTCTCGGCCTCTGCCGTTGCTGGACCCGGCATTGGCCGAGCTGCCGGCCGTGGTGTTCCCAGCGCTCCGCTTGTCCAGGCTCAGCCCGGTCTTGCTGGACCAGTTCGCGGGGTTGGTGGTTCGGCTCCTGGCATGATGCAGCCGCAGCTTCTGTGCCTCCGTTGAGTTACCAGGCTGGTGTTGGTGGGCCTCCGGTGATTCGTCCCCCGGGTCAGATGCCGCCTGGGGCTTTTCCGGGACAGGGTCCACCCCCTATGGCGCGGGGTCTAGTGCCACAGGTGCCGACGCCTTCTGGGGTTAGGCCTCTGCAGCAATTCCAGATGCCGCCGCAGCAATTTGCTGGAGGGCCTCTGGCTCCTCCCCCTGCTAGGCCAGGAATGCTCAACTCTCTGCCTCCTCGTCTGGGGATGCCACCACCTCCTGGTGCTAGAATTCCAGGATTTGCATCGCCACATCTGGGTATGCCGCCACCGCCACCAGGAGCAACCGTAATGGGGTATGGTTCTTTGTTTAATTTTCAATTATGATGGGTTAATTGATTGAAATATTATATTATCACTGTACATTGTATGTTGATGTTGTGAGATTAGATGGTGTTAAGAATGTTTAGTTGTATGTATGAAATTGTTATTTGGGGAAATGTAGATTCAATATTGTATCTGATAGCAATGCATTTTGCTATATTATGGTGGGGCTTAGTTCCTGCCCTGTAACTAGCATTGCTTGTGATTTGACAGTAGCATCGCATGTAGCATTCTAATTGCAGAACAAACTCTGAAATCGTTTTCTATGCTTTGTTTTAACTTGTGGTCATTTACTGGAGAACTAGTTGAGGAGAAATGTTTTTTAGGATCTGGATCGTTTTGTAAGGTTTAAATTCTTTACGGACAAGTTTTTCTGAAATCTTCATGAAACAAAATTTTTGAACCTCTGAGGTGTGGAATATGCTAACATTAGTCATCTTGTGTAATAGATCAGTGTTTAAGATTTAGAAATATTATTATTAGGCTTTGAATATGTGGTGTTCAAATTTTTCCTAGTGATATATATGCCTTTTCTTCCTTGGTGCTCCTTCACAATATTTTTGATTAATTAGACTATGGTGTATGTTGTGCAAGGATTTTTTTCTCAGATGCTCCATGTTTTGTCCTATTTTCTTACTCAAACTTATGATGGTTCAGTTTTTAGCATGATCCTTAAACAACACTTAAGAACAAGTGCAACATATGGAGAGATAAATATGTTAACCTGAAGCTTGAATGAAGTTTTTAATACCTTAGGATATGAATAATTAAAAATAAAAATTTATGATAATAAGTCATTTTTTTTTTCTAGATATATATAAGTGATATAACACATAAGATACTGGAAAGAACATTGGTAACAAACGAAAACAGTTTCATCAATTCAAAATATAAGAATTAAAACAAATCTTAAAATGTTTCTTGTTAATCCTTCATTTAGAAATTAAAGAATTTGCAGAAGGTAATTAAAATGAAGGCCAATAGTACTGTAATCCTTACCATCCCCAATCCCTTGAGTTTTCCAAGTTGTTAGCCATGGCTTCATGGTCACGTTTGTGTTCGTGAATTGTAATCTCAAAATGATCTTGAATTCAGTAGATGAGATGACATATATTGGAGATTAAATCCATTAAATTGAGAACATCTCTATATTTTAAATTGTACCATGAAGCACTGCACTAGATTGCCATATCACAAGTTAATTTGAATTAATAAGAGTTACAGTTTCTTTAGTTAGCATTAGACATGTAAATGGGACAAGCTAGCACGACACGGCACAACATGAGTCTAGCACGGTGTGAATACTGTAGCAATATGACATGAACATGATATTGGAGTCGGGTTGAATTAATGTTACCTTGCATTTAGCCCTTCTTTTTCGGTGTTTTATGTTAGACTTCACCCAATTCTTTTCCTTGTTTAATCCCTTTTCCTTCACTTCTTCCATTCTTCTAGATAACATTCTTCACTCTAGTGCTTGGTGAAGAACCCATGTGAGCGCTAAAGTGACTCAGATGGCGCTTGAGTGGGTTTTGTTGGCCAAAAAAATGTTAATTTTTTTAAATGAACTTTTACATATTTTATTTTATTATTTTATTATTTAACTTGATTATTCTAATAAATTTGATTTATTTAATTTAATTAATTTGCAATAAGATATAATTATTAATATTATTTATTATTATAAATAAAACTGTAATATCCAATTTTATTTTTCCTTAATTAAATATAATTTAAATGAAATTCCAGTATCTCATAATTCAATATAATTTCACTAAATAAAGGAGAATTATTGTTAATTTAATATTGGCATTTTCTAAATTTAAATAAAAGTACTATTTATTTTCAATTTATTTTGGAATATTTTTGAAGTTACTAAAAAAGCACTTTTTTTTTTAAATTGAGATTTATTTATTTATTTAATATATAATATTGGAATTTAATTTAAATTTCATTTAATTGAGGAAAAACAAGAATAAATTATAAGTGCTAGAAAATGCATTTATACCTAGTGTTTTATTGGTATTATTTGTAGGAAATTAGGTTCAAGTTGTGGAATTTGGATTAATTATTTCGTAAATATATTTTATGGGATCATGGGTATGTTTTGTAAATTTACAAAATATACCCATGATCCCATAAAATATATTTACGAAATAATACCCATGATCCCATAAAATATATTTACGAAATAATTAATCCAAATTCTACAACTTAAACTTAATTTCCTACAAATAATACTAATAAAACACTGGGTATAAGTGCATTTTCTAGCATTTATCAGTAAATATTAAAATAAAAAATAATTTAGTTATTTATATTATATTAAAAAAATATATATTTTCCAAAAGTAAATAGATTAAATGAAATAGCATTTTTTTGGGTTCATAATGTCCACTCTTGCTAAGGTGGAAATTAAGCCATTTGTTTGGTTTTTTTTTTTGTCTTTCAAGGCTCTAGAGTGAAGGGTTTAAGTGGTGGAAGTGATGTGAAAAAAGCGGGGTAAAAATGGAAAAATTTGAAGATGGTCTTACATAAAAGAACCATAAAAAGGAGGTCATATTGCAATTCATACCCATAAAAAGGTTTTGTGTAAGTAATTTTCCCTATCATTTGATTTCTTTGCCTTTATTAAATGTTTTAATTATCGAAAGCTTTTTTGTACTTTAATGGCAATAACTCTCTTAAACATAAATTAAAAAAAAATATGTAAAGATAATTGAGAATTGAGTTTTCAAAAGACTTTTAAAGTTTTAAAATTAAGAATTAATTAAGTTGTTAAGAATTGATATTAATGTAGTGATATTGAAAGATATTGCCTGATCTTTATAAATATTGACTAAAAGCTTAGAAATGTATCAAGTTGTTCGAAATCCTATAATGTTATTGGTATGTGGAGAATGAATCATCATTATGGGTTATATTCATTAGAAAAAGTTTTAAATTATTTTTTAACCCACAAGTGACTGCCTTACAATGCTTGGATTTCAATGGGTTGGGCTTTACTTTATTCTCTCTCATATGGAGATGTTAAGCCTAACAAATTAGACCCAAAATTTTTTTGCAATAAAAAACTTAGATAACTATCTTATCTTCATCTTGTTCTTCATCATCCAACAACCAAAAATGAGAGAGAGAGTGTGTTTCCAGCTGCTATCATTTCTACACCAGCCATCATTCATTTTCTTTCTACCACCATATATGTTTGAGAGGCAAAAACAAAGAGAAACTGTGAAGAAATATGAAGATAAGATAAAAAACTATTTGGGTTTTTTATTGCAAACAAATTTTGGATCTAATTTGTTAGGCTTAACGCCTTCATATAGAAGGGAATTAACTAAAGCCCAACTCAACAATAACCTCTTTCATGTACTCTCTACCATGATGAAATTAATTCTCATCTCATCCAAAGTCAAAACAGGTTGATAATCAGTTTGCACATAATACCTAGTAGTACTAGAAGTTGATTTTATCTCACTTTTTCTACTCAAAATAGCCCATAGTGATGATTTATCCCGCTTATATTCTCAATGACATTGTAGGTTGTAAGAATAACTTGATATGTTCTCAGCTTTTGTGTATAATCATTTTAAAATTAATGCAACATACTTTCAAAATTATTGACATCAACCTTGATTCTCAATAAGTTAATTAATTCTTTGTTTTGAAAATTTAAAGGGTTGTTGATAACTTAATTCTCAGTTATTCTTATATTAATGGTTTTTATTTATGTTTAAGAGGGTTGCTATTAAAGAGGTACATTAAGTTTGGTACTTAGAGCATCTCCAATGATGCTTTTTATTTTAAAGAATATATTTCATATAAAAAAAAAACGTATTTATTAATTTTTAAATATAAAGAACAAAATTTTTATTCAAATCCAATTGATTCCTTAAATTTTGATTCTTCATTTTGCATTTTTCCACAAAGCATTTATGATTTTAATTTTTTTNAAATTAATTAATTCTTTGTTTTGAAAATTTAAAGGGTTGTTGATAACTTAATTCTAAGTTATTCTTATATTAATGGTTTTTATTTATGTTTAAGAGGGTTGCTATTAAAGAGGTACATTAAGTTTGGTACTTAGAGCATCTCCAATGATGCTTTTTATTTTAAAGAATATATTTCATATAAAAAAAAAACGTATTTATTAATTTTTAAATATAAAGAACAAAATTTTTATTCAAATCCAATTGATTCCTTAAATTTTGATTCTTCATTTTACATTTTTCCACAAAGCATTTATGATTTTAATTTTTTTCTTCATAGTTTTTTTTCAAGAAAGAGACTTAATAGGGGAGAGAATTAATAAATAAAGTGCATATAAACTTATGATTTATTAATTAAAAGTAGGATAGAAAGTGAAATTTGACTCTTTAGATGTGGAGAGTCAAACTTACTCTTTAATTTATATTTAAAGAATAAAAAGTCTATTAGACTATGGATAAACTTTTTATAATAAAGAGTTTGGGTCATATATAGAGTCATTTGGAGATGCTCTGACTTTTTTTTCTTAATTTTAATTAATAAATTACAAATTTCTTTGCATTTTATTTATTAATTCTCTTTTTATTAAGTCTCTTTCTTGAGAAAACGTTTTTCCTCCCCACAACGGTCTTTTGAGTTGTTTATATATTCATGCTCTATTTTCTTTTTTCTAAAACATAAATGCTTTGTGGGAAAATGCAAAAGGAAGAATTAAAATTTAAAGAGTCTTTTAGATTTTAATAAAAATTTTGTTATTTATATTTAGAAATTAATGAAGATATTCTTTATTTATATGAAAGATGCTCTTTGAAATAAAGAGCACTATTAAAGATGCTCTTAGAACATCTCCAATAGCGCTCTATATTTTAAAGAGCATCTTTCATATAAATAAAAAGTATCTTCATTAATTTGTAAATATAAAGAACAAAATTTTTATTCAAATCCAATGCTCTTTAAATTATGAGACTTAATAGAGGAGAGAATTAATAAATAAAATGCATAGAAACTTGTAATTTATTAATTAAAATTAGGATAGAGAGTGAAATTTGACTCTTTAGATGTGGAGAACGCAACTCACTCTTTAATTTATATTTAAAAAATAAAGAGTCTGTTGGACTCTTATTTTTATGGATAAACTCTTTATAATAAAAAGTTTGAGTCATATAAATAGTCATTTGGAGATGCTCTTAAGAGATTTAATATAGGTAGAGACATTAAATGATAGTATAATTGATGTAGGCCAAAAAAAAAAATAAATATTAGGACAATTAATACAAGCAAAAATTTAAATAGGATAGATAACGTTTGTTGGACTAAATACGAAAGGATTAAGGAACCCAAAACAAAAGGCCCAGCAAAGGAAAAAGTGTCAAGCCCAAAAAGGGCAAATAAGAGCAACCCATGAAGAAACATAAGATGGTCCAAATGGCAAAGGGGTAAAGTCTACGTGATATGTAAAAATCCATTATCATAAGAACAAGGAAGTGGGAAGGAACATGAATCATTATCATAAGAGTAATGCTACAGTTATCGATGGGTGTGCGCCGAATTTGTGTACCGAATGACGTGGCACAATCCTGACCGTTTATTTATTATCAGTTAATATTAATCAACGGTCAGGATTTTGTCACGTCATTCGGTGCACAGATTCGGTGTAAACTTTTCAGTAACTCTAGCATTTTCCTTATCATAAACTCTAGGAGTCATGGGGCTGAAATAAGATGGTTATTTTATTCTCTTTGATCATAAAAGGTATAATGAATAAACATTAATGCTGTGTTTACAAATAAAAGAATAAAATTGAGAAAATAATTTTGACTTATGCTCTTCGTGTAATATATGACCACTCATGATCATCGAAACCTTTATAAGCCTGCTAGTAACAAACTAACCATCCACTAAGGTGACAATGAAATGAGAAGAGTTACATTCAAAAATTAAAACAAACTTCATCATCAATCAGGGAAGGAAAGTCTGAAGTAAATTTGTGCTTAGTATTCACCGATTAGACACCATAAGGAAGCCTATCGAAACAGTGTTCCCTAAACGAACTTTCCTATATTCAGCATATACTTGGAGATTGAGAGTAGATGAGTCTTGGAGTATCCAACAAAATGCTTCGATAAGAATATCTAAAAAATGTTCACATAAAGGGGAGAATTGATCACAATTCACAAATCTGTCAACACTATCTAACTCATCTTCAAAAACGAAATCTAGATGTTTATAGATGATGCCCAAAAAGGTGGGAGCCAATGGAAACCGAAAACCTTGAGTAATCCGAATGGCCAGTGGAACTAGATGACTTTAAATAGAATCTCCAATTGTCTTGCAGAAAACATATTTGCTTAACCACAAACAGAGCATTGCCTCTAAAATCACAACCAAAACTTGAACCTGCAACAAACCAAAAATCTTTATAAACAAAAACAGATTGGGGAAATTACAAGGATTTTGGGTTTGTTGCATGTCCAGGTTTTGGTACTGTTTGTTGTCTTGAGGCAAGGCTCTTTTTGTTAGCTGAGCAAATACAGTATTAGAAGGGTGGTGATCGCATTCTCTCTCTTTTCTTAATTATAAATTTGCAAAAATGGTAAACGGACATGAATCACACAGATTGCTATACATAAAAAATGAAAATGATAAATAGAAAACATAAACGAGCATACCCATACTTGATGGACATTTTTCAGTTCTCGGTCTCATTCGATGAACAACTTTAGGTTAGGTCCTTATTTTGTTTTGTGTCTTATCCTTCTGGATTCTCGATTTCTGAAAGAAAAAAGTAAAATTTTAATGTAGTTTTCCTAATAAAATACTTAAATCGTAAAAATCCAATGTTAAGCCCAAATAAGTCCAGTCATGTCAAGCCCATAAAGCTCATTCGTGCTAAGCCCATAGAGCATGTGTGCTTGGGCTTTGGGCCAGCACAACATTGCACGGTCCATTTGTGATGTGCTTATTATTGCTTATGCTGGCCGTCCTAGCCCAACACAATTGACCAAATGGGCCCAGCACAACCCATAATACATATCTGGTTAGTGTCATATTAATCTAGAGTTTATGTTTTATTGTTAAACTCATTAGAAATGAAACCGGAATTTCAGCATGTTCCTGAACTATCTCTTGCACATCTGATGTTTGATATTCTGTGCAATTACATTTTGGAAGCTTTGACTCTATGATTAATAAGTTGCCAGGGTCTTTAACTTAAGCATGCTGGTTGAAATGTGTTGCATTGTTCTACTAGTATCTAAATGTAAAACTATTGTATCTGTTGCTTTAAGTGGATTATTATTATTAACCTATTATTGTGTTTGTGTATTATTTTTCACCGTCTCTCACATGGTTTGAGTTGTTGCATAATGTAAGCAGTTTGTTAATTTGCTACATTCATCCCTGTAGAAACCACAATGTCCATGTGTTGCCTTGTTGTGGCAGTGATATTTTTTTTCTTTTACCTGGAAAATCATTTATCAATCTGGCGTCCTTTCTTTTTTACCAATATATTTTTTATGCTAGAAGTTTGACAAGCTAGAAGTTATTACATAAATGAATTAATCTGTGATACAACAAAGATTCAAACATGTAAAAGGATTAGTTAACAGTAATGCCGAATGATTCTGGTTTTAGATTTTCAATTATGTTGGATTCATTGTTTGAATTATGTATCATCTCTCGCACTTTGTTTTTATATTTTTATTGTGTTTATAGAAATGCTTTGCTATGTGTGGGGAATTGACAATGCTCAGCATATTATTTTGTGTTCTTGGGAATTTGGACAATCCTCAACAAACACTCAATATATCTGCAACCTGTGATTATGGATATGCCTGCATCAACATATACCCAAAAAAAAAAAAAAAAACAATCATGATAATAATTGCTTAAGATTTAGCAAGATTAGTTTGAACTTTTGTAGTTGCCATATATGACTTTCAGTGTGTGTTTTCAAAATTTTCTAGTGTTTCAGGGGAAAAAAAGAAAGAAAGTACATCCTATTTTCTCTTAAATTTTCAAAATTTGCTTTTCTGGGTTTGTTAAATTGTTAATGAATCAAATTGATTGAGCTTGTTTCAGCCTTGCTTTAGTGATGCAGTTTCAGTGATTACATTGGTGGAATTTGTATTTTGTTAAGGTTATGTTTAAGTGTAGAGTTCCATAGAAGGAAGATTTGTTTTTTATTTTTGTTATTTTATCATTAGAAGTGAAAATGCAATTCAATCAATGGTTTATTTCATATTTTTTTTTTTAATTTTTTTTTCACCTTTTTTGGTCTTAGAATTTAGAATTTCGGGCATGTCCTGACAATCTCTTGCTAATCGGATGTCTGATACTACTCTTTGCAGATACATTGTAGAAGCTTCGCCTCTATAATAATGAGTTAACAATGTCTTTAAACTTAAGCAATTACCGGTCGAAATCTCTTGCATTGTTTTGCTAGTTTCAACCGCTTGCTTGACGAAATTTGACTTTCATTTTCTTGATTGTAGCGGGTTTGTGCCACGAAGTTCTCAATTGGAGTTTTTGTGTCGCGCCTAAACTTGCTTGAAGTTTGCTAATGGTTGGAAACATTACAGATCCTCTTCTTCCCTCCCCAGTGTTTTTTTTTATTTTTTTTAATGGTGTTGTTTACAGTACAAATTTTTGTCTTCCTAGTGTTCGCCACGGAAACAAAAACGGTTGCGTAGACATATATCCTGATTTGTAGATTGTTTCAAGAGGATGATGTCAACCTAGTATAGTGTTTATGCAGGATTTCTGCGCCCTCTCTGGTTTATGTTGTTGCCTAACATAACATTTTACTAGATTTTTCTGGTACTGAGAGAATCTCAATTTTTATCCCTATGGTTCAGTTGACTAAAGTCAAGGACACTCATTTCAATATCAGCATGTGGTCCTCGCTTAAAAGGACGGTATTGACTGAGAAACATTTGAAATGAGACTGAATACCCCTTTAACAAGTAATGAGAATTGCATTACACAAATAATACTAATGTATTTGTATTTGAATCACTTTCCTTCAACATGTTACACATTAGTATCAATGTAATGCGGTTTTCGTTGTCTTTTAAGGGTATTTTTGTCATTTAATATAGTTGCCTTTGCTAACATTTTGCTGTCTTTACTTTTTTTTTTTTTTTTGTTGGTATGTTCCTATTTTACTAGTGAATGTCAATATGCAGGCTCCAAATCAATTGTAGGAATGTTACAGGGCTGACTAGGAATTAATGTTAGAGGGCAAGAAAGTAATTTAATATTAATTCTAGGAAAACTAATTCAAGGGATTGTAAATATTTAATATACATATGCAAAAAATATAAGAGTTGGGTCAAATCTTGAAATATAACCACAATTCAGTTAGTCAAAACTAAAAAATAGCATAACTAATGAATGTTTTTTGTTTAGGTTTGCCCGTGATAGTTATTGTATATATAGCGTTGCTCTTACCAGTTATATATGTATGCTTCATTTTCCTAATTCTACTTTGAAACCAGACAATGCTTTGATTGTAATGAACTTACTGTTATTTCTTTAATAAAAATAAAATTTTTAAGAATTTATATAATATTTTAGTTTATTATTTTATGCAAATTTGGTGAAGTTTTGATCGTCCACAATATTTTTGAATGTAGCAGGTTGCCCTTGAATATTGGACAATTGAGGTAATACCATGTAAAAGCGTGGGCATGGAATCTTATTTGTTTTTTTTGAATACATGATTCAATACCTACTATCATGATCATATTGTCGTTTTTAAAAGGAATAATCCAGCTATGCCTTATCAAAGGAATAAATCTTTTTCATATAATGTGTAGAAATCCATTAGTAATTTATTCGACCATCTCAACCATAAATTCAAGGTCTGCATGTACGAAGATCATCAGTAAGACATATTTGAATTAGAGAAGAGTGATCATCGCGAGATGGCTTCAGCGCAAGTTCAGCTCCCACACAACCTCGATGCATTCTTCAAGAGGCAGACTCACAATTAACAAGTCCTCCGACAATCTGATTGAGCAGCTCAACGGTGAATCTTCTTGAACCAAAACAAACTGGCAAGTCCCATATATCTTACAGATTGTTTTTGTATCACTTCAATACTGTTTTTATTATAAGCACCATTATTAAGTTCAATACTAATACTTAGTATAAAATTATATTACTGCAAAGATTTTCGGTTGATAAGCTTTCTGGTGCGAACACCTTTGAGATTTATGCAAGGGGTCTCACTATTGCTTGGGAAACGATGAACGTTATTGGAAGTGGACTTACATCAAGACACAAAAGTATATAATTCTACTTTAACTTTTTATGTTAATGAGATTTCAATGTGGTTCAGTTGGACTTATCTATAGTTAAAAGAGTTTATTTAAAGGCATAAGCAATTTTATTTTTAGGTTGTTTGATTGTATTTCAAAATGTTTATTGAAATTTAAATCACTATTTACCCACTTTGAGAATATTCAAAATGTGAGCTTCTCTCGTAAGCTCTTTTTGAGCTTATTCAAAGTTTTAAATTTAAAATACTTATCTTGTTTTACAAATTTGACTTGCTTATGAAACCCATTTTTATAAACTCTATTCAAATGAGGTGTTCCAAATGAACGCTGCTTCAATTGTAATTAATTTTGTTTTTGCATCCTCCTGTTCAAGTGAGGTGGCTAAACTAGAAAGTCTGTTGGCTTGATGTGAGCAGAAATTCCCTACCAAAATCTCACTCCAAGGCATAATTACGGAGTTTGGTTTTCTTAATGAAGTTGAAAGAATGTGAAGGATTTCAAACCATCCAGTGAACTTGAAACTCACCCTCGCCAATCAAACTCCGATGGAACACATGTTGGATTAGATGAAGACGGACACGAATTAGTGAATGGAAACAAGAGCAGAAAAATAATATTTGTTAAGAGGAATTGACTGCAGAATCAATACAAAGATAAATGAGAAAAGACATTGCCTTTTATAGGCTTACAGGCTACACAGGTGGCCATGACTCCATGACTCCTAATTACTAAAGCACTACATAAAATACTTGCGCCTTACTTCTTTCATCACGTCACCTAATTAATAGCCACTAAACACTTGGACATTTCAACTCCAGCAAAAGACTTATTTGCCCTTAAGACTTTGAATCACTCTCAATACTCCCCTTTGATTCAAATCTGAAACCCATGTGCAATCTGAGTAGTCATGCTTGGCCTGAGAGAGAGACTTGGTCAGAACGGTCGACCTGTTCATTGTTCACACAAGCTTTAATGAAATCATTCCATTTGTTACCAACTCGAATGAATTGATAACGGAGGTCAATATGTTTGGTTCTACTATGGAAGGCGGTTTTTTGTCATTGCAATAGTTCTCTCTTGTCACAAAAGTTTTTGTTGCGCTACTTGCTCTTGATGAAAATCACAAGAAGTCTTCTAACCATACTCTTGACAGCTAAGAAGTTGCTGCAATGACTCTGCCTCTGAGTTGATAATGCTACAACTTCTTGCTTCTTTGAACTCCATGAAATTGCTCCAAAACCAAGGCATAAATGACATGAAGTGCCTCATCAAGATTCAGCTTTTCATTCACATTCATTGGGTGTCTGCCACTTTGCAATCATCATATTAAATCTCTTTAAAAATCCATAGCTATTTCCTTTGTGAAATAAAAATTCCATCTACATTTTGTTTCACCTCAAGACCAAAATAATGCAATAGACCCAATCTAACATCCAAATTTCTTCATCAGCAAGATTTAAATTCAGCAACAGTAGCCTCACATGATCCCATATATATTATATCATAAAAATAAAGACACACCACCAAAAAGTCATTTTTACCTTCCTTCTTCAAATAAAGATTTGCTCATTGTCACTCTTCAAATCCATTTTCTTTAAAATAGGAGTCAATTTTTGCATACCATGACCATTGAGCTTGCTTCAAACTGTAAAGTGTCTTTTCAACCTGTAGACTTTATTTCATTCCACTAACTATACAACCTTCAGGTTGTGAGACATAAACTTCTTCTTCCAATTCACCATTCAAAAAAGCAGACGACATCAATTGATAGATAGGCCAATTAAGTTAAGCACCCAGCTAAAAGGTTCTCACTTTTTCAAAGCATGCAACAGGGAGAACGTTTCTTCAAAATCAATTCCTTGCTGTTGGGAATATCCCTTCGCAACCAACCGAGCCTTGTGCTTCTGTATACTTCCATTTGCATGGTATTGTTTCGATACCCCATTTGAGCCCCATGGCATTTTCTTCAGGCAAATTCACCAAATCCCATGTCTCATTTTTTTAATTGCCAGCAGCTCTTCTTCCATGCATTACACCATTCTGACTTTTTCACAGCTTCCTCAAAACTATAGGATCTGAAGTAAATAGAGCAAATGTGCAGGTTTCATAAATCTCCCTCAAGGATTGGTTTTTCTTGGAGTAGTTTCATTAGAAAGTCAGAGGATGAATCAAAATTGTTGGTGTTGAACCATTTGTGGATCATCAGAATCTTCTGAACTTGAATCTGCTCCTTTTCTTCTTCCAGGCCCAACTTGCATCTTCATTAAACATCACATCCGTACTAATAATCATCTTGCCACTGACAGGTTATATAGTCTATATGTTTGGATTGTGGACTATATCCAATAAAAATGCATTTTTCAGATTTTTTATCAAGTTTTTGAGACTGTGATTTTATCAAAGCATAAGCTATACAACCAAAAACTTTTAAGTGGCTTACTTGCGGCTTTCTACCTTTCCAAGCTTCATATGGTGTTTGGTTCAAAACAACTTTTGTAGGAGAAATATTGAGAATGTACACTACGGTTGCAACTGCTTCTCCTAAAAAATTATCCGGAAGATTTTTTGCTTTCAACATACTTCTGGCCATTTCAACCACTGTTCGGTTCTTCCTTTCAGCAACACCGTTTTGCTCCGATGTGTGTGGTGCAGTAAGTTCCTGTGAATTCTATTTTCCTCACAAAAAACATTAAATTCAGTTGAAAGAAATTAACCTCCTCTGTCTGTACGAAGTGTCTGAATGAAACACTTGCTTTGCTTCTCAACAACTGCTTTGAATTTCTTGAAATTATCAAAAGCTTCAGACTTGAATTTCAAGAAAAAAACCCAACTCATGCGACTAAAGTCATATGTGATCAGCAAAAAATATCGACTCCCACCAAAAGACTCAATACTCATAGGCCCACATAAGTCAACATGCAATAACTAAAGATAACTGGAAGCTCTCCAAGATTTTCCTACAGGAAAACTCTTTCTATTTTGCTTTCCATAGACACAACCTTCACAAAAGTCAAGATTATCAATTCTAGGCAACCCAAAAACCATCTCTTTTTGACTCAACAATTTCAACCCATTTATATTTAAGTGTCCATAATGCAAATGTCATAATTTAGCCTCACTACATCCTTTAGCCATCAAAGCAGAATCTTCAACAGTTGAAACTTCAAGTGGAAACATTTTATTACTAGCCATTTTAACAGTAGCAATAATCTGGCCTGATTTTTTTTATCCTTAATAACACACAACCCATCATTAAACACAATGCAATATCCCCTAATCATTAGTTGCCCAATACTTAGTAGGTTATGAGTCAAACTAGGAACAAACAATACATTAGGCAATAATTTGACTTTACCATGACTAGTGATGGAAATTGTACCTTTTCCTTCAACTTGAATCTATTTGTTATCTCCTAACCTTAGGGGTGTTCAAAAGCGGTTAACCAAACCGGTTAACCGCTTTTCTAAATAGAACTGGATTTTTGGTTCGGGAAAATTCCTAAACCAAAACCGAACCGGTTTTAGGAAAAACCGGTTTTTCGGCCAAAAAACTGGTTAACCGTTTTAAAAAAAGCGGTTAACCAGTTTTGAACCGGTTTTCCCTTTTTTTTGATAATTTTTTTTTTTAATTTTGTCCTAAATTAAATTGTAAATATAGACAATACATTGGGAACTAAGAAAAAAATTTTGGGTTGGGATTTTAGATTGAGTGAATTAGGGATTTATTTTAGTTTAGGTTATTATTTATTTATTTAATTTAATAATTATATATATATATATTTGAAAAACCGGTTTAGAAAACCGGTTTTCGGTTAACCGTTTCTAATTTTTCTCAAACCGGTAACCAAACCAAAAATTTGGTTTTTTGAATTTTTCGAACCGTATCCGAACCATTTTTTCGGTTAATCGGTTTTTCGGTTCGGTTAGCGGTTCGGTTCAGCTTTTGTATTTTTTTGAACACCCCTACCTAACCTCACTTTTGACTTTTGTGACTCATCAAGTTCCTTGAACAATGATCTTGTTCCCGTCATATGATTAGAACATCCACTGTCCAAGAACCAAACATCATCAGAGACTACATTATTACAAAAATGGGCCATGAAAAGCTTACTGTCTTCATCTGCCTTCTCTGCGAAATTTGCTTGACTATTGGCATTCTTTTGCTTAGCCCAACAATCAGCTTCTTTGTGGCCAAGTTTGTTGCAATAGTGGCACCAAATTGAACTCTTATTCTGCCTGTATTCACCAAATTGTCCTCTTCCTCTGCCTCTGCCACGTCCTCTACCATGAAAACCACCATAATTATCGCCTCTGCCTTGTTTCTTCTCAGAAAAATTTTCCGCCTTGCCCTTCTGAGATGACTCCACCTTCACTTGAAATGCTTTTTCCTCATTTTTGTCATGCGATCTATTCAGCCTTTCTTCATGAGCGTGCAAAGAACTCATTAATTCATCAAAAGAGAAATAAGATAAATCATGAGACTCCTCAATTGCAGCAACCACATGTTCAAAATTTGGAGTGAGACTCCTCAAGATTTTTGCAACTATGATTTCATTAGTGATTTTTTCACCATACGACTTCATTTTATTAACAAGGGTAGACACACGAGACAAATAATCTTGCACAGATTCATTGTTTTGCATAAGCAAATTTTCAAAATCACGACAGTAAGTTTGCAATTTTACCGTAATTACCTTTGCAGACCCTTGATATTCATTCTTTAAGATCTTCCAAGCCTTTGTTGTAGTTTCTACTACTGCAATTCTCGAATGACTCATGTATCGCTTGTTGAATAAAGAACAAGGCTTTGGAGTATTCAATTTTTTCTCTTCATCTGAAAGTACTTCATCAGTAATGCCATGCTCAAACACGTCCCATAACTCTTGAGACGTGAACAAGGTTCTCATTTTGATGCTCCAAAACTCATATTTCTCACCATTGAAGATGGGTATGAGTGACTGTGTGGAGGTTGAAAGCCCATTTGCTACCATTTAGATCTCTCACGTGTTTCACTGTTTCTCACTTTTTTTTTTGTGTTCGCCCAGTCAAGACCGAAACCTGGCTCTGATACCACAAATGTTGGATTAGATGAAGACGGACACGAAGTAGTGAATGGAAACAAGAGCAGAAATAATAATATTTGTTAAAGAGGAATTGAACTGCAGAATCAATACAAAGATAAATGAGAAAAGACATTGCCTTTTATAGGCTTACAGGCTACACACGTAGCCATGACTCCATGACTCCTAATTTTACTAAAGCACTACATAAAAATTACTTGCACCTTACTTCTTTCATTATGTCACCTAATTAGTAGCCACTAAACACTTGGACTATTTCAACTCCAGCAAAAGACTTATTTGCCTTTAAAGACTTTGAATCACTCTTCAATAACACAAACAAGATTTGAGTAGATTGCAAGAAAACAAATGGTCATACGTCCCCGTTGGCGTGATTTTGACTAATTACGGTATGACTGGGGACATGGAAATCTCTATGTATGAGCACGGTTCACAGTGGAAGAAAGGGATTGTTGTCAATAAAATAATCATTTGCCCCCTGAGGGCGCTACGAAACTGAACATGAGGATAATCAACAATGGGACGTTTACAACTAAAAGTTTCTAGATTGATGATAAATAATTTAGTTGGCATGCGTCTCAGGTTGTACTAGTAGCTCTCACTATGATTTTGTAATAAATAAAAATTTGAGAGTAATATATGTGATAATAAACAACAGCAATAATATGGGATTGCTTCATCAAAAATTACCCTCACTTTAGTTTCTCCATTGATCTACATCAAAATCTAAGCTAGTTTTGACACATTTTATGACGTGAAATCATCCTTCAATTAAGTGTATGATGAAATTATGTTCTTGTAACTAAACACGACATAAATGAAATTATGTTCTTGTAACTAAACGTGACATAAATGCTCCCAATGTTTAAAACTCTTTGGCTACTAAACAGAGTAACACAAGTCAACTAAAGTCAACATAAATAAGGGCATTTACATAATCTTGGAAGACTAATGATCTAACCCTATGAATCAAGGGGTATTAGGGCCTTTTTACTTCAACAAAATATTAAAATATAATTATCTTTCTAAGCAATTAACAATTTGGTAAATAATAAAAAAGGTAAAATGGAATTTTTGTTTTTAATTTAATATTAAATAAAAAATTGGACAGAATTGTTAAATTTAACTTAAGATAGGGGTTATTTTTTTCATACTTTTGCAAAACCTTGGTGGTATTTAAAATTATCTTATCTCTCAGGGGGGTCGTCAGATGCAAACTCCTCATCCTTATGCGCCCAAAATTTTTTAGTTGGGGATGTTGAAAATAAAAGGATATATTGAGTTGGGACAGGATCGCTGTTGGCTCCATATGTTGTGTTAGTACAACGCTAAGATTATCACACCAAATCACATGTAAGGGCTCTGTGTTCAGCCTCTATCGAAGACAAAGCAACAAATTTTTGCTTGCGAGAACTCCATTGAATTAGGTTAGGTCCCAAGTAGATGCAATACCTGTTTGTGAACCTCCTATCATTAAGATTACTTCCCCAATCTGCATCCATGTAGCATTCAACACAAACAGTAGCTGTTGGTTTGAATTGTAAACCATGGAATTGAATTCCTTTTATGTATCTGAACACTCTTTTGGAGGCTTGCCATTGAAGTTTAGTTGGTGCTTGAAGAAATTGACTAAGCTTGTTGACTGTGAAGCTTATGTCGGGTCTAGTTAATGTCAAATATTGTAAGGCTCCAACTGTACTTCTATATAAACTGGGATCTTTGAATAATTCACTATCAGAGGAGAAGAGTTTGGTTTTAGCAGCCATGGGAGTTGGACAAGGATGAGCATCTTGCATCTTTGTTTTGGTTAGTAAATCACTAATATATTTGGTCTGCTTTAGATGAATACCCTCAGCATTTCTAGTTGTTTCTATCCCAAGAAAATAACCAATAGAGCCAAGTGTTTTTAGAGAGAGCGTCACAAGTTGCAAGATGGAAGCATGGTCTGATCTAGTGATGAGAATGTCATCTACATAAATAAAAATGTAGAGAACTTGAACTAAATCCTTGAAAATGAAGAGGTTGGAGTCTGATACTGAATTCTGAAATCCTCTAATTCAATAAGGCTTGCTTGAGTTTGTCAAAGCAAGCTCTTGGAGCTTGTTTGAGACCATACAAAGCCTTACTAAGTTTCCACACATAAGAAGAGAACTTAGGGTGTTCAAAACTAGTAGGCTCACTCAGTAGACTGTTTCACTCAAAATTCCATTAAGGAAGGCATTATTAACATCAACTTGTTGTATATCCTATCCATTTGAGATAGCAAGGGTAAAAATGATCCTGATGGTGGAGGGTTTGATAACAAAGCTAAAGGTTTCAAAGTAGTCTAGACCAAGAGTTTGCTAGAATCATTGTGCCACCAACCTGGCTTTATACTTTTGTAATGAACCATCAACATGGAATTTGGTGCGAAATACCCATTTATTGCCTACAACATTCATTTTAGAGGTTCTAGAGACAAGTGTTCATGCATCATTTTTTAGATGAGCATTGTATTCCTCTTACATAGCCGCTTTCCACTCATTACAAGCAAGAGCTTCATTCATAGAAGAAGGTTTAGGTTGGGTAGTAAGAAGCTTGGAAGTGACTAGGGCATTACTATTTTGGTGAGCAGATTTTGCTCAGGTGAGCATAGGATGTAGATTAGTTGTCAATGGTAGGCTAGGGACAGGTAAGTCTCCGGGATGAGCAGGAATAGGTGCTGAGTGAGAGGATAAGGTAGAAGTGATAATGGACTAGGAAGAGGTAGAGGTAGGTATTAATGTATTTTAGGGTAGGTTAGAAGTAAATTTGTATTAGGTAAAAGTAGGAATCTAAGATGAAGATAGATCAACTACAAGATGACAGTCAGGAGACTCCTTAGACAAAGAAGCCTGGGTAGTTACTGTGAAAGGTTTAGAGACTAAATTGGCAGGTGGAAAACAGGTGAGATCCACAATAAGAGGACTTTTTGGGTACTGTGAAACAAATGGATGATTTTGAGTGTTTTGAGTGTTAGGAGGTAGAGATGAATTGGTTGGAAAAGACTTACATGATGAGCATGACATAGAAGAGGTATCTTGCAATTTAGAGTTAGAGTAGAGAAATTTGGTATATAATTTAAATGATGAGAAAGAGGAGTAGTAGATAGTGAAACTTGCTTACCAACAGCTAAAGCAAGGAGAGTAGACGAGCAGAGCTTTGCTGAAGAAACTTTGTTGTTTGGATCATTTGTACGAGGCAAATATACAAAAGGAAAGTTGCCTAAGGAGGAGGTGTTATTGGTATCATTTGAGGGCCCATGTGTTGATGCAGGTGATGGAAAACTAGCGGCAAAAGGAAACTATGTTTCATTGAATTGAACACTAGGTGTAATGATAATTTTTTCTTTAGTAGTGAGTCATTTATAGCCTTTATGGACAAGACTATAACCAACACATACACATTTAGAAGAGTGAAAATTCAATTTATGTTTATGAAAATCCCTTAAATAGGGAAAGCAAGCACAATCAAAGACTTTAAGGAAAAATAAAGAGGAATTCTACCAAACAAAATTTGATAAGGAGAGATAAATTTCAATGTTGAGGAAGACATTCTATTTATTAAAAATACAGCTGTTTCAAAGGCAAACCACCAAAAATATATGCAATGGCATAGATGCTTGTGCAAGCAAAGTAAGACTAGTCTCAACAATATGTCTATCTTTTCTCTCCTTTCGCCTATTTTGTTGGTGAATATAAGCACAAAGTGTTTAAATTCAACTCTAACATTAGTAAGGTAAGAGACATATCCTTTGTATTCACCACCTTGATCAGAATGTAAACATTTTAGTTTGGTATTAAATTGTCTTTCTACCAAATGGTGAAAGCTAACAAATGTGGAACTAACCTTAGCTTTGGTTTGTAATGGAAAGATCCAAGTAAAATGACTATAATCATCAATAAAATGTATGTAATACCTAAATCCTTCAAGTCAAGCAACTGGTGCTGGCCCTCAAACGTCACTGTGTATGAGTTCTAAAGGTTAAGAAACTCTGGATTGAGACACAGGAAACTTGTTCTATGTGTCTTCCTTAGCTTGCAAGCATCACAAAAGGATAAGGCAGGACCATAGTCTAGAGGTTTGATATGAAGTTGAGACAAGATTTTATGAAGAGCTTCAACATGAGGGTGCCCTAGTCTATTATGCAAAAGGTTCATGTCTATAGTTATGTTATTGACTTGAAAGCAGATGATGCAGCAGGCAACATATGAGGAGCAGAATCAGTGTGTTTTCCATTTGAAAAAGACGCAATGAGCACTTTGGTATAGTCAGACATAGTAGGCAATACATCATGAGCAAAATCAGTGTTGCAAGTAGTATGCAATGATGTAGAAGACAAGATAGGAGAACTGGATGCAGTAATTAAAGAAAGTTTAGCAGAATCAGATTTGGCAGACAAACAATGTTGATTAGAGTGATGATTATGGGTATTTAGTGATGATTCAAAAAATGTAGAGAAAGCAGAAGCATTTTGTTCATTCAAATTACACTAAGATGTCGAAGCACAATTAGTTGCAACAGGCATAGTAGATTGAGCAAAATTAAAATTAGAATCACTATGTGATAAAGCAGATAATGTACACAAATCAAAATCAGAGAGAGTATTTTTATTCAAATTTGCACTGAGAACTTTTATTTATTGAAGCTGAATTACAATTAAAAGCAGAAATTTCACTATTGTTTAGACTACATGGCTGTAAACTAAAGTCAAGAGTGCTGGATTTACAATTAGCACCAGCAGATACACTCGAGTTACACTTAAGAGTAATGCTAGAGTTCAAAGACTTATTCATAACTGTGGAACTAAAAACTTGAGAATTGAAATCTGGTTGGTTTAAATTAGGAGAAACTATCTATCCAGGACAGCTAGAGGGATTATGTAAAAACACATGAGTGGATGGCAAGGTAGAGAGGATGTCCAACTGATACAAGCCAGCTTAAGTCCTCCCTATAGAAGCACTGTTCAGGTATCCTTGTCCTTAACAAGATAGCAATCAGAGTTAAATTCCACCACAACATTGTTATCTTTTGTAAATTTTGAGATACCAAGGAGATTCTTAGTTATTCTAGGCACACATAAGACATTTCTTAAGTATAAACATTTAGAATGTAATGAGCTGGGTGATGGGAATGCAAAATGTCATATTTACTCCCCTTAATGTTTAGTCTTTTATACGTATTTGTTGCCTAATTGTACTCATTATTACTCTATTTTGATTTAGGATGCAAACGGAGGTGTTAATTGTAAAACGGAACTAATTAAGTGAATTCGGATAGTTTCGATATTGTTTCATAATCTGGGCATAACTCTCCCATCCGAGCTCCGATTGAGATGATTCAAAATGATGTGCAACACTAAGAAATAGATCTACAACTTTCATGTTTTGAGTTTGGAGAGATACTCGCTGCATCAAGGTTTTAATCGGGCTTCAAGTTGATGCACCTGCACTGCTGATGTTCTGGAACATTTTGCCTTGTCATGCAAATCAATTGGGCAGTTTATTATTGGAAGATTTGAAGACATGTGGCATGCAAGTTACAGCTCAGAATCACCACTTTCCTATTTTATTTTATGACTTTATCTTATTTTCAATTGATTAGAATCAAATTAGGATTAATGTTATTTTAGGATATTAGAATATTTCTTTTAGGAGATTTAGTGGAATTCAAATACTTGAACTGGATATTTTTTAAGGAGATCAGATTAGGTTTGGGGGGANCGGGTACGGGAGAAGTTATCTCACGGCGCAATTCAGTATATGGCAATGACACTAAAACTGTGGCCATAGTGGGATTGAGTTGTTGCTCTATCCAGATTATAATACAGGTCATTGGTCCAGAAACTGAATACATAATATCGAGAGTAACCGAAGGTTGACACTATTTCTATGCCTTCGTCTCGTCGAGATAACGTATGATGAAAGGATCGAATTGTACAGTAACCATATCGTTGACAGGTAGCTACTTTGTTGAATCTGAATCTATCGAGTGGCCATGATGCCTTGCTAGGGGCCAATCTTGGTCTGTGTATTAGTGAGACGATTAATTGGTGTTAATCGCGATACTATACACTGTCGGTATGATGAGGAGCCTATGGGTCACAAGCATAGAAGATAATTTAAGACTCAGGAAGAAACAAAGGCATTTTCGTCTTTTTAGGCAAAACGGTATTTTGATAATTTCACAGTGCAATTAAATTTGCTGAGGTTGAAGCCTTTATTTAATTTATTAGAAAAATTAAATAAGTGAAATTACGTTTAAATATGTGTTCGCATATATTTAATTAAATCATCATTATTGTTAAATGTTAATATATAGATTAAATATATATTAATTGAAATAATGATGAAATAAATAAAATATCTAATTAGGGAGTGTTTGGTAACATGGGGTGTTTAGGTTGGAGCCCAAGCCTATTCCATATGGGAATAGGGCAACTAAAGTTTTAATATAAAAGAAAACCTTTAATTGTAAAATGAGAGAGATTCATTTTATTTTATTTTTCATTCTCTTGAAAAAACACAAATACACAGCAGCCCCATTTCTCTCGCACGGCAGAAACCCAACTTTGCCTAAAATCAATTCACTTTGATTTCATTCTTCTTTAATCTTAAAGCCAAAGAGGATCTAGCAAATCCCTCTTTGGTTCTTTGTTATTGTCTTCGTGTGGACTTCATAAGTTCGATCTTATGCTTGGGTCGGTAGCAAAACGTTCAAAGACAAACATGGTGGAGCCTCCAAACGTGCGTATGATTATCTTAACTCATGATTAACCTTTTGTGCAGATTTTACTTTAATATAAATTGTAAAATTATACCCTTGATCTTGGCTCATGTAAACGATCCTTGTATTATATTTTTTTGTTTCTGCTGCGTATATGGATCATTTACAAATAAGATCGAACCAGCTGTAGTCCACATGAAGATAACCCCAAGGAACTAAAGAGGGATTTGCTAGATCCTCTTTAGCCTTAAGAACCAAGAACAAGAATCAAGTGATATTTGATTCAACCCAAAAGGCAAAACTGGCATGGAAGAGAGAAAATGGGCCTTGATTTTTAATTCAATGTGAATGAATGAAATTCTTAATTTAATTCACAAAAAGCTTGCACTTATATAGTGCATACACAATGCCCTATTCCATCATAGAATGGGCTTGAGCACCAACCCAGACATTTAACAATAACGACAATTCATTTAAATATATATGAACACATATTTAAATATAATCTCACTTATTTAGTTTTAATATCAAATTAAATAAATGCTACAACCTCAACAAATTTAATTGCACTATGAGATTACCAAAATACCATTTTGCCTAAAAAGATGAAAACGCCTTTCTTATAAACTGGTTCTTAAATTATCTTCTATGTGTGTGACCCGTAGGCCCCTCATCATACCGGTAGTGTGTAGTATCGCGATTAACACCTATTAATTGTCTCACTACACACAGACCAAGATTGGCCCCTAGTAAGGCATCATGGCCACCCGATAGACTCGGATTCAGTGAAGCAGCTACCTGTCAACGATATGGTTACCGTACAATCCAATCCTTTCATCATCTGTTATCTCAACGAGACCGAGGCATAGAAATAGTGTCAACCTCAGTTACTCTCGATATGTATGTATTCAGTTACTGGACCAATGACTGGAATTATAAACTGGATAGAACAACAACTCAATCCCACTATGGCCACAGTTTTAGTGTCGTTGCCATTTACTGAATTGCGTCGTGAGATAACTTCCCCCGTACCCGGGAGTGATGAATCCTCTTTTGATCCACCATAGTCTTGATACACTCCTTGATGCAGCCAATCATTACCATATTGATAGCTCTGAATAGAACTACGTTGGGCTAGTGTTAAACTACACCAATCAGTGCACAAGGCACTTCGGTGATCTCAAGTCTAAGGATCACATGCACCACCATTCGTTAGAGGATTTGTTCCATAGATACTAGGGTTACCATCCATATGGAATCTTCTAGTGGGTCAGTCTAGTGAACTTGCCTACAGCAAGCACCTATGTGTTGCACCAGTTTGTCACCAAACAACCTTGACAAGTGAGATCAATCACTGCCTTTTGACAAGGTAATTCAACACTATGATAGCCTTACCGTATTATATGTGCCCTTACTTCAGAATAATACTTGGGCTATGGACGTTTCTAGAATGACCACCATATGTGCTCATAGGGTTCTTACTATCAAGATTTGAAACACTTGATGCCCTCGTCATGGTTCTGCCATTCTAAGGACATATATCAATACATACAATAATGATTTATGCGATATAGAATAAAATGCATTTTATTGATCAATGAACATTATTACAAAGAGTCAATTCTACAATAATTGATTGGCTCTAGGACACCTACTCTAACAATCTCCCACTTGCATTATAGCCAATCATTCATGTATTTAATATCAAATGATCTCAAGTGCTATTCATGCTTCTGCTGCGACAGAGGGTTTGTCAGTGGATCTGTGAGATTGTCGTCAGTATGCACTTTACTGATCTACACATCTTTCCTTTCAACTATTTCTATGATGAGGTGGAATCATCTGAGTATGTGTCTGGCCTTCTAATGAGACCGCGGTTCCCTGGCTTGATCGATTGCTCCATTCTTGTCACAATAGATGTCTATTGGATCAACAATCGTGGGAACCATACCAAGTTCAGTGACGAACTTCTTAATCTAGACTGCCTCTTTGGCTGCATCTAATAATGCAATATACTCAGCCTTTATTGTAGAGTCCACTATGGTGCTTTGCTTGGAGCGTTTCTAGCTCTCTGAACCCCCATTGAGACAAAATACAAACCCTGATTGCGATCGATAATCATCTTTGTCTGTTTGGAAACTAGATTCACTATATCCTCCTACAGTGAGATCATCTTCCCCTCCATAAACTAAGAACACATCCTTAGTCCTCTTCAGGCACTTAAGAATTCTTGAAAACCATCTAGTGATGCTCACCTAGATCCGATTGATATCTACTACAAGTGCTCAAAGCACACGAGATATCAATTCGAGTACATAGCATGGCATACATGATGAATCCAATTGCTGATGCATATGGAATCCTTTTCATCCCATCTCTCTCATCTTGTGTTCTAGGACACATATCCTTAGAGAGGTAAACACCATGTGACATCGGAAGAAATCCCTTCTTGGATTCTTCCATACTGAATCTTTTCAGTACTTTGTCAATATATGCATTCTGACTTAGGCCAAACAACCTACGCGATCTATCACGATAGATCTTTATTCCAAGGATGTAGGCTGCTTCTCTTAAGTCCTTCATGGAGAAGCACTTGGATAACCAAGTCTTTACTGACTGGAAGTTCGGTATATCATTCCCGATCAGAAGCATGTCATCAACATACAACACTAGGAATGCCACTACGCTCCCACTCACTTTCTTGTAAACACATGGCTCATCTTCGTTCTTGATAAAACTAAATTCTTTTACGGCTTTATCGAAACGAATGTTCCAGCTCCTTAAAGCTTGCTTGAGTCCATAAATGGATCTCTGCAACTTGCATACCCTATCAACTTGCCCATCAACAACGAAACCATCGGGTTGTGTCATAAACACATCCTCCTCAAGGTTTTCGTTTAGGAAAGCTGTTTTGACATCCATTTGCCAAATCTCATAGTCATAATATGTAGCAATCACAAGTATAATCTGGATAGATTTAATCATGGCAACCGGCGAAAAGGTTTCTTCATAGTCAATACCATGAATTTGTTTAAAACCTTTGGCAACCAGTCATGCCTTATAAGTATGCACCTTTCCATCCATGTTAGTCTTTTTCTTGAAGACCCATTTACACCCTATGGGTTTTACCCCTTCAAGTGGTTCCACCAGAGACCATACTTGGTTCTAGTACATGGAGTCCATCTCAGATTTCATGGCTTCAAGCCATTTAACGGAATCTAGATCCAATATAACGTCTTCGTAGGTTCTGGGTTTATCGTCTTGGTAGACTAGTACGTCACCATGTTGAGTCATGAGATAACCGTATCTCTCGAGCTCAAGGCGTACTCTCCTAGATCTACGTAGCTCTTGTGCTACCTGAGGCGATTCATTTTCATCCACAAGTTATGGAGTAACCTCCTTATAATGTTCAACCACTTCCAATGACACATCATCCTATCCTTCGTCTAGTATAATTTGTGGTTCTAGAACTTCATCGAGTTCTAACTTTCTTCCACTTGTACTTTTTAGAAAAAATTCCTTTTCTAGGAAGACACTAGAACGAGCAACAAAAATTTTGCACTCTTCTGGGTGGTAGAAATAGTATCCTTTGGTCTCCTTTGGATACCCCACAAATATACATTTACAGGATTTTGGGCCCAGCTTGTTCGAAGTCAATTTCTTAACATAAGCTTCACAACCTCAAATCCTCAAATAAGACAAGTTGGGCTTTCACCCACTCCATAGTTCATATGGAGTCTTATCTAAAGACTTTGACAGCACACGGTTCAAAAAGTGAGTCGCAGTCTCTAGGGCATAACCCCAGAATGATACAGGTAGATCACTAAAACTCATCATGGACATAACCATATCAAGTAAGGTCATATTCCTCCTTTCGGATACTCCATTGTGTTGGGGTGTATATGGAGGGGTGAGTTGTGATACTATCCCACATTCCTTCAGGTATTCAGAAAACCCTGAGCATAAGTATTCACCTCCTCAATCTGACCGAAGAGCTTTAATACTTTTGCCCAACATATTCTGTACTTCATTCCTAAATTCTTTGAATTTATCAAAGGCTTCAGATTTATGTCTCCTAAGGTAGACATAACCATATCTACTGAAATCATTAGTAAATGTGATGATGTATGAATATCCACCTCTGGCTTCAACTATTAGTGGACCACATACATCACTATGGATGATGCCTAACAGTCCAGTAGTCCTTTCACCTTGTCCTGTGAAAGGAGACTTGGTCATCTTGCCTAATAGGCCATGACTCGCATACCTCAAATGACTGAAGAGTCAAAAGGGTCCAAAACTCCATCCGTTTGAAGTTTTACAATACGGGTCTTATTAACATGACCCAATCTACAGGGCCAGAGATATTTCTGGTTTTGTCACTATGTTTAGCTTTCTGGTTTCAACATTGAGAATATCTTTATTGTTTAAATCAAGAACATATAACCTGTTTTAAACCTTGCAATTCCAAATAGAATACCATTCAAACTAAATGTAACAATCCATTAGATATCTCAAAATGTACCCTATATTATCCAAAGCGGATACTAAAATAATATTTCTAGAAATAAGGTATGTAATAACAGTTATGTAGTTCCAAACAAGCCCGTAGGAAAAGATAAACAGTAAGTCCCTATAGCCAATGCAGCCACATGTGCTCCATTTCTAACTCGTAGGTCCACCTCTCCCTTGGTGAGCACTCTACTCTGCCTTAGTCCCTGCACATCAGTACAAATATGCGTACCACATCCTGTGTCAATGACCCAAATATTGAGAGAGAAGTTAATCTCAATCTAAATATACCTAATCGAGAAGCATCTACTTCTTCTTTGCTGCGAGGAAACTTTGCAGTGTTTCCTCCAATAGCCAGGCTTGCCACAATAGAAGTAGACTATTTTGCCATTCCCTATGCCACTCTCAGGCCCAAGAGCACCCTGTCCTATAAGCTTGGGCTTGGCGTGGGTTTGGCTTGGGCTTGGCTGGGTTTGGCCTTGGCCTTACCCTTGTTGTTACCCTTTCCTTTACTGGGCACAACCAGTAAAATAGGTTGACTTCTTTAAGTCCAGCTCTGTAGTCCTCGGCATGTTCAAAGCTCCGACAGGGTTTTCACCATTGTGTTCATATTAAAGTTCATTATGAATAGTGCATAAGAGTCAAGCAAGGATTGCAGAATTAAATCCATTTGAATTTTATCCAACTCAAATCCCAAAGTCTCAGCCTCTCTATGTGCTCGATCATCTTGATCACCTGAGGACCAACTTGGCTCCCTTAGTCAGACGACTTCCAAACAGTGCTTTTGACACCTTGTACCTCTTATGTCGAGCATTCCCTTCGAAAAACTCCTTGAGGTGTAGAATAATGGCAGTAGCATCCATATTCTCATGCTGCTTTTGCAGTATTATTATGTCATCGATGCTAACATCAAGCATTACGCCATCAGCATCATCAAGGAACTTTTGATAAGTGTCCTTTCTTCTTAAGTGGCATCAGGATCAGCTCAGCCATGTATGGTTTTTCAAGGACATATAATTTCTTTTCTAACTTGAGTATAATCCGAAGATTATGATACCAGTCTGGAAATTGGTCCATCCAACCTGTTTTCTTTCTCGATTATCGGTCGTAGGTTTATAATGCTCATTTGGCGAATCTACAATTGCAGAAAAGAAAAAGTCATTATAGTTCATTATTATTTATATGGTCTTATTTGTAACGCCCCACTTGAGGTACGTAGTTAATGCTTCTTCTTTTGCTCTTTTTGAGTTGATTCATATTGTTTAGTTGGCCTTTGAGTGATATGTTGAACACTTGCCCTGATATTGGTTGAAAATAGAAGAAGTTTAGTGTTTCAGCTTCGTCGGGGCGAAGAATAATTTTGCCGCGGCGAAGAGGTGTTGTAGCCACGAGGAAGCTGCTGGACAGTTTCGCCGTGGCGACAGAAGATTCCTTACCGCGGCGACGTGCCAACCAAAATGTTTTTAAGTTTTAGTATTTTCTTCCCTAAGGGCAATTTGACCATTCTACCCCTAATTAGTAGGAAAAGTGGGAGTAAATTGAAAGGATTTTTCATGGAGAATATGTTATTGTGGGGGTGTTTTTGTAATGAGTCAAAGGATATAGATGGAGCTCCTAAGGAAGAGTAAGGGCAAAATGGGAAGGCTTGTGCATAAAGAGTGTTAAAAGGAATTAAGTCATTGCAACCCTTCATTCTTCTTCTCTCCATCGCCACTCTCCTTTCTTATTTCCTCTCAATTTCTCTTGCATTTGTTAAGGGACTTTAGGAGGCTTTTGGAGTGATTTGGGTAGAAAATCAATCTAAGGCATCCTAAGGTAAGGATTCTTGCTTTGGATGTGAAGTTTTGTGAGATTTTGTGTATATTTGAATGTTGAGGTCTTTTGGTTGAATTGTTTTAAGGGTAGAGAAAGTCAAGCAAACCAAGAGAAAGGAAGTGCTAGTGAGATCTCTCCATCACAAGGTAAGTAAATCCCACCCAATGGAGATTTGAGAATTTTCTTGATTAGGGTTTTAATAGCATTATGTATGAATGTTGTATACATGTTATATGCATGTTATTGAGTCTCAAATGGAGATTATTATTGCTTTGTGATGTTTATACATTTACATTATGAGAAATGAGATGTGGGTTGGAAAGTAGTTTGAGATGGAATTGAAGGATATTGAGAACCTTTTGGAAGTGTTATTCTTCGGCAGGAATTAGGCTATGTGAGGAGTTTCCCCATTTTGGATGGTTAGAGAAGACATAGAATCATTGTTATAGTAGAGTTTTATTATGCACTTGAGTTGTTTGATGAAAGGCCTAATAGAGGTTTGAGTATGAGTAGTGAACCTTAATTCTTGCAACATGCATGTGGCATTTCATAAGTGCATTAGTGGAGATGAACCATCCATATGCATTAATTGTGCATTGAGAAATGACTTAAGAAAGAGTAGAAAACTTTGTGTAGGCACTTGCTCTATGAGTAGAGAACTTTGTGAATGCAATTACTCTAAGGGTAGAGAGAATGAGAAGTGCTATGAGAAGAGCATGAGAAACGGGTTGATGCTTTGTGATCGTCACCCGATAGCTATTAGAAACGGGTTGATGCTTTGTGATCGTCACCCGATAGCTATTAGAAACGGGTTGATGCTTTGTGATCGTCACCCGATAGCTACTAGAAACGGGTTGATGCTTTATGATCGTCACCCGATAGTTATTAGAAACGGGTCGATGCTTTGTGATCGTCACCCGTAGCTATTAGAAACGGGTTATGCTTTGTGATCGTCACCCGATAGTTATTAGAAATGGGTGATGCTTGTGATCACCACCCGAAAAGTCATGAGAAAACGGGTAGGTGCTTTGTGATCTCCACCTGATAGTTATGGAAACCGGATAGGTGCTTTGTGATCCCCACTTGGTAGTCATTAAGAGCAGGTTGGTGCTGTGTGAACTCCACCCGACAGTCATGAAGAGTGTGATGGCGCTATGTGAACGCCATCCGACCGTACCTCCGTTAAGATGAGATCATGACGTTTGTAGAAAACAATAGAAAGAAAGTGTGAGGAAGAATTAGAGAAATACTTACGGGGATAGATAGATGGAGGGTTTACTTACTGAGATTTTTTGTGCTGACCCCGTTATTTTCCTTTGTGGATGTAGGATCTAGGTATAATGGCGTCGAGAAGCGTCGGCAAGCGAGGAGCAATAGCTATACTGTTTCCCCTTTTTGTTGTCTCTTTTAAATGGCATTTTGTAAATAATGCTCCTTGTGTATAAAAGACTTAGTACATATAATAAAAAGAAAGTTTTGGGCCCATTTTCTATTATTATTATGCATGCATTGTACTAGTTTACAGCAATTGTTACATTATTAAACAATGCTCTCACTATTTTCCTCAAGTCAATCGCCCACTATTAACTTGGGAAAGCCCTTGGCTTTCCTAGTGGACTAGATCCCATCTGGCCCATTTCAAACCTTTGCTTTGCGAACAAGCCAAAATGGGTTGATTAGGTAGGCTAACAAACTTAATCCACACCAGTTGATAGCTCTTACTATTAACCCTCAAATGTGAAGAAGCCAACAAGTCAATCACACAATCCATGGCCCCACCATCGTCCTCAAGTGTGATTCTTAGTATCAGTACAGTGGACACTACATGACACCACGTACACACAATATGTGTACTTCTCAACTATGCCTATGACACATTTATCAACCTTCGCTTTGGCGAACAAGCAAAACCGTCATTTTAAGTCGACCCATCACCATTAAGAAAACTCCAATGAATTTAACCTCCCACTGGTAGAAGTGTACCCTTCGCTTTGGCGAACAGGTTTCGACGAACCAGTGGTTTTGTAACCATGGTGATGGAAGGCATACGTACTTAATACACTTTAATTGAGGGGTTTTTATTTAGAGTCTCAGCAGATTATTATCTTTGTTATGAATGACATTTTTCAGCATGTCATTGAACATTCAACCTTAGCATGCATTCTAAACAAAATATTAAACGTTTTGGTACATGACCAACTAAAACTGATTTCCTTGAGCCTAGAGGAATCGGTAAATCACCTAGGGGTCCTGTATAAATATCTTGAGTCTTTAAGTACGATTGTAATAACTACTTCATCTAGGTTACTCAATAAATACATAAAGTAAAATGCATTTATATTAGCAAAAGTAAATGGGCCCGAAATTTTCTTTAATACATATAATCATTCTTTTACAAAGTAAGGTATCATTTGTAAAAGTTATCAAAAACAGTGGACAGTGTAGCTATTGCTCCTCGCTTGCCAACGCCCATCCGACCGCGTCCTCACCTAGATCCTGCAAACACAAGATAAACAACGGGGTGAGCACAAAATAATGCTCAGTAAATAATCCTCTACTCTTCTATCCCCGTAACTCTTTCTCTTAATTCTTTCCTTCACACTCTTCTCCTATCATTTATTTTCTTTCTGTTCTCTCTTCACATAGCTCTCTTTTCTATTAACTTTCTATTGTATGTCACAGCCTCATCTTACCGAGGCACGACTGAGTGGGAGTCACAAAGCACCCACCCACCTTTGTGACTTCTACTCATTTTGTTCGTCTCTGCTTTCTCATATTTCTCATTCTTTCTCACTTGAATGTCCCGGCCTCATCTTACCAAAGGCCGCCGGCCGGGTGGAGTTCACAAAGCACCAACCCACTCTTCGTGACTTCCAGGTGGAGTTCACAAAGCACCAACCCATTCTTAGATTTTTCTCATTCTCTTTACTTTTAGAGTAGCTCATTCACAAAGTTCTCTACTCTTTCTCAAACTACTTCTGAATGCACAATTAATGCATAAGGATGGTTCATGCTTAAAGTTTCTTATAACTTCCCTTGTACCCGGAAGTGATGAATCCTCTATTGATCCACCATAGTCTTGATACACTCCTTGATGCAGCCAATCATTACCATATTGACAGCTCTGAATAGAACTGCGTTGGGCTAGTGTCAAACTACACCAATCGGTGCACAAGGCGCTCTGGTGATCTCAAGTCTAAGGATCACATGCACCACCATTCGTTAGAGGATTTGTTCCATAGATACTGGGGTTACCATCCATATGGAATCCTCTGGTGGGTTAGTCAAGTGAACTTGCCTACAGCAAGCACCCATGTGTTGGATCAGGTTGTCACCAAACAACCTTGACAAGTGAGATCAATCACTGCCTTTTGACAAGGTAATTCAACACTATGATAGCCTTACCGTATTATCTGTGCCCTTACTTCAGAATAATACTTGGGCTATGGACGTTTCTAGAATGACCACCATATGTGCTCATAGGGTTCTTACTATCATGATTTGAAGCACTTGATACCCTCGTCACGGTTCTACCATTCTAAGGACATATATCAATACATACAATGATAATTTACGCAATATAGAATACAATCTCTTTTATTGATTAATGAACATTATTACAAAGAGTCAATTCTACAATAATTGATTGGCTCTAGGGCACCTACTCTAACAAACTCTCACTTGTATTATAGCCAATCATTCATGTATTTAACTTTATGTTCATTCTTGCTTGTTTCTTCAAATCTTGGTGTCTCTTCTTGCTCTTTCAGGTTACAAATAGTTTTATTAGTTTGAACTTGATGCCTTTTGAGTTTGCTTTTAGTATCTGCATCAACTATTATAGCTTTGGTTTATCTGCCTCTCTTCAGTGCTTTCATTTTTGTAGCAATGCAATGTTTTGTAACATTTACGAGTTATTATTTTGTTGCAAGTGTATGTAACATCTCAGGTTTTAAGTGTTACAATTTAGCTTTCTGGCTAAGGTGTTTGTGTTCTTACTTTCTTAGGAATATAATTTGTTTTAGAGATTTTGCTCTTCCCAACTTTGGATATTAACTTTTATTTTAGAAACTTGAGATATTGCTGATGTTGAATACATTTTTTTTTTTTTTTTTTTTTGTGGGTGTGGAGTGGAATATTTTTACATATCAAGAGTAGATTTTTGGTTTCAATTATGTTTATGAGGAGCAAGCGGTAACTTCACATGCTATGTGTGTGATGCAGCTTATATCTGATTATCTATCTTGGTCCTAGTCACTTCACTTTGCCCATCTCTTGGTTTTATCTATCTGGTCCATGTGAGTTAAATGTTAAAACAACAATTTGAGATAATTTTGTTTCAACGGTGAAGAATTAGGCAAGGCTCCTTGTATTCAGCGGGGGAACTCTTTTTTTCTGAACTAACATCTCGACCTCATAGTATTCTACAAAGATGGATTCATCGACTTCTAAAGATGGTACAAGAAGGCTTCCGGCTACGATAGCCTTAGCTACCTTAGATGTTGAACTTCAACAAAGCCATAGATAAGGACCATTAACATCAATGCATTTAACTACCTCAGGAAGATCCCAATAATACAGTGATCCAAGCATGCATTCAATCCTGAATTGAAGGTCTATCACATGACTAACAATATGTCTGAATCTTGGAATGCTTGGCTCAATGAATCCAAGACCTTACCAATTTTGAGCATGCTTGAGATGATAGGGACCATGATTATGCAAAGGATTGATGATAGAAGAGTTGAGGCTGAAAAATGGAACACTTTGATACCTCATAGTTCTCTGGTTTCATTCCACATTTTGCTTCAAAAATATTTAAATAAATCCAAGAAATTTATTTAAATAGTTCAAACAATTTTACGTTTATATTATTTTTTCTGATTTTATTTCATCATACAAGAAGAGTTTTAAGAAATAAGAACGATCAATTTAGGATTATGGTTGAGACTAAACAAGGAGAGTGCAGTGGGACAAATTTTAGTACAGTCTCGTTCTCCCAAAAGAAGAGCCAAACATAAGAAGAGGACTAAAATTAAAAAAGATTATGGTTGTGCTCAAGAACTTAGTTAGTAAATTCGCGTTTTATACGCGAATTATACGGCTAGCCGTATAATTCCCGTATAAAACGCGAATTCACGTATTTTATTAGGGCTGCCGTATAATTCGCGAATTATATACGAATTATTACCGAATTTTTGCAGACAAAAAATTAATTAAATGATAAGGCAAAACGACGTCGTTTTGGTGGGGTTTGACTAAAATTAAAGAAAATCTTCTTCTCCTCTTCCTAGGTTCTCTCTTCCACAGTCTTCATCTCTTCTTCAAATCTTCAACAATTCAACTCTTTTTTCTTCATCTCCTGACTCTTTGAGTCTTGATCTCTTCTTCTCTTCTCTTTTTAAATTTTAACTCTCTTCTCCAAGCTTTAAGTCCAAGACTTCAACTCTTCAAGCCTCAAGCTACACACTTCTTCTCTTCTCTTTTTAACTCTCTTTGAATCTTGTATGTTGGTGATTTGTTTGTGTTTGTGCTGGTGTGTGAGTAGTAGTAATAGGGGCTGGTGGATTGATGGATTTGTTATGTTGGTGGATTGATAGATTTGTTTGAAACATGTTTGATGAAATGCTTGTGAGAGTTATATTTGGTATCTGTTTTAACATAATATTTCATTTAGTTCTGTTGTTTTGTGTTGTATGGGTCAAAATGAAAAGACTAAAGATCATCTATGAAAGCAAAAGGTAAAGGCAAAACTGCAAAAGAAAAGCATGAATTCATAAAAATAATATTGTCGGGCTTGGATTTGGAATTGGCAGATACTTAAAGAAGAAGAAAAAAACAACAAACCATCAGTTTACAACCAACGCCAACTGCAAATTGTAAACCCATGTGCACTTTGTCATGTTTTTAGATTTCATAACACTATTATTATTTGACCTTTGAATGTACTGTCCAATTAAATTCAGAAAATAAAACAACTATACTAATTGGAATCCAAACTTTGTATGCGTAGCTATAAAATTAAGGATAAAAATACTAGTCTTAGTTATTGTTCAAATATACTTTAAATTAAAAGGAAAATAAATTGTAGGGTCGACCACAATGGATTATTTAAATGGGGATGTTTTGAAAAGTGCTAAAACCAAGATTGCTATTGCCGTATTTTTCAAAACGTATTATTGACAATGTGTCGTATTAAACCCGTATATATCCGAATCGTATTTTTTCCGTATCCGAATTTTATGACCGAATTTTTACAAACGTATTTTTCACCATTTGCCGTATCATACCCGTAAAATTCCCGTACCCTTTTTTTGCCGTACCCGTATTTACTAACTAGGCTCAAGAAAGAGTCCAAAATATCATGGAATATATTAATTTTTAAATTCTTTTTAATATTCTTAGTGTTAATAAATGCTTCTTTTTCATTAATTTTTAATTTTTTAATTACAAATTTAAATTTACGTTAAAATGAATTAAATAATTTCAATAAATACTTATTAAAAATTTATTACAAAAACTAAAAATAAATTAATAATTTCCATGATGGAATATTTGGAAATTCCACAACTCAGTATATGTAGCCTGATGGCATATGTAATGAAAAACCTCTTGGTGTTTGAGCAAAGTCAGTGTGATGATAATCTCTTATGTGACTATGTTCTCGTAATGAATTATCTTGTTAACACTCCCAAGGATGTGAAATTGCTTGTTTGCAAAGAAATTATTGAAAATCTACTTGGGGATAGTGAAATGAGTGTCAACTCTTTTTTCATAAACTTGTGGAACAGGCTACTTTTGACTCTTATTATTTCCAGTTTTCTTCTCTTGTTGAAGATCTGAATGCTTATTGCAATAGACCTTGGAACAAGTGGAAGGGAATTTGAAACAAGATATTTTGAGAACTCCATGGACTGCCATTTCTGCAATTTTTGCTGTCATTCTTCCCCTACTTGTATTCACTTTAATACAGGCTGCATTTGTGTCCTACAGAAAGCATATATAGATTTCTATCATTTATTGATACCAAATTGTTGAAAGAGTTATTCCTATGGCATAAGTTTTCTTTTATGATCTATAATACAGGTTTTGGTTGAGAAGAGATTTAAGAATACTATATACTCTCCTTCTTCCCGGGAATTTTATTAATTGCTTTAGTCTTTAGGATATTTACCTTTAGTTTAGATATAGATCTATTTCCTTGTGTTGGGGTCAATTTAAGAATATTAATGCTTTATTCTTAAGCATCTTCTTCAAGAATTTCATTTAAATTCTATGTAAGTTGAATCATTTGTTTGCTGGGACTTTAAGTAATTAGAGTTATTGTAGCTTCAATCATTAGACTCACTCAGCTGTTATATTTGGTATGAATGTAACGCAACAACATAAATTCTTAAGGTTGGATGTGCAGCTTGAAATTGTAATTATGCAAATACTCTCTCTTATATATATGTTTATTTTATTAATTGAAACAATTATCACATACTGTTAAGATTACAGTATTTGTTCATTTTCCTCTGCCGGGATTTTCACTTTCTTGCCTTTCAAACTTTAATAAGATTGTGCGCATGTACATACATAAATTTCATTTTCATTTATGTTTTTATTTCTTGTAAGACATGAATTTTATTTATCATTCCTTTTCATCTTATAATAGGAATGTGTTAAATCAGATATAGAGCATAAGAAATATTAAAAGGTCTATACCACTATGCAATGAATTTTCCATCCCTACATTATATGAAATATAGTGTTTATGGTTAAGTCCTTGACACCCATGAGCGCCTAGCCGAATAGTTGATATGGTTTGTTCCCATGAGATTTGGGGATTGAGCCTCCTCACGGTCACTTAAATGGCCAAAGACCATTGTTTCTCACTTCCCAAATATTGTAGTGTTTGGCGGGACTCCACTTTGAAGCCGAGATTAAGAAGCAAAATTAAATCATTATTTTAGCTTTTCATGATTTATCCAAATTACGAAGCAATAAGAAAACAGGCATAATTTGAGTGTGCTTATTATGGCTAATCACTGTGTGTTTCTTTCATGCCACCATTTTCTTCTCCAAGGCAATTAATATTTACTACTGGCCAGTAACATTAGCACATCCATCTAGGTGCAACTGCATTTTTCAAATGAGAACCCATTAATATAATAAAAGACTCCACCTCTTCGCGTCTCATGATTCTTTGACCACCTTTTGGTGATCTCCGTTGCTCTCTCTCAGTATAATCTAATTAACTACTCTTTTAAGTTTCAATTCATTGTCTCTGCTGCGAAACACGTTGCCGTACATTATGGATTTTTCCTAGTAGAGGTTGAAGAAAAAAAAGGCGGAGGCACACCTTTATAGAATTATAAAGGTTGGTCCTCTCAATCTTTGTTTTGTTACTACTAAACTTATTGATTATAGTTAATATCGACACCTAGTTGAGCATATCTTCTTAGTAGTTATATGATATCTCTAGGTTGCACGAGATGAGGACCTTGTGGAACAAATTGGAAGGCATATATATTTTGATCTTGTGGATCATGACAAAGTCAGGAGTTTCCGTATTCAAAAGCAGATACATTTTTACTGCTTCAAGGTACCATCTTTTTGGAGTATCTAATGTGTTTCTACTAGCAATTGTGATGTTTTCATTTCGGTGAATTTACACACCTCCATCTCTGCCTCTCTCACTCTCTATATGTTGCATTAGTGTGGTTTTTCAATGTATTGAATCAGTGACTTGATGTGATGGATGGTGTGTGCAGCAAGAGGTTGCTAAAGAGTTTGGTATTCTAGTGTAACTTTAGCAGTTTTGGCTGTGGGCAAAGCGCCAGAACCACACATACCGCACTAATCGGCCGTTGACAACTTTAGAGGAAACACAAACTGTAAGTAGTTCTGCTTGCTATTACTACCCTATAGTTAATGTTTTAAGAGTTTTGTGGTAGGTTTGTTTAGTTTCGGGCAACGCCAAATTTGTTCAAGGGACTCCTTGTGATGTAATTATAACAAACATTCTTCTTTTGGGCCATTGCTAACAACCAAGCTACGGACACCGAAAATTTTGCACCGAAAATGTGTACCGGCCTACGTGTACCCCTGACTCACACCACGCCTGATTTTTCTATAATTATTTTTCTAGTGAACGCTCATCCATCAAATATGGATGGCCGTTCACTCACATGGACTCCCGTCCATATTATATGGACGCGGGTCCATTTACTACGGATGGGCGTCCCCATTTAAAGGACGCCCGTCCACAAGTAAAATGAAATAAATTTTTTTTATAAAAATTAGGGACGGCCATTCATCTGTTATGGACGGCCGTCCCTTCATTTTGGACGGGCGCTCGCAAACAAGGGATGCTCGTCCTTAACCAAAATATGAAAATTAAAAAAAAAAAAACTTTGGGGACGGCCGTCCATAAATTTTGGACGACCGTCCCTTACATTTGGACGGGCGTCCATTCCTCATCTCCTCTCTTCTTCTTCGTCTTTGTTTTATGAGACAGACACATGTACTTATAAATTTATCAATAAAGAAAATTCAAAAATGATAATCTAAATGCTATAGTACAGTGGAAATGCTATAGTTGTGGGGTAACTGCTAATTTTGAAGGACGGTTTTGGATGGTGTTAGAGTATGATGGGTTGCATTTGTTGTAAACCCTCTACTATTGAAGATAGTAAAGAGAGTCCAAGAGAGCGCCTGTCGAGCAAGGTCTCATCTGACTTAAGAGTATCAAGGGCAACTTCCTCAAGGAGAGAGGACGCATATCGGGTGAAAGATCGATATGATAGTAATGATGGGAGAATAATGTTGATTGATAAGCAGGTTAATGGGTCTGTTCGATTGCATGGTGAGAATGTTCGAATGCGAAAGAGGGAGAAAATGGAATATGTTTGCTCAACATCATCCAGGGATGGGTAATATTCCCAAAGCTACAGAAGGTGAGCAGGTGGCAGCAGGGTGGCGGCCGGCCTGGTTGGCCACAGTGGCTGGAGAGGCGATCAGGGGATGGGTGATTCTTTTGAGAAGCTGCACAAGTAAGCTTCTTCTTCTTTGATCCATTAATAGCTTCTTCTTTTTTTTTTTTTTTAATTATGGACGGGCATCCATTCCTAACGGACGCCTGTCCAAATGTTTTTTTTTATATTTTCTTTTTTTAGAAGTATGGACGGGCGTCCATTAGGAATGGACGCCCGTCCAAAATTTATGGACAGCCGTCCCCAAAGTTTTTATTTTTTTTATTTTCATATTTTGGTTAAGGACGGCCGTCCAAAATTTATAAACGGCCTTCCCTAATTTTTATTAAAAAAATTTATTTCATTTTATTTATGGACGGGCGTCCTTTAAATGGGGATGCCCGTCTGTAGTAAATGGACCCCCATCCATATAATATGGACGGGAGTCCATGTGAGTGAACGGCCGTCCATATTTGATGGACGGCTGTTCACTAGAAAAATAATTATAGAAAAATCAGGCGTGGTGTGAGTCAGGGGTACACGTAGGCCGGTACACATTTTCGGTTCAAAATTTTCGGTGTCCGTAGCTTTGTTGCATTGCTAATATGTTGCTTGCAATTGCCTATATTAGGCAAATATGTAATCCTGTATGATTTGTAATTTCCTCGTGAATTAATATCCATATTTTTACTTGGAAGAACCAGTGAATTGTTCTGATCATCGTTCTTCATTTATTTAGGATTATGATTTTGATCATTTGTTTCAGTGTATGTGCTAATTCCCATCCACTGTATTTCTTTTCTGCTCTTGTTAATGGTACAACACTTTGTGGTAATTGTCACAAATCTATAGTTTTTATGTTTTAGGTTTTCTATATGAAAATATACATTTCAATTTTGCTATGCATTTGTTATGAGATAATTGATGTTGCTTATCTCCAGCATTATGTTTTATTTCTGCAATATTGTATCAAATTGTCATCAGCTTTGGCAATGTCTTCTTCCATTTTGTCGTTGGGGGGTCATTGTTGGAAATGGTTTTACTATATAAATTGGGCGCTTCTTTTAGTGGTTTTAGTGCCTGAGGATGTGAAGATACGCATTACCTAGTTTCAATTTTTTTTTATCTTGGTATTTTAGGTTGGGCAGCTAAGGGGGATATCAGATAAGGTTCATAATGGAGAGTTGAAGTTGTTCTTGGAAGTAGAGCATGGACTGGTAATCCTTTCCTTCCTATTTAGGCTTTCTAGTTTCTTCCATGAACTATCATCCTATTTCAAGTGATGTTATTAATGTTATTTCTATTACTTTTAAAGAAACACGGAAATTACATTGATAAAAAGTAGTGGATATATGTGGGCAGGTGTCCGCTAGCAGAATAGTAGCATCCCTCAGTGAGGCTACTAGTATAAAGTCGATATGCTGATTTCTATAGCTATCTGTACTGTTATGATAATACCAAAAATACCTGAAGCTAAATAGCCCTAAAAAACATTTAATTTAGAGTTGCTTACCAATCAAAATAAATGTTATTTATGTTTGTATTTTCTGTTTAGGATTTACAGCCTATTGCTCCACCTGACAAGACAGAGGAAGATATATTACTTTTTTTCAAGCTTTATGACCCTGAGAAAGAAGAGCTTCGGTACTTTGTTGTTTTTTATTGTATATTTGTGTCTGTGAGTGTATTTTTTTTCTTTTTCTTTTTCTCTTCCGGAATAACTCCATTTAATTTACAGATTGTTTTTCTTTGATAACAGCTATGTTGGAAGGCTTTTTGTGAAGAGTACCGGTAAGCTGATAGAATATTTGGCAAAACTAAATGAAATGGCTGGCTACGCTCCTGATAAAGAAATTGCACTCTATGAAGTTTGTTTCCTGTTGCTTATCTTTCATGAGAAGTCTTAAATGGATGGTGTCGAACTCAAGCTGAGTAGTTTAAGAATTTCTTAGTCCATTACTTTATTAGTAAAGCTGCAAAAAGGATACGCTTAATGTTGGGGTTTGGCTCTTCAATTGTTGAGACTAAGGAGTGGATTGCTATTGTATTTCAAACTTATTTTCTGTTTTACTTATTCAATAGCTAATGCAAAATGCATTTAATACTGTATTTTGGGAAAAAAAAAAAAGGATCCGAGCACTCATAATTTTCTCGAGAAAAAATGGTCTTAAATTTAAAAAAAAAAAAAAAAAGCAACTGCAGTGTTTTTTAAAATGATATATGTTAGGAGTAGTTAATCACACCGTTTTATGAAATTTAAAGTTTGGGTGTGCTAATAGTTTGTGGCCCCTTAGAGACTTATATTATTTCTTATTTTTTGGAGTTATGCCTGGACTTGAAGCCAATGTCATCGTTGCCTGTGAGCATAAAATTATGATAATTAGGTTCTCTTTGCCCTTGAGTGTGTAGGGTTCTTGCTGGTATGTGTGGAAAATCAGAGAGAGCTAAATATTTCTTGTGTATTGATAAGAAAATAATACATCAATATATAGGAAAACAAAGAACTAATCTAGGAAATGAATAATCTGATCTAATCTATGAAATGAATAATCTAACTTCCTATTTTACAGATTTTGTTCTTAATATATATTGATTACAATCCTAATATCCTAATATAGAATTATACACTTCAACACTCCCCCCCAAGCTTGCTACAGATAAAATCAATGCGTGGACCCCTGAGAGATTTAGTGAGGATGTCTGCTAACTGGTCGTTAGAACTGACATGACTAGTGGTAATACATCCAGATAGAACTTTTTCCCGAATAAAATGACAATCAATTTCTATGTGCTTAGTCCTCTCATGAAATACTAGATTAGAGGCAATATGGAGAGTAGCTTGATTATCACAGAGTAACTTCATTTGTGACACTTCTACAAATTTCAACTCTTGGATCAGTTGCTTTAACCAAATGAGCTCACAAGTAGCTAAGGCCATTGCACGATATTCAGCTTCTATGCTTGATCGGGCAGCAATAGCTTGCTTCTTACTTTTCCAAGACACCAGGTTTCCTCCACTAAGAACAAAAAAACCCGAAGTAGAACGTCTATTAGATAGAGACCCTGCTCAATCAGTATCAGAATATCCAACAATATGTGAATTACCCCTGTTCTCATATAACAAGCCTTTGCCTAGTGCACCTGTTATGCACCTTAAAATCTGAACAATTGCATCCCAATGACTATCACATGGAGACTGTAGGAACTGACTTACAACACTCACAGAAAAGGAAATATCAGGTCGTGTGATAGTGAGATAATTGAGTTTACCAACCAATCTTTGGTATCTTTTAGGATCAATAAGCGGCTCCCCCTGTCCAGGTGAGAGTTTTAAATTATGATCCATAGGAGAGTCTATTGGTCTGCAATCTGACATTTCCATTTCTTCAAGAATATCTAGTGCATACTTTCTCTGAGAGATAACAATACCAGATTTGGACTGAGCAACTTCTATAACAAGGAAGTATTTAAGAAGTCCTAAATCTTTTGTCTGAAAGTGTCTGAAGAAATGCGTCTTCAATTGTTCAATACCATCTTGATCACTCCCTGTAATGACAATATCATTAACATAGACAACCAGATAGATACATTGCCCTGGTGATGTATGTCTATAGAAGACAGAATGATTAGACTCGTACCGAATCATACCAAACTCTTGGATAACAGTACTGAATTGTCCAAACTAGGCACGAGGAGACTATTTCAACTCATACAGAAAAAGAAAAAGTTTACATACCAAGGAAGACTCCCCCTGAGCAACAAACCCAGGAGGTTGCTCCATATAAATATCTTCTTGAAGTTCACCATGAAGAAAGACATTCTTAATATCCAATTGATGTAGAGGCCAATGTTGAATAGAAGTCATTGCTAAGAATAAGCGAACATAAGACATCTTAGCAATCGGGGAAAAAGTATTAAAATAATCCATCCCATGTATCTAAGTGTAGCCCTTGGCAACTAATCGGGCTTTTAAGCGATCAACCTGACCATCAGGACTAACTTTGACTGTATAAATCCAGCGACACCTAACAGTCAAATGTCCTGGAGGTAATGGAACTAACTCTCGTGTGTGATTATGATGCAAAGCAGTCATCTCATCAACCATTGCCTGACGCCATCTAGGATTAAAGAATGCCTCATGAACATTTGAAGGGACTGAAACAGAAGAAAGTGTAGACACAAATGCATAATATGATTAAGATAAACGATGATAACTTAAAAAATTATAGATCGGATAAGGGTTGCAAGTAGATCGCATACCTTTACGAATGACAATGGGAAACTGATCATCAGGAGAGAGGACCAAGGCATTGGAGGAATTAGGACCAAGACTGCCATCGACAGGAGCCTCAAGGACACTAGTCGGATCAAGAGTAGTACCTATAAATGGAACAAGACTATGGTCTGTGATGGGAGACTCGATAGTAGAAGACTATGGGGCTATGACAGACTTAGTAAGATTGGTAATGGATGGCATGGGAAGGACCATGGTTATTGACTCACAATCTAAGGTAGATGAAGAAAAGAATGGGGACGACTCAAAAAATGTAACATCAGCAGAGAGAAAATAGCAATGTGTTGATGGAAAATAACAGTTACATCCTTTCTGAAGATGTGAATACCCTAAGAAAATACACTTTGTAGATTTAGTTGTCAGTTTGTCCAGACTAGGAGGGAAAACATGGACAAAACATGTGCACCCAAAGACACGAGGAGGGATAGGATACATCGATTGATTTGGAAATAAAATGGAATGAGATACCTTGTCATTGAGGACAGAAGAGGGCCTCTGATTGATTAAGAAACAGGCGGTCAAAACAGCGTCCACCCAAAAACGAAAAGGGACTTTATTATGTAAAAGTAGGGTACGAGTAGTTTCAATGAAATGTCTGTTTTTATGCTCAACAACCCTATTTTGTTGTGGGGTATAAGCACACGAGGACTGATGAACAATTCCCTGAGAAGACATGAATTTAGTAAAGGGATCAGAGAAATACTTGTGAGCATTATCACTGCGTAATACTCAAATAACAGAATTAAATTGAGCCTTAATTTCTGCACAAAAAGATTCAAAAATGGAAAATAACTCGAAACGAGTTTTCATTAGGAATAACCAAGTACAGCATGAGTAATCATTAATAAAGGTAACAAAGTACTAAAAACCTAAAACCAATGACACACTACAAGGTCCCCACACATCTGAATAAACTAACTCAAAAGGGGACTTAGCCCATTTATTAACACGCTTTGGAAAGGTGCTACGAGAATGTTTTCCAAGCTGACGTGACTCACAATTTAAAGATGATAAATTAGATAGACCAGGATGCATCTTTTTAAGCTTTACTAAATTAGGATGACCCAAACGATTATGAAGGAGTGCTGGAGATTCAGTGACAGTGTAGGCTATAAGTGGTAGATAGAGATGATAGAGGCCTTGTGACTCATGTCTTGTGCCAATCATCCGTCCCGTGCCTCGATCATGTATAACAACAGAATCAGTATCAAAAGATATAGAACAATTTAAAGAGCGGGTAAGTTTACTGACAAAGACAAGATTAAATGGACAATTGGGAATATCGAGAACAGATTATAAGTAGTTTGGCATGACCTACAGCTTTAACAACAGCTTTGGAGCCATTGGCTAAAGTAACGGATGGTAAAGATGTAACATTAGTTAAATGAGAAAGTAAGTGAGGGTTACCAGAAATGTGGTCAGAGGCACCCGAGTCAAGAACCCAAGGTCCAAGAGAAGAAGACTAAGTAAGGCATGCAACTAAATGGCCCGATTGAGCAATAGAGGCAATAGATGGAAAAGACTGCTTATTTGCTTGAAATTGGAGGTATTCTTCATAATCAGCCTCAGTGAGAGTTTATGATGGTTGAGTGTGTCCGTCAGAATAGTCAGGACGAATGTCAACTGAGCAACATTAGCGGTAAGAGTAGGGCGACCATGTAATTTGTAACATTTTTCCCTGGTATGGCCCCAATGATGATAGTAACTACACTTGGGTCGTTTGCTTAGACCACGGTCTCCCTGTTCTCCCCTATAAGTAGTTTGAGACTGAGAAGCCAGAGCAGAAGAGTCAATAACGGTAAAATTGGGGACAGTACTTGGGGATGAAACTCGAAGTAACCTAGCAAATACTTCATCAAGAGATGGCACAGTAGCGCTAGCTAAAATCTGATCTCATACAGGAGTGAGATCAAGACTAATAGTAGCAAGGGTTATAACCATGAAGAATTTATCTCGTTGTGCTAGATCTTCTACAACAGTTTTACCAGCGGGTAGGAGAAGATTGTACTCTGTCTTGAGGGAGGCCATCTTACCAAGAAAATTTGACATACTCATATCTTATTGTTTTAGATGAATGAGATTGGACACAACAGAATACAAGCGTTGAATATCATTGGTATACAATAGTTTAGCTTGACTCCGTATCTCATAACATGTGCAGTATGTTTTGTAAATGAGATGCAGATGAGCGTCAATTGACTGCCATAATAGATTACACAATAAAGCATTAGTTTTGATCCAGGAAGACTTATCTGATGTGATGTCAGTAGCCTTTGTGGTCAAGTGATCTTCCAAACCTTGACCCATACACCATAACTTGACACAGGCAGCCCAAGAAGAATAATTTGCACCCAATCAACTTATCAGGGTTGATTAGTGGAAGAGACAAGAAAGAAAAACCACCGGAAGTGGAGTTTGAGCTGGAAGTAACCATGATAACTAGCAAATCTAATCGGAAATCGAAATCAGACGTAACACAGAGTAAACAAACAGATTTGAGCAGAAGATCTGGCGAGGACAGCGGCAGAATCTGGTGAAGCTGTTGGAGTTTGACGTCGAAGGTAGTAAAACCTTAGTGGGTTTTGCTCGCCGTCGTCTTCTGAGCAAGTTGGTGCCGACAGTGAGAACTGACGCTTGTTAGAAAAGGAGTTGGATCTATCGGAAAGAAACATTGCACATGGAGGCATGTGCGACGGCTGATAACGTTGATCTTTGTTGGGTTTTGCAAGCGAGATAGAAACAATGAAACGTGTATGGTCAGATGAAGGTTTTGACCACTGGAGAGAGATGCTTAATCGTCGCCAGAAAAAAAAATTAAAATTTCTGACAACCTAGCTCTGATACCATGTGGAAAATCAGAGAGAGCTAAATATTTCTTGTGTATTGATCAGAAAATAATACATGAATATATAGGAAAACAAAGAACTAATCTAGGAAACAAATAATCTAATCTAGGAAATGAATAATCTAACTTCCTATTTTACAGATTTTGTTCTTAATATATATTGATTACAATCCTAATATCCTAATATAGAATTATACACTTCAACACTATGTTACTCGTCTTAAGACCACTTGTCTGTCTCTCCATGCTTTGGTTATTTGGAGTGACTGATTTATTAAGGGTTGACTTTTAATATTGTCCTTTAAAAGTGTGGACCATGAAGAGTTGAGTTGTCTTAGAGCTGAGATCTCCAATGACAGGATTTTGTGGTTTAAGTCCCTTTTAGAGGTTGTATGGAACGTTGGCTTATTTGATAATCAGTTAGCATGTCATATTTAAATTTGCATGGTTGTATGCATTATTTTGAGGATGGTAGCTTACTCATGTTTTGATATTCAGGAAATTAAGTTTGAGCCCAATGTGATGTGCGTACCCATTGAAAATGGATATACATTTCGACCTAGCATGGTAATGTTATGCATGACAGACATGGTGTGATTTTTTTTCCCTGTGATAATGTTTAACTCCGGCATTATCTTTGTTGCAGCTTCAAGATGGATATATTGTTTGCTTTCAAAAATCTCATACATTTGAAACTGTTGAACAATATCACTATCCAAATGTTCCTTCTTTTTTGGACTATGTGCATAATCAATAGGTACACCTCCATGTTTCCTATTGTATTTAGAAAACTAAGCTTTTCTTTGATAGTCATTTTGTTTTATTATTGGTTTACAATCTCCCTACATTTGTGATTTATCTCTTTGCTTTTTTTGTAGTGAACATCTTCCTTGTCATCCCTAAACATTGTGTTTATTGTTTTTATAATTAACTGGTAATCATCAACTCATCATTTAACTTTGCTAAATTTTGTATGATTTTATGTGGTAGGTGGGTTGTTCACTTCTGATCTCTTGAAAAGCCGAAAGAAGATGATTTTTGTCTAGAGATGTAAGGGCTTAATATTAGATGAAGTTGAATTCTGTAATTTTACTACAGATTTATCTTTGTTGATTGTGCATTATTTTATGTATATGTATATTACCGAGTAATTGTATCTGATGCTATTTATTTTGAATGTCAAGGTCAAATCTTTTTAAGTATGATGATGTTGTGGAAAGAGTAGCTCAGCAATTGAATTTGGATGATCCTTCCAAAATAAGGCTTACATCACATAGCTTTTTCTTTCAGCAACCCAAACCTCAACCTATTAAGTACCGTGGCATTGCTTGTTTAGCAGGTATGCTGGTTCAGTACAATCAGGTAGTAGTCGTGGTTCTAGTTAATGTGGGATGCTGAAATTTAATGGAAAAATTAATATTATGCTTTTTCTCATCATATTCTTGGACAAACTTCTGATATATTGTACTATGAAGTATTGGACATTCCTCTGCCAGAATTAAAAAGTCTGAAATTCCTCAAAGTAGCATTTCATCATGATATGAAGTATGAAGTGAGTATGCTGATCAATTTCTTAAGTTACTCTAAAATATTGTGTTTGTGCTTCACATTTTTACTTAAAATCAAAATTTCTAGAGTAGGTTGAGTTGTCTCATCCTGATGTAGAACTCCGGTTGCTAGAAGTTTTCTATCATAAGATTTACAAGGTCTGAAGTTTTCTATCATAAGATTTACAAAGTCCTATCTGTGCAAAGAGGTTTAAATTTCTACTTGATTCCTCTCAAAATGTTGAAGGAATTGAAAAAGAAACTCCTGTTGGAAGAAAGGGAGCTGAGGAGGCCACTAGTGAGGTCATCGTGTCTCTCACTAGGCTTGGGTCAAGTGGAACAGATAGGTTTGTAGAACATATTGGAGAATCCAGCTGCAGCTTTAGAGCTATCTAAAAGGCTCTGCTCTGCAGGAGTAAAAGATTCATCAGATGAGTTGATGGCATCTGTGCCTTCTGAAGTTTCTGTTGTTCGGGTTAATACTTAGTCCATTTTCTCATATTTATTCTCTTCTCTTTCAACTTTCAACTTTCCATTTCATATTCTCTTTTTCCCAGGACAAGGTAGTCTTGTATGCATTTTTGAAGATGTTAGTATTGAAAGTTGATACTTGGCTGGAAATGCAGTAGTTTAGTTGGTGTTTTTGAATGTTTGTTGGCGGCAAAACTAAAAGGCAATTAGTCGAGGGTCCATTTAATATGTTGTAAACTTTTTGCTTATTTTGTAATACCAGATATGTGCTCCAGATTATAAGGGATGTGCTGCATAGTTGTTGATTAGTTGGTATTAAGTTTGTGGCTTTAGATTAAATCATGTTATTATATGTTTGCAAAGTAGGTGTAAAATAGTGTAACACTTTACTTTATTAGCTGTAATGAAGACGTGTTTTGTAGTGCACAAAAACACTGAACTTTCTTATTCAAATTGAGCTCTCTTTCTTTTCTTTGTTATCTCCGGTGCACAAACATTAACATGGTATTAGAGCTATGTTGATTCCAACCAAAATCTGAACATCTCTTCTCCAAACAACTCATCCAACTCTCCGGGAAACAGCTTTGCATCAGACCTGTTTTTTCTTGAACAAATGACCACTCCAACAGCTTCCTTTCTATCTCCTGTGTTCAATGGTGAACACTACCATATATGGTCCATCAAAATGAAGGCTTACCTGAGGGGCCAAGGACTCTGGCAGTATGTAGAGGAAGAGAGACAACCCCCTCAGTTGGGACCAAACCCACTCTCAACCAAATTCGAATGCATGAAGAGGAAGCTTCAAAGGCTCCAAAAGCCTTGTCTCACATTCACTCAGCTGTCACAGACCTTGTTTTCACAAGGATTATGGCATGCGAAATAGCCAAGAAATCATCGGACAGATTAAGGGAAAAGTTCGTGGGAAGTCACACTACAAAAAACATGCAGGTTCTAAATTTGAGAAGGGAGTTTGAAACCTTGAGAATGCAGGAGGCTAAGAAAGTGAAAGAATATGTTGATAAGCTGATGAACATTGTCAACAAAATCAGATTACTTGGTATGGAGATATCAGACAGCAGGATTGTAGAGAAGGTAATTGTGAGCCTGCCGGGAAGGTTTGAAGCTAAGATCTCATCCTTGGTGGACTCAAAGGACCTGACTCAAATCACATTGACTGAGCTGGTCCATGCTTTGCAGGCACAAGAAAAAAGAAGGCTCCTAAGGCTTGAAGATGCAAATGAAGGGGCAATGTTAGCAACCCATAAGAGCAAGTCTGTACAAGGGAATTACAAAAAGTTTGGTGGAGAAAAGAAAGGAAAAGAAACGTCCAACAACCAATGGAACAAAGCTGGTGGGATAAGGAATTTTCTAGCTTGTTCTTATTACAAAAGGAAGGGACATGCAGAGCACAAATGCTGGTTCAGACCTGGTATACAGTGTAGGGCCTACAAACAATTTGGCCATGTTGAAAGAGTGTGCAAAAATAAGGGACAACAGTCCCAATAGCAAGCTCAAATAGCTGATGAACAACAACCAGGGCAAGAGACTGAGCAGCTGTTTGTGGCATCATCAAAGCTGATCCAAACGTGTGATGATACCTGGCTAATTGACAGTGGATGGACACATCACATGACACCAGATTTGAGTAGTTTTGTTAACACAAACCATTCTCATCGGTCAAAGATTAAAGTTGGAAATGGAGAATGCGTGGAAGCAAAAGGTAAAGGAGATGTTGCAATTCAAACTCCAAAAGGTACAAAACTAATCTCAAATGTACTTTATGCACCTAATATAAGTCAAAGCCTTTTAAGTGTGGGACAAATGTTGGAAAGGAACTATGAACTGCATTTTAAAAAACAATCCTGTATTATTCAAGACAATGAGGGAAATGAGATTTTGAGAGTGAAAATGATAGGGAAAAGCTTTCCAATTATGTGGAAAGTTACACCACACATAGCATGCAATGTTAAAGAGGATGAAACTGAAATATGGCACAAGAGATTAGGCCATGTGCATTATAGGAATCTAAGGCAAATGCAGTCAAAAAATTTAATCCAAAATCTGCCTAATTTAAAACAGCCGAGAGGTGTCTGTAAAGTGTGTCAACTAGGCAAGATGAGCAAGAAACCATTTCCAGTGAATCAAGCTTGGAGAGCTTCTAAAAAACTCCAGCTTGTTCACTCGGATGTATATGGCCCCATGCAAACCTTATCACTCAATGGGAGCAAGTACTTTGTATTGTTCATAGATGATTGGTCTAGGATGGGGTGGATTTACTTTCTAAGATAGAAAAGTGAGGTGGCTAGAACATTCAGAAAATTCAAACTAGAAGTGGAAAATTTGACAGGAAAATCCATTAAAACCTTGAGAAGTGATAATGGCACTGAATACACTTCTCAAGAGTTTGAAAAAATGTGCATAGAAGCTGGAATTAGACATCAATTCAGTAGCCCTTACACTCCACAGCAGAATGAAGTTTGTGAGAGGAGAAACAGGACAATTATGGAAATGGCAAGATGCTTAATGGCTGAGAAAAATCTTCCCAAACTCTTTTGGGCAGAAGCAGCAAACACAAGTGTCTATCTACTCAACAGAATTCCCACCAAAGCCTTGAGTAATCAAACTCCTTTTGAAGCCTGGACAGGAGTTAGACCTGTAGTGGATAAGCTGAAGATTTTTGGAAGCATATGCTATGTCCTGGTGCCATCTGCAAAGAGGACAAAGTTAGAGGATAAGGCTGTGACTGGAATATTTATTGGCTACAATAGCCAATCCAAAGCCTATAGGATTTACATTCCTGACTCAAGGAAAGTGGTGGTGTCCCGGGATGTTATAGTTGATGAGAGTGGAGTTTGGAACTGGGAAAATGGTAGAGCTGATATAGATACAAAACCTCAATTGAGTGAGGTTCAACCTGATCAAATTGAAGAAGATTCAGGGGAGGAATCAGATGAAGAAGTTGCTGTTAAGGGAACCAGAACTCTGGCTGATATGTATGACAGGTGTAACTTAGCTCAAATGGAACCTTCAAGTCATTTAGAGGTTGCACAATCAGAATCTTGGAGGAGTGCCATGAAGGAGGAGCTTCCAACGATTGAGAAAAATGAGACCTGGAAGTTGGTGGATAGACCAGAAAACAGAAGGTTTATTCAGGTGAAATGGATTTTCAGAAAAAAAACTGAATCCAGATGGGTCAATTCTTAAGCATAAGGCCAGGCTTGTAGTGAAGGGATTTGCTCAGCAATATGGAGTGGATTTCCTGGAAACATTTGCTCCTGTTGCTCGCCATGAAACCATCAGGCTGCTACTTGCAGTGGCTGCTCAATTCTCCTGGAAAATGTACCAAATGGATGTAAAATCAGCCTTCTTGAATGGTTGGTTAAATGAGGAAATATACATTGAACAACCTGAAGGGTATGTGATACAAGGAGAAGAAGAAAAGGTGTATTTGCTGAAGAAGGCCTTGTATGGCCTAAAACAGGCCCCAAGGGCTTGGTACAGCAGGATTAATGACCACCTGCTGAACCTGGATTTTGTTAGGAGTCCAAATGAATATACTCTATACATTAGAGAAGCTGAAGATGACTTGATGATTATTTCTTTGTATGTGGATGATCTTCTAGTAATTGGAAGCAATCAAACTCAAGTGGATGAATTCAAGAAATGCATGCAAAGTGAGTTTGAAATGACTAACTTGGGTGGAATGTCTTATTTTCTTGGAATGGGAATTGATCAAGATGTGGAAGGCATCTTTGTGAACCAAAGAAAGTATGCAAATGAAGTTTAAAAAAAATTTTGCATGGAGAATTGCAAACTAGTAAATCTGCCACTGGTTCCAAACTTGAAGCTATCAAAGGATGAGGATGGTGAGAAGGTTGATAAAGGATTGTACAGGAGTTTAATAGGGTGTCTGCTATATTTAACAACAACCAGACCAGATTTGATGTATGCAACCAGCCTGTTGTCCAGGTTTATGAGTCAACCAACTGAGATACACTTCAAAACAACAAAAAAGGTGCCGAGGTATGTAAAAGGAAATACTGATTTTGGGGTGTGGTTCAAGAGATCAGAGGACTTCAATTTAGTTAGCTATTCGGACAGTGATTGGGTTGGCTCAACAGATGATATGAGGAACACTTCAGGATTTGCATTCTTCTTGAATCATGGTCCTATCTGTTGGCTCTCTAGAAAGTAGGAAACCGTAGCTCAATCAACAGTTGAAGCAGAATATATATCTGCTGCTGCAGCTGTGAATCAAGCCATTTGGCTAAGGAAAATCCTTAACGATTTGAAGATGAAACAGAACAAGGCTACTGCTATCATGTGTGACAATCAATATGCAGTAGCTATGGCCAAGAATCTAGTGCAACATGGACGAACAAAACACATAAAAATAAAGTTCCATGTAGTGAGAGAGGCTGAGCAAAATGGTGAAGTGAAACTGATGCATTGTAATAGTGAATCTCAAGTGGCTGACATCATGACAAAGGTTGTCTCCAAAGCCAAGTTTGAAGAATTCAGATTCAGACTTGGTGTTTCTAGTCAACCATCAAGGAGGGGTGTTGAAAGTTGATACTTAGCTGGAAATGCAGCAGTTTAGTTGGTGTTTTTGAATGTGTGTTGGCGGCAAAACTGAAAGGCAATCAGCTAGGGGTCCATTTGATATGTTGTAAAGTTTTTCCCTATTTTGTAATACCAGATATGTGCTCCAGATTACAAGGGATGTGCTGCATAGTTGTTGACTAGTTGGCATTAAGTTTGTGGCTTTAGATTAAATCATGTTATTATATGTCTGCAAAGTAGGTGTAAAACAGTGTAACACTTTACTTTATTAGCTATAATGAAAACGTGTTTTGTAATGCAGAAAAACACTGAGCTTTCTTATTCAAATTGAGCTCTCTTTCTTTTTTTTGTTATCTCCGGTGTATAAACACTAACAGTTAAAGAGCAGAATGTCCAATCTGACCACTGAGGTTACCTTAAGTTCTAGTAAGTTAGCAGAAGCAGAGGCAAAGCTAAAGAGTTATGAATCATCTGAGGTGGATCATAACTTTAGAGTTGAATCCCTGGAGGTTGAACTGATCAAGAAGCAAGCAGAGAATGAGGTTTTGAAGAACTAAGCTATTGCTTCAGAGCAAAAAGCTTCTAGCTCTGAACAAAAGGCTCTACTCTCGGCGCGGACGATTCTGAAGCGGGATAAGTACTCAAAGGATTTGTCTAATGCTGCTTCCAAGCTCATTGAAGATTCCAGTGGCTCTGGGAAGTCTAAGGATCAGGGTGCTGATCTACTTATGTTCCCTTCTTCAAGCTAGCCAAGACCAAGCTCCCTGATCACTTGGACCTGGACTCCTTTGAATATGGTATTTCTTTGATATCTATAGAAAGTAAAATTCCTAGAGACGCAGAACATTAAGAATTTGCATGTTGAGGTTTTGAAGTTTCAAAGCTTTTGCTTTAGAAAGAAAGCTTCCAGCGTTGAACATAATGTTCTTGGGTTCTTATAGTTTAAGAAATGTATGTATGTATGTATTATTTTTAAACATAGTATCTGAAAATAACAATATATATATTTTCATTATCTTATTATAGATGCGAAATATTTATCTGTATTCTACTTTATCAGTATACTATCACTTTTAAATATTTATTTTGAATTTAACCATCTATTTGATTGTGAACTAAATAGTAAATATCTGAATAATAAAAGTTATTATATAATTTTTGTCCTACCTGCCTGAAGTGGCAGACACCTTTGCACTTGAATGAGCTATTTTGCTAAATTTGAATAATATGTTTATTTTTAGGGAAATGTCAACTAAAACCCATTTTTTTTCTTTTCTAGTTTGGTATGGCAAAAATAGAAAACTAAGAGCAATTGTCAATTTTGTTTGATATGTAAATTGTCAATTTTGTTTGATATGTAAATTGTCAATTTTGTTAACATCTGATAGACGATAGAAGGTTTTATGTAATTACTATAAGTAATTATCTCTATTGAAAGAACAGCATGCATGCATGAAGAGTGGTGGAAATGGAGAAGAAAGCATGAAATGATGGATTCAAAAAAACGGTTTTTAAACAAAGCATGGAAATGAGATTATACCTTCTCCTTTGCTTTGGATTGATGAATATTAGCCAAAAAGATGAGACCCCACACTTTAACACCCCTTGAGAGATTAGAGAGTGGTCGTGGGTTTGAGAGAGAGTTTTAGTTTGTTTTTGAGTGAAAAGTGAGAATTAACTAAAATGCAACCTTTTGCATTTATATAAACTGGGCAATTTGTAATTATTTATTTTCACTTCCAAGCCCAATAAAATCTTATTTTATAAAGGGACCCCACGAATTTAATATGCTACCCTTTGAATAATCAATTTATTCAAGAGCCCATGTAAACTAAACTAGTTTACATTAACAAAACAATAAATTACCCTTTTTACCCTTTAACTATTAAAAGGTTATTTTGTTCTTCTCATTAATCTTAACACTTTAAGATATAATAATTAAATATAAATTATTGCTTGACCATTTTAACCTTAAAATGTCACTAAAAAATTCAATGTAACTATTTCTATAGAAATCGTCATTACCCCGGAAGTGGCTAACTCTTCAGATAATCATTCCTCTCTCATCAATTTCAACTTCTCAAGGCTATTGGTGTGCATGTAGGTCCACCGTGGATTAGCCGTGAGCCGGTCTGGATGAATCCAGAAACTGTCCGGAGGCCACACAACTATGGTAAACATCAACAAGGGCATAGTCCCTAAACCACGATGAAGAAATACTCATGAACCCATTTCAGATCATAAGTACCATGCAGGTAAAGTCCCTCCTTGAGATATCTGATCGAGCATGGATTCATGGAACGTCAAAATCCTAAACTCGATCTTCTACCGAATCGTCAATCAATATGTCCGGAACTCGTCATCACAAACTTGCTTTTGTATGACATAATAAACTCTGGCCAGAGATTCTGTTTTCTGACATTATCGATGTTCGTTTAGGAACTCGAATCCGGATGGAGTCAGCGGTACTCCCGATCCTATATTTTCGAGTCAATGGATCCCCTTTTGACCATCGGTCATTTCGCATATGAACAACGCATGACCAAATAGGCTTTATTATACGAAACATGATTGTCTCGTACTTATACACGTATGAAACCATACGCATCCATATCGGATCTGACTATGTCTCAGGTCAAAGGACTACATCGTGCATTGATATAACCAAACGATAAATCATTGACTACAGCTTTTCCAAGTGATTGTCGTTATTCGGTCACGTTCGAAAAACAGTTCACCAACTGTTAATCCATACCAATGCCCCAGTGACATGACTATCATTGTCATCCATACTTATATCAACTCATGATATCTTCGGAAGCATTGATATGCCTATTATGCAATATAGGTGCCCAAATATATTGCTTCCGTAGGGAACCCTTTTTGATAATTCATTTACCGATTAAATGAATCATCTGGACAATTACTATACATACTTTATTTTAAATGCATGACTGAATAAAGGAAGCAATATATAATGATTGAAGAACTCTTTCTTCTATATTATGAATATATAGATACAAGTCAAATGCTCTGAAACCGACAACACGAATGGTTTCTAGGGCATACAATCGTATACACTAACAAACTCCCACTTGCACTAAAGCCATTCGTGTTGTATCTCATACCCATCTTTTCAAGATGATGGTCCAATTGCTTCAGTGTATGCCTTGTAAGTGGATCAGCTACATTTTCTGCTGAAGGAGTTACAGAAGATAATCTCTCCAGCTCCAACGAATTCTCTCAAAATGTGATACTTACGCTGGATGGTTTGGATTTTGGCGGGCTCTTGGTTCCTTTGCCGTGCAATAGCTCCAGTATTGTCAAGAACATGCAATAGGGTAAGCCATGTTCGGAACCACACACAAGTTCAATTACGAACTTTGCATCCAAACACGCCTCATTTGCTACTTCTAAAGCAGCAATGTATTCAGCTTCTATAGTGGAGTTAGCTGTGGGGGTCTGTTTGGAACTTTTGCAACAACAGCAGCTCATTACATATAAAAATGTACCCGATGTAGACTTTTATCATCATACGATTGGAAATCAGAATCTGAGTATCCTTGAATGTTTAACTTAAACATCCAAAATCAGAACTAGATCCTTAGTTCTTCTCAAGTACTTAAGGAGACGATTTTACAACCGACCAAGTTTCTCCCCTGGGTTTGACTGATATCTGCTCGTAACACTTAAAGCATAAGCTATATAGGTCTTGTACATAGCAAGCGTACATTAAGCTGCCTAAGGCAGACGCATAAGGCACATTACGCATCCACTGCCGCTTTCATTGGTTTTTGGACCCATCTCTTTAGAAAGATGAAGACCGTAAGTGAAGGGCAAGAGACCTCTCTAGAGTTCTCCATGCTAAATCTTTTAGCATTTTCTTATGTACAATTTCTGGGATAATCCAATTACCCTTTTCGTTCTATCTCTATAGACACGAATGCCAAGGACATATGTCGCTTCTCCAGTCTTTCATCGAGAAGGTTTTGGACAACCAAACCTTAACCTCTGTCATCATGCCTATATCATTTCCCATCAAAAGTATGTCATCTACAATAATATGAGAAACGTGATTGCATGATCTTTAACCCATTTGTATACACAATGCTCATTCGGATTCTTGACAAAACCAAACGATTTGATTATATCTTCAAATCGAATGTTCCAGCTTCTTGAAGCTTGCTTCAATCATAAATGGATCGATGCAATTTGCATACCTTATGTCTTTCGCAGCGGATACAAACCTATTGGTTGTTCCAATAGATGTTTTCCTCAATAAACCATGAGGAAAGCTGTTTTGACATCCATCTACCAAATTTCATAATCATGGTATGTTGCGAGGCTAGCATTATAAGATGGATTTAATCATAGCTACAGGCGAGAAGGTTTCCTCATAATCCAATCCTTGTTTCGAGTATAACCTTTCGCTAAGTGAGCTTTGAAGGTCTCTGCCTCCGATCCTTGCCAACTTTTCTCTGTGACCCATTTGCAAACCTATAGGAACTATTCCCTCTGATGGATCCACAAGTGACCATACTGATTGGCATGCATTGATTCTATCTTAGAATCCATCGTTTCCAGCCATTTTCCTGAATCTCTATCCAGATAGCTTTTCGTAGCTTCTAGGATCCACCATGATCATCTACACCACTAAGTAAGATTCAAAATGTTGCTCATGTAGGAACCCGTATCTCTCTAGAGGTTTCAATATTCTAGAAGACTTTTGTACTGGAAACATAGTATCTGATACTGAGGTTTGCTGAGGGACATTCCATCTTCAGCAATCTCGGTTCTTGGCTCTTCGAACTCTTCCTTGAGTTCAAATTTCTTCCAACACCGCTTCCTCAAGAACTCGTTCCGAGGAAGCACGCATTCTACTGATCCAAACTATTTGATCACTTGGGAAGTAAAGTAATATCCTAAATATCTTTAGGATATCCAATGAACCGACCCTTCGGATTTAACATCAGCTTATCAGATTTAACCAATTTAACATAAGCTGGGCAGCCCCAAATCTTCATATAATTCAGACTTGGACGTTTTCCATACCAATCTATATGGTGTTTTCTGGAAAGTTTTAAACGGGACCCTATAAGGATGTGCACAGTGGTCTGGAGAGCGTACCCCCATAGAGACATTGGTAAGTCTGTAAAACTACCATCGATCGTACTATCAATAAGGTACGATTTCCCTTTCAGACACTCCATTAAGCTGGGGTGTATAAGGAGGAGTCAAATGTGAGATGATCCCATTTTCTTTAAGAACTCTGAAACTCTATACTCAAGTATTCACCCACGATCTGATCGTAGTATTTTAATACTTTTTCCAGTTGATTTTCTACTCATTCTTGATTCTCTGAATTTTTCAAAGGATTCAGATTTTTATTTCATTAAATACAAATACCCATTCGTGACATATCATCTGTAAAAGTAAGAAGTATTCAAATCCTCCCCTGGCTAAAGTACTGAATGGTCCACATACATCTGTATGTATGAGTTCAATAGTTTTTAAGCTCGCTCTCTCCTTTATCTTAAAGGGAGACTTGGTATCTTTCCTTGGAGACATGATTCACAGGTGGATAGGGTTCAGAACCTAATGAATTCAGGATCCACTTTCTCCAGTTGTACTAATTCTCTCTCCTATAGAACCCAATCTATGATGCCAAGAATTTAGGATTGGTTCAGGTCGAGTTCTTTTATTGAAATGGTATTGATTGAAGCAAGCATTCAATTCTAAGACATACAACCATTTGTATTCACAGCTTTACCAACTAAAACATTTCCAAATGTATTGAACATTCATTTCCATTAAACAGTACATATAACCTGCTTTACAAAAAGCAGAAATAGAAATGATGTTTCTTGTGGCTTTTTCAAAGTACAATACTTTAAACAAATTCAAAACATGTCCTAAAGGTAGTCTTAGTGGGCAAGTCCCCATGGCCTCGGCTGCAACTCGTGCCCATTTGCCATCCTCAAAATGATCTCGCCCTTTGTCACCTCAGAACTATTCTGAGTACCTGCAAAGACATACAAACATGAGATGTTGCTGCTGAATCTAATATCCAGGAATGACTATTTGAATAACAATTAATTCATATCAATCATAAGAAGGTTGTACTTGCTTTTCCTTTACCCTTCTCAGACTGTTCAGGTATTGAGGACATTCCTCTTCAGTGTCCACTTCTCCACAGTGGAAACATTTCCTTTGCATTGGCCTTCTCTGCCTGTCGTGCGCTTCTGAAGGTTTTATTCTTGGGTCCAACTTTTGGAACCTTGGTAGCATTTTGGGCTTTTATTGGCCCTGATGTGGAGGCGGCAAAGAATCCTCATGTCCTTTTCCTTTCACATTCTGTTGTGAAATTCTTTAAGCTCATTTAGTAGTTCAGAGAGGTTCTTCAATCCTATTGAGATTGTAGTTAGTTATAAACGGTTTATAACTTTGAGGAAGGGATTGTAGAATCAATTCACTTGAGGCGGTCTGGCATGACCACCCCCATATCATCAGTGATCTAATCCATTGATCATTTTAAGAGTATGATCAGCTGGAGGCACCCCTTCCCTAACTTCATGCTAAAGAGGGAAGCACACTTCTACAACCACTCTGGGATTTTCGCTATACAACTTTTGTAGAGCTACGAGGAATCATAAGCATTTGAAACCTCTTCTGCTTAGTTTGAAGTTCTATTCATGGGAGCATGTAATTTTTAGCCTCCTGCTATCCTCTCTCCACTTTTCAAGAGCATCAAGCTCAGCTTGTGGAGCATCCAGTCCAATATAAGTGGAAGAGATGCTTTAGGACATAGGCAATCTTTCAAAATCTAGAACAATTCTAAGATTTTCAGCCAATCTTTTAGGTTGGGTCCGGTTAACATGTTATACCATTATCCTTAGGAGAACATTGTTGGCCATTTTTCAATATTTACAAAAGATGAAACTGCAAAGAAAAGTAATTTTATTAGTGTTTGCAATCTTTTAAATCTTTTAATGCATAATCAAATAGCTCCCACTATTTTATTCGAGTCCTACACTCCCTTAAATAGGATCCGAAATTTTTGTTGATTAAATTTCTTAGTGGGGAATCAATTCTATTAAATTCATTAACCTCCATATGAATTCTGGTAATTAAGTCTAATAAGTAGGAAACAATTTTCCTTTATATCACTATAAAGGTTTGATTCATACTCCTTGTCCTAGTTCGGATACCTCACATAATAGAATTCTTGGTACCCTAGGCTAGTTAAATCCGAACCATTGTGCTTTCTTAGGATGGCATTTTATCATGCTCACATAATAGAATTCTTGTCCAGGTGAAATCCATCCAGCACAGACCCTTAATTCTATGATATAAAGTGTATCCCTCACATTAGATATCTGGGATATTAAAATTTATATCAAAGAATAGTATACCACAATGGGGACTGGATTTATATTTAAATTAGGGAGAGGGAAACCTTAGTTAATTCATTTTAGCTGCCATGTTTTAAACCATTCATACTATCACAATTGCATAAATTAAAGCATGTGGGTTGACCAGGGGCTTTTCGAAAATCATCCTGAAGGCAAACTATTTACCTAATACTATATCTTCGATCGGATCGTCATCGGGTGCTCTTGGTTCCGTCTAGCCGATTCCATTACATGGATCTTGGCACGCAGGCCAATTAAATAAATAAATAAAATTATTATTACAAGCCATTTATAAAAGAATATTACAAACACTTTGAAATTTTGAAAACAAATGGCGCCCATGATCAACCCTCTAATAATATTCATTCATCACATAAATAAATATTAAACATTCATACCAAATATAATAAACATTATAAAGGCATGAATATAAACAATTATTAAAATAAATATATATAATATATTCATTAATATAAAAATATAAATATATCTCATATATTAATAGATAGAGATATATATATTCATGTGGTATTTAATACATACTTGGGGCATGCAACAATTACACATTTTATAAGAATCATTACACAAACACTTTTGTCATATCCACCCAAAGTATATATTTAATTGTTAGCATCAGAAAAGTTATGCATGGCATAGATAAATGGGTTTATTACTCCAAGAGTAATCATTCTATGACACAAGTTACTTTAACTAAAGTAATATTTTTATGACACATTTATCTTCAAAGACAATTATGTCATCTGCATCATCAATTTTTTGAAACCATTCAAACAACCAAATTATTACATTTCAAAAAATATAATTTATGCCATGCAATGATGCATATAAGATAATTTAATCAAATTAAACATCCTACATTAAAATTACCACATCATACATACAAAATATCACAATTCATCATATGAATTAATAATCCATAACTTATGCATACATAAATTCAACACACACAATTGCAACATTTGCATACACTTCATGCAAAAATATACTTTAATCAAATAAAGATAACACATAGCATGTCAAAGATAAACCATTTAATCAAAGTCATGGGAATGAGCATGCGAACATTTTTCTAAATAAATCATCATGCAACATTTCCAAAAACATATTCATCAATGCAATGGAAATGACATATCCTAATGGCAAATCTAGTATGGCGAGAATGACAAATTAGCATGCATGTAGTTCTCACAACATCTCATGCAATAACTCATCCAAACATGCTATAACCATCTCCAAACATGCATGCTTTAATCATATTCTAACATACCCAAACATATAGAGCAAGAAGAAAAACATGTTTTCCCAAAACAAAAGAATGGCCGAGAATCACACATGCATCAAACAGCTTAGACATCAAACAAACTCATCCATTACAAAGGCAGCTCATTATAACCCTATCATCATTCAAACAATGAGAATGAGAAGAAAATGAACATAACCTCTGATCTATGTATGGCCAAGACATGCATGTAAAGATCTACTATGAAAAAATCATTTTGACCATATCACTAACATGCAAACTCAACCAAGTTTGATGAACATATGAACACATGGAAAATGTCATTTAGCTTATAAATTCGACATGCAAGGAGCTTCTAGCTCTGATACCATTTGAAAGAACAACAAGCATGCATGAGAGTGGTGGAAATGAGAAGAAAGCATGAAAGAGGATTCAAAAAAATGGTTTTAAACAAAGCATGGAAATGAGTATACCTTCTCCTTTGCTTTGGATTGATGAAGATTAGCACCAAAAAGATGAGACCTCCACACTTAAACACACCTTGAGAGATTAGAGAGTGCGTGGGGTTTGAGAGAGAGAGTTTTAGTTGTTTTTGAGTGAACAAGTGAAGAATTAACTAAAATGCAACCTTTTGCATTTATATATACTTGGGCAATTTTGCAATTATTTATTTTCACTTCCAAGCCCAATAAAATCTTATTTATAAAGGGACCCCACGAATTTAATATGCTACCCTTTGATAATCAATATTATTCAAGGGCCCATGTAAACTAAACTAGTTTACATTAACAAACCATAAATTTACCCTTTTCACTTAACTATTAAAAGGTTATTTTTGTTATCTCATTAATCTTAACACTTTAAGATATAATAATTAAATATAATAATTATGCTTGACCATTTAACCTTAAAATGTCACAAAAAATTTATAGTAACTCTTACTATAGAAATCCCGTCATTACCCTCGGAAGGTGCTAGCCCTCTTCGGAAATCTATTTCTTTTCATCATCTCTAACTTCTCAAGGCTATTGGTGTGACCATGTAGGTCCCGTGGATTAGCCGTGAGCTGGTTTTGGATGAATCCGAAAACTGTCCGAAGGCCCAACGACTATGGTAAACATCTGCAATGTGCCATAGTCCCTAAACCACGATGAAGAAATACTTCATCGAACCCATTTCAGATCATACGTACCATGCAGGTAAAGTCCCTCCATTGAGATATCCTGATCGAGCATAGATTCATGGAACGTCTATAACGCCCACTTGAGTACGTAGCTAATGTTTCTTTTTGCTCTTTTTGAGCGGTATATTAGTATTATTGTTTGGTTGGCCTTTGATTGAGTGGTATGTTGAATACTTGCCTTGAAATTGGTGAAAATAGAAGAAGTTTAGTGTTCCAGGCTTACTGGGGCGAAGAAGAATCTTCACCGCGCGAAGAGGTGTTGAAGCCTATGGGGAAGCTGTTGGACAGTTTCGCCACGGCGACATAACATTCTTCGCCACGGCGACGTGCGACCAAAATGTTGTTAAGTTTAGATATTTCTTCCCTAAGGGCAATTTGACCATTTACCCTCTTAGTAGGAAAAGTGGGGAGTAAAAGTAAGATTTCATGGAGAAATGTTATATGGGGGTGTGTTGTAATGAACAAAGGATATAGATGGAATTCCAAGGAAGAGTAAGGGCAAAATGGGAATGCTTGTGCATAATTGTATTAAAAGGAATTAAGTCATTGCAAACCCTTCATTCTCTCTCCACCGCCACCTCCTTTCTCACTTCCTCTCAACTTCTTTTCATTTGGTCAAGGATTTTTAGAGGGTTTGGAGTGATTTGGGGTAGAAAAATCATCTAAGGCATCTAAGGTAAGATTCTGCTTTGGTGGAAGTTTTGTGAGATTTGTGTATATTGAATATGAGGTCTTTTGGTTGAATTGTTTAAGTGTTAAAGGATAGAGAAAAGGCAAGCAAAACCAAGAGAAAGGAAGTGCTAGTGAGATCTCTCCATTCACAGGTAAGTAAATCCCACCCAAGTAGAGATTGAGAACTTTCTTGAATAGAGAATATAGCAATTATGTATGTAGTTATACATGTGATATGCTATGTTATTAAGATTTAAATGGAGATAATTATTACTTTGGTTGTTCATACACTTCAATATGAGAAGTGAGATGTGGGTTGGAATGGAGTTTGAGAGGGATGAAGGATATTGAGAAATCCTTTTGGAAGTGTTATTCTAGGCAGGATTTATGGCTATGTGAGGGAGTTTTCTCCCATTTGGATGGTTAGAGAAAGAAATAGAATTATTGGTATAATAGAGTCTTGTTATGCACTTGAGTGTTTTGATGAAATGCCTAACGGAGGTTTGAGTAGAGTAGTGAACCTTAATTCTTGCAACATTGCATGTTGGTATTTCATAAGTGCATTAGTGGAGATGAACAATCCATATGCATTAATTGTGATAAGAAGTGACTTAAGAAGGAGTAGAAAACTTGTGTATGCACTTGCTCTATGAGTAGAGAAAATGAGAAGTGCTAGAGTGGAGTGAATGAGAAGAGCATTAGAAAAGGTGTGATGCTTTGGATCATACTCGATAGTTATTAGAAACAGGTTGATGCTTTGTGATCGTCGCCCGATAGTTATTAGAAACGGGTTGATGCTTTGTGATCGTCGCCCGATAGTTATTAGAAATGGGTGGATGCTTTGTGATCGTCACCCGAAAGTCATGAGAAACGGGTAGATGCTTTGTGATCTCCACCCAATAGTTATGAAAACCGGGTAGGTGCTTTGTGATCCCCACTCGGTAGTCATTAAGAGCGGGTTGGTGCTGTGTGAACTCCACCCGACAGTCATGAAGAGTGAGATGGTGTTGTGTGAACGCCATCCAGCCGTACCTCCGGTAAGATAAGGCCATAACATTAGTAGAAAACAATAGAAAGAAAGTGTGAGGAAGGAATTAAGAAAAAGAGTTACAAGGATAGACAAGTAGAGGGTTTACTTACTAAGCATTATTTTGTGCTCACCTCGTCATTTTCCTTTGTGGATGCAGGATTTAGGTGATGATGCAGTCGGAGGGGCGTCGACAAGCGAGGAGTAATAGCCACACTGTTTCCCCTGTTTTTGTCTTTTTAAATGGCATTTTGTAAATAATGCTCTTTGTGTATAAAAGACTTATTACATATAATAAAAAGAAAATTTTTGGGCCCATTTTCTATTATTATTATGCAAGCATTTTACTAGTTTACAGCAGTTGTTACAACGTCAAAATCCTAAACTCGATCTTCTACCGAATCATCGATCAATATGTCCGAAACTCGTCATCACAAACTTGCTTTTGTATGACTAAAAATAAACTCTGGCCAGAGATTCTGTTTTTCGACATTTATCGATGTTCGTCTAGGAACTCGAATCCGGATGGAGTCAGCGGTACTCCCGATCCTATATTTCTGAGTCAATGGATCCCCTCTTGACCATCGTTCATTTCCGCATATGAACAACACATGACCAAATAGGCTTTATTATACAAAACATGATTAGTCTCGTACTTATACACCGTATGAACCATATGCATCCATATCGGATCCAACTACGATGTCTCAGGTCAAAGGACTACATCGTGCACTGATATAACCAAACGATAAATCATTGACTACATGCTTTTCCAAGTGATTTGTCGTTATTCGGTCACGTTCAAAAAATAGTTCACCAACCGTTAATCCATACCAATGCCCCAGTGACATGACTATCATCGTCATCCGTACTTATATCAACTCATGATATCTTTCGGAAGCATCTAATATGCCTACTATGCAATATAGTTGCCCAAATTATATTGCTTCCGTAGGGAACCCTTTTTGATAATTCATTTACCGATTAAATGAATCATCTGGATAATTCATATACATACTTTATTTTAAATGCATGACTGAATAAAGGAAGCAATTTACATATATGAATTGAAGAACTCTTTCTTCTATTATTTATGATATATATAGATACAAGACAAAATGCTCTGAAACCGACAACACGAATGGTTTCTAGGGCATACACTAATATACACTAACATCTATATTGTGTATTTGATATAAAAACTATTTTTAGATAGTTAAAAGGTCTTCTTACTAGGATTAAAAGCTCTTTTTGGATGGTTTAAAATAGTAAATAAAATAAATGGTATTTCATTATTTATGGAATCTGAATTAATATTTAATAATTTTTTTTTTTAGTAAATAAAAGTTTATAACATTCAATGGTTTACAATTTATTTATTTATTTTTCTTTTTTTTTTATGTAATATTTGCTTATATAAGCTTCCAAAATCTTTGCAATAAGGTTATGGAAAAAAATGAGAAAATATTGTAATACAGTACAAGGTTAAAGGATGTAGAATATTTATTTTTGACAAACTTATGAATTGTGTGTGCACACTTGCTGTCAATCCTTTTATTTGGCTTGTCTCATCTGTTGTGTGTGTGCACATCAATTCTTAGTGCACACAATTTGACAGACATGTGTCTTGACTTGTTTTGTCTCAAGTGTGTGTGCACAACGGTATGTGCTTACACTCTCACTTCAGACTTTTTGCAACCCAACACGAGTTGCATGTCTAATAAAGAGAAAAATATTATGTTTATCTTTGTCTCTTGATATTTAGGATCTTTTTACATGTGTCATATTTTCCTTAAGTGGTCTTAGGGAATAAAGTTATCTTTCCCAATTTGTTTTGTGGTCCAAACCAAAAGAAGGAATAATTTCCTTATTTGGACAAACATAGGTCAGCACCTTGCTGGCTGAAGTGGTATTGAATTGTTGAGCAAGAAATCCTTCATTATATAATATTCTTTCTTGCGTAAATGAATCTAACCTTTTGATCTCTTATTTCATTTGACTCTGAATTTCTTAGAGTATTCTTTCTCTTAAGGTTCAAGGTTCATTTTCCATGTTGTGCCAAAACCTTACCATATCAAACATAGATTTGATGACTGCTGGAACGTGGTTCCTCTGCTGATGCTGGTGTGTCGTGTCGGTGCTTGAAGCTTGGTGGTTTACAAGTTGTTTTCAGGTGTGTTCCCGACAAGAGAAAGCTCCAAGGAGTTGTTACACAATAAAGATTCAGAGTGTGGTGCTAAGTATAAAGTTAAACAGGGAGTTCTTTTTACTGTAACTTAGTTCAGCTTTGAACTATATCTTGTAATGTGTTTTTGACTTAGTGGATTGCTTTGATCTAGACAAGGTCCCATGAATATAGGCTAAATGTGGATTTAGCCAAATCATGTATATGGTTGTGTTCTTTACTTTCTGCACTTATGTTTGTTGTGGTTAAAAACTGAAAATCTATCAACTTGGTAATATTTTGTTGCACGTTAAAATGGGTAATCCAATCCCCAACAAAGGAAAATTAAAAAGATGTAATAATAATAAAAATTACTGGAAAAAGGTAAATTTTAGTGTACATTTTTAATAATTTTTACAACTATTTTTTTTTTATTATTATTGTTTTTGTTTTTATTTTCAGATAAAAAAATATACTTACAAGTTACAACTTCTTATTTTCATTATTAAAAAAAAAACAAATAAATAAATAAATCCTTTATATAATACCTTGGCTCTTTGTTTGACTGCTTGTCTTTCACAACACGCAAAAAAAAAACTTCATTTCCTTTAGCAAAGCGGGGTTTTTAGTGGAAAGAAACTAGAGGGTCATTGAAAGTTTCGATCTTTTAGCCACACAAAGGCTTTGATTGTGCTAGCATTAAGGTTAGTTGCTCTGGCTTTTGTTTTTATTTATTTATTTATTTTTTTCTCTTGTGGGTATTTTCTTTCATTTGGGTTTTGTAATATGAACTGGTATGCCTATCTTTGATTAACTTTATGTTCATTCTTGCTTGTTTCTTCATATCTTGGTGTCTCTTCTTGCTCTTTGAGGTTACAAATAGTTTTATTAATTTAAAGTTGACGCCTTTTGAGTTTGCTTTTGGTATCTGCATCAACCATTATAGCTTTGGTTTATCTGCCTCTCTTCAGTACTTTCACTTTTGTAGCAATGCAATGTTTTGTAACATTTACGAGTTATTATTTTGTTGCAAGTGCATGTAACATCTCAGGTTTTAAGTGTTACAATTTAGCTTTCTCGCTAAGGTGTTTGATCTCATATGGTGTTTTCTGGACAGTTTTAAACGACCCTATAAGGATGTGCACGTGGTCTGAGAGCGTACCCCCATAGAGACATTGGTAAGTCTGTAAAACTCACCATCGATCGTACCATATCCAATAAGGTACGATTTCTCCTTTCAGACACTCCATTAAGCTGGGGTGTATAAGGAGGAGTCAAGTGAATGATCCCATTTTCTTTAAGAACTCTTGAAACTCTATACTCAAGTATTCACCCCCACGATCTGATCGTATATTTTAATACTTTTTCCAGTTTGATTTTCTACTTCATTCTTGAATCTCTGAATTTTTCAAAGGATTCGATTTTTATTCATTAAATACAAATACCCATATCGTGACATATCATCTGTAAAAGTAATGAAGTATTCAAATCCCCCCTGGCTAAAGTACTGAATGGTCCACAACATCTGTATGTATGAGTTCTAATAGTTTTTAAGCTCGCTCTCTTTACTCTTAAGAGAGACTTGGTCATCTTTCCTTGGAGACATGATTCCAGTTGGATAGGTTCAGAACCTAATAATTCGGATCCACTTTCTCCAAGTTGTATATCTTCTCTCTCTATATACCCAATCTATGATGCCATAAATTTTGGATTGGTTCAGATCGAGTTCTTTTATGAAAGGGTATTGATTGAAGCATAGTCATTCATTCTAAGACATACAAACCATTTGTATTCACAGCTTTACCAACTAAAACATTTCCAAAATGTATTGAACATTCATTTCCATTAAACAGTACATATAACCTGCTTTAACAAAAGCAGAAATAGAAATGATGTTTCTTGTGGCTTTTTCAAAGTACAATACTTTAAACAATTCAAAACATGTCCTAAAGGTAGTCTTAGTGGGCAAGTCCCCATGGCCTCGGCTGCAACTCGTGCCCCATTTGCCATCCTCAAAATGATCTCGCCCTTTGTCACCTCAGAACTATTCTGAAGTACCTGCAAGACTACAAACTGAGATGTTGCTGCTGAATCTAATATCCAGGATGACTATTTGAATTAACACTTATTCATATTCATATCATCATAAGACATTGGTTCGTATGCTTTTGCTTTTCTTTCCCTTCTTCAGACTGTTCAGTGATTGAGGACATTCCTCTTCCAGTGTCCATCTTTCTCCACAGTGGAAACATTTTCCCTTGCATGGCCTTCTCTGCCTTGTGCTGGCTTCTTGAAGTTTTATTCTTGGGTCCAACTTTTGGACCTCTCTTTGGTAGCATTTGGGCTTTTTATTGGCCCTGCTAGTGGAGGCGGCAAACATCCTCATGTCCTTTTCCTTTCACATTCTGTCTGTGAAATTCTTTAAGCTCATTTAGAGTTCAGAGAGGTTTCTCTCAATCCTATTAGATTGTAGTTAGTTATAAACGGTTTATAACTTGGAGGAGGGATTGTAGAATCAAATTCACTTTGAGGCGGTCTGGCAGGACCACCCCATATCCATCCAGTCGATCTAATCCATTGATCATTTTAAGAGTATGATCAGCTGGGGCACCCCTTCCCTCACTTCATGCTAAAGAGGGAGCACACAATTCATACTCAACTCACTCATCTGGATTTTCGCTATACAACTTTTTGTAGAGCTATAGGATATCATAAGCATTTGAAACCTCTTCATGCTTAGTTTGAAGTTCTCTATTCATGGAGGCTACATGTAATTTTTAGCCCTCCTACATCCTCTCCCACTTTTCAAGAGCATCAAGCTCAGCTTGTGGAGCATCCGTCCAATATCAAGTGGAAGAGATGCTTCTAGGACATAGCAATTCTTTCAAAATCTAGAACAATTCTAAGATTTCATCCAATCTTTTAGGTTTGGGTCCGGTTAACATGTTATTATCCATTATCCTTAGGAGAACATTGTTGGCCATTTTTCAGATTATTTATCACAAAGATGAAACTGCAAAGAAAAGTATTTTATTATTGTCTTGCAATCTTTTAATCTTTAATGCATAATCAATTAGCTCCCACTATTTTATTCGAGTCCTACACTCCTTAAATAGGATCCGAAAATTTTTGTTTGATAAATTTCTTAGTGGGGAATCAATTTCTTATTAAATTCAATTAACCTCACATAATAGATTTCTTGGTATTAAGTCTAATAAGTAGGAACAATTTCCTTTTATATCACTATATAAGGTTTGATTCATACTCCTTGTCCTACTTCGATACCTCACATAATGAATTCTTGGTACCTAGCTAGTTAATCCAACCATTGTGCTTTCTTAGGATGGCATTTTCATCATGTCCTCACATAATAGAATTCTTAGTCAAGGTGAAAATATCCTCCAAACAAGACAACTTAATCTATGATATAAAGTTGTATCCCTCACATAATAAAAATCTTGGGATATTAAAATTTATATCAAAGAATTTAGTTATCCCACAATGGGAGACTTGGATTTAATAATTTTAAATTAGGGAGATTTGGTTTAACCTTTAGTTAATTCATTTTTAGCATGCCATGTTTAATTAACCATTCATACATATCACATATATGCATAAATTAAAGCATGTGGGTTGACCATGGGGCTTTTCGAAAATATCCTGAAGGCAAACTATTTACCCTAATACTATATCTTCGATCGATCGTCATCCATGCTCTTGGTTCCCGTCTAGCCGATTCCATTACATATTGGATCTTAGGCACGCAGGCCCATAATAAATAAATAAATTTAATTATTACAAGCCATTTAATAAAAGAATATTACAAACACTTTTGAATATTTGAAAACCAAATGGCGCCCATGACAACCCTCTAATCTAATATTCATTCATCACTAAATAATATTAAACATTCTACCAAATTAAATAAACAATTATTTAAAGCATGAATATAAACATTATTTAAAATATATATATATATATATATTCATTAATATATAAATATAATATATCTCATATATTAAGATATTAATGAATATATATTCATGTGGTATTTAATCATAACTTTGGGCATGCAACAATTACACATTTTATAGAATCTTACACAAACACTTTTGTCATATTCACCCAAAGAATATTATTTAATTGTTAGCATCAAAAAAGTTATGCATGGCATAGATAAATGGGTTTATTACTCCAGGTAATCATTCTATGACACAGTTACTTTTAACTAAAGTATACTTTTATGACACATTTATCTTCTCAAGACAACTTATGTCATCTTGCATCATCAATTTTTTGAAACCATTCAAACAACCAAATTATTACATTTAAAATATAATAATTTATGCCATGCAATGATGCATTATAAGATAATTTAATCAAATTAAACATCCTACATTAAAATTACCACCATCATACAACATAATATCACAATTCATCATATGAATTAATAATCCATAACTTTATGCTAACATCAATTCCACCACTAAACACTTGCAACATTTGCATACACTTCATGCAAAAATATACTTTAATCAAATTAAGATAACACATTTAGCATGTCAAAGCATAAACCATTTATCAAAGTCTGGATGAGCATGCATGAACATTTTTCTAAATAAATCATCATGCAACATTTCCTAAAACATTATTCATCAATGCATGAATGAAATGACATATCCTATGGCAATCTAGTCATGGCCGAAGAATGACTATATGCATGCATGTGTCTCAACACATCTCATGCATAACATCATCCAACATGCTATAACCACATCCAACACATGCTTTAAATCATATTCTAACATACCCAATATTAGAGCAAGAAGAAAAACATTTTTCCCAAAACAAAGAGATGGCCGAGAATCACACATGCATCAAACATGCTTAGTACATCAAACAACTCATCCATACAAAGGCATGCTTATAACCATTATCATCATTCAAAACAATGAGAATGAGAAGAAAAATGAACATATACTCTGATCTATGTATGGCCAACATCATGTAAAGATCTACTATGAAAAAATCATTTTTGACCCATATCACTAACATGCAAACTCAACCAAGTTTGATGACATATGAACACATGGAAAATGTCATTTTAGCTTATAAATCGACATGCAAGGAGCTTCTAGCTCTGATACCATTTGAAAGAACAACATGCATGCATGAAGAGTGGTGGAAATGGAGAAGAAAGCATGAAATGATGGATTCAAAAAATGGTTTTTAACAAGCTGGAAATGAGATTATACCTTCTCCTTTGCTTTGATTGATGAAGATTAGCACCAAAAAGATGAGACCTCCACACTTTAACACCACCTTGAGAGATTAGAGAGTGGCCGTGGGTTTGAGAAAGTTTTAGTTTGTTTTTGGTGAACAAGTGAAGAATTAACTAAAATGCAACCTTTTGCATTTATATATACTTGGGCAATTTTGCAATTATTTATTTTCACTTCCAGCCCAATAAAATCTTATTTTATAGGGACCCCACGAATTTAATATGCTACCCTTTGATAATCAATATTATTCAAGGGCCCATGTAAACTAAACTAGTTTACATTAACAACCCATATTTTACCCTTTTTACCCTTTAACTATTAAGGTTATTTTTGTTCATCCATTAATCTTAACACTTTAAGATTATAATTAAATATAATTAATTATTGCTTGACCATTTTAACCCTTAAAATGTCACAAAAAATTTTCTATGTAACTATTACATAGAAATCCCGTCTACCCTCGGAAGGTGCTAGCCCTCTTCGGATATCATTTCTCTTCTCATCATTCTCTTCTCAAGGCTATTGGTGTGACCATGTAGGTCCCCGTGGATTAGCCGTGAGCTGGTTTTGGATGAATCCGAAAACCTGTCCGAAGGCCCAACGACTATGGTAAACATCTAGCAATGTGCCATAGTCCCTAAACCACGATAAGAAATACTTCATCGAACCCATTTCAGATCATACGTACCATGCAGGTAAAGTCCCTCCATTGAGATATCCTGATCGAGCATAGATTCATGGAACGTCTATAACGCCCACTTGAGGTACGTAGCTAATGTTTCTTCTTTGCTCTTTTTGAGCCGGTATATTAGTATTATTGTTTGGTTGGCCTGATTGAGTGGTATGTTGAATACTTGCCTTGAAATTGGTTGAAAATAGAAGAAGTTTAGTGTTCCGCTTCACTGGGGCGAAGAAGATCTTCACCGCGGCGAAGAGTGTTGAAGCCTATGGGGAAGCTGTTGGACAGTTTCGCCACGGCGACATACCATTCTTCGCCACGGCGACGTGCCGACCAAAATGTTTTTTAGTTTGATATTTCTTCCCTAAGGGCAATTTGACCATTTTACCCCTATTTAGTAGGAAAATGGGAGTAAATGTAAGAAATTTTCATGGAGAATATGTAATATGGGGGTGTGTTTGTAATGAATCAAAGGATATAATGGAATTCCCAAGAAGAGTAAGGGCAAAATGGGAATGCTTGTGCATAAATTGTATTAAAAGGAATTAAGTCATTGCAAACCCTTCATTCTTCTTCTCCACCGCCACTCTCCTTTCTCACTTCCTCTCAACTTCTTTTTCATTTGTTCAAGGATTTTTAGAGGGCTTTTGGAGTGTTTGGGGTAGAAAATCAATCTAAGGCATCCTAATTAAGGATTCTTGCTTTGGATGAGTTTTGTGAGATTTTGTGTATATTTGAATATTGGGTCTTTTGGTTGAATTGTTTAATTGTTTAAGGATAGAGAAAGTCAAGCAACAGAGAAGGAAGTGCTAGTGATATCTCTCCATCACAAGTAAGTAAATCCCACCCAAGTAGAGATTTGAGAACTTTCTTGAATAGAGAATGAATAGCATTATGTATGTATGTATAACATTTGATATGCTATGTTATTAAGATTTAAATGGAGATAATTATTACTTTGGGTGTCATACACTTCAATATGAGAAGTGAGATGTGGGTTGGGAATGTAGTTTGAGATGAATTAAGGATATTGAGAAATCCTTTTTGAATGTGATTCTATGGCAGATTTATGGCTATGTGAGGGAGTTTTCTCCCATTTTGGATGGTTAGAGAAAGACATAAATTATTGTTAATATGAGTCTTGTTATGCACTTGAGTTGTTTGATGAATGCCTAACGGAGGTTTGAGTATGAGTAGTAGTGAACTTATTTCTTGCAACATTGCATGTTGGTATTTCATAAGTGCATTAGTGGAGATGAACAATCCATATGCATTAATTGTGCATTAAGAAGTGACTTAAGAAGGAGTAAAAACTTTGTGTAGCACTTGCTCTATATAGGAAAAATGAGAAGTGCTAGAGTGGGTGAATAAGAGGCATTAGAAACGGGTTGATGCTTTGTGATCATCCCTCGATAGTTATTGAAACAGGTTGATGCTTTGGATCGTCGCCCGTAGTTATTAGAAACGGGTTGATGCTTTGTGATCGTCGCCCGATAGTTTAGAAATGGGTGGATGCTTGTGATCGTCACCCGAAAGTCATGAGAACGGGTAGATGCTTTGTGATCTCCACCCATAGTTATGAACCGGGTAGGTGCTTTGTGATCCCCACTCGGTAGTCATTAAGAGCGGGTTGGTGCTGTGTGAACTCCCCCGACAGTCATGAAGATGGAGATGTGTTGTTGTGTGAACGCCATCCAGCCGTACCTCCGGTAAGATAAGGCCTAACATTAGTAGAAAACAATAGAAAGAAGTGTGAGGAGGAATTAAGAAAAAGTTACAGGATAGACAAGTAGGTTTACTTACTAAGCATTTTTTGTGCTCACCTCGTCATTTTCCTTTGTGGATGCAGGATTTAGGTGATATGCAGTCGGAGGGGCGTCGACAACAGGAGTAATAGCCACACTGTTTCCCCTGTTTTTGTCTTTTTAAATGGCATTTTGTAAATAATGCTCTTTGTGTATAAAAGACTTATTACATATAATAAAAGAAAATTTTTGGGCCCATTTTCTATTATTATTATGCAAGCATTTTACTAGTTACAGCAGTTGTTACAACGTCAAAATCCTAACTCATCTTCTACCGAATCATCGATCAAATGTCCGAAACTCGTCATCACAAACTTGCTTTGTATGACTAAAAATAACTCTGGCCAGAGATTCTGTTTTTCGACATTTATCGATGTTCGTCTAGGAACTCGAATCCGGATGGATCAGCGGTACTCCCGATCCTATATTTCTGAGTCAATGGATCCCCTCTTGACCATCGTTCATTTCCGCATATGAACAACACATGACCAAATAGGCTTTATTATACAACATGATTAGTCTCTTACTTATACACCGTATGAACCATATGCACCATATCGGATCCAACTACGATGTCTCAGGTCAAGGACTACACGTGCACTGATATAACCAAACGATAAATCATTGACTACCTGCTATGTCTCAGGTCAAAGGACTACATCGTGCATTGATATAACCAAACGATAAATCATTGACTACATGCTTTTCCAAGTGATTTGTCGTTATTCGGTCACGTTCGAAAAACAGTTCACCAACTGTTAATCCATACCAATGCCCCAGTGACATGACTATCATTGTCATCCATACTTATATCAACTCATGATATCTTTCGGAAGCATCTGATATGCCTATTATGCAATATAGTTGCCCAAATTATATTGCTTCCGTAGGGAACCCTTTTTGATAATTCATTTACCGATTAAATGAATCATCTGGACAATTCATATACATACTTTATTTTAAATGCATGACTGAATAAAGGAAGCAATTTATATATATGAATTGAAGAACTCTTTCTTCTATTATTTATGATATATATAGATACAAGTCAAAATGCTCTGAAACCGACAACACGAATGGTTTCTAGGGCATACAATCGTATACACTAACAAACTCCCACTTGCACTAAAGCCATTCGTTGTTGTATCTCATACCCATCTTTTCAAGATGATGGTCCAATTGCTTCAGTGTCATCGCCTTAGTAAGTGGATCAGCTACATTTTCTGCTGAAGGAGTCTACAGAATGATAATCTCTCCAGCTCCAACGAATTCTCTCAAAATGTGATACTTACGCTGAATGTGTTTGGATTTTTGGCGGGCTCTTGGTTCCTTTGCCTGTGCAATAGCTCCAGTATTGTCACAGAACATGCATATAGGGTAAGCCATGTTCGGAACCACACCAAGTTCAATTACGAACTTTCGCATCCAAACAGCCTCATTTGCTACTTCTAAAGCAGCAATGTATTCAGCTTCTATAGTGGAGTTAGCTGTGGTTGTCTGTTTGGAACTTTTGCAACTAACAGCAGCTCCATTACATATAAAAATGTACCCGATGTAGACTTTCTATCATCAATATCTGATTGGAAATCAGAATCTGAGTATCCTTGAATGTTTAACTCTGAACATCCATAACTCAGAACTAGATCCTTAGTTCTTCTCAAGTACTTAAGGATCGATTTTACAACCGACCAATGTTTCTCCCCTGGGTTTGACTGATATCTGCTCGTAACACTTACAGCATAAGCTATATCAGGTCTTGTACATAGCATAGCGTACATTAAGCTGCCTACGGCAGACGCATAAGGCACATTACGCATCCACTGCCGCTCTTCATTGGTTTTTGGACCCATCTCTTTAGAAAGATGAAGACCGTAAGTGAAGGGCAAGAGACCTCTCTTAGAGTTCTCCATGCTAAATCTTTTTAGCATTTTCTCTATGTACAATTTATGGGATAATCCAATTACCCTTTTCGTTCTATCTCTATAGACACGAATGCCAAGGACATATGTCGCTTCTCCTAAGTCTTTCATCGAGAAGGTTTTGGACAACCAAACCTTAACCTCTGTCATCATGCCTATATCATTTCCCATCAAAAGTATGTCATCTACATATAATATGAGAAACGTGATTGCATGATCTTTAACCCATTTGTATACACAATGCTCATTCGGATTCTTGACAAAACCAAACGATTTGATTATATCTTCAAATCGAATGTTCCAGCTTCTTGAAGCTTGCTTCAATCCATAAATGGATCGATGCAATTTGCATACCTTATGTCTTTCAGCAGAGGATACAAAACCTATAGGTTGTTCCATATAGATGTTTTCCTCAATAAACCCATTGAGGAAAGCTGTTTTGACATCCATCTACCAAATTTCATAATCATGGTATGTTGCGATGGCTAGCATTATACCGATGGATTTAATCATAGCTACAGGCGAGAAGGTTTCCTCATAATCCAATCCTTGTTTCTGAGTATAACCTTTCGCTACTAGTCGAGCTTTGAAGGTCTCTGCCTCCCGATCCTTGCCAACTTTTCTCTTGTAGACCCATTTGCAACCTATAGGAACTATTCCCTCTGATGGATCCACAAGTGACCATACTTGATTGGCATGCATTGATTCTATCTTAGAATCCATCGTTTCCAGCCATTTTCCTGAATCTCTATCCAGTATAGCTTCTTCGTAGCTTCTAGGATCATCACCATGATCATCTACTCCCACTAAGTAAGATTCAAAATGTTGCTCATGTAGGAACCCGTATCTCTCTAGAGGTTTCAATATTCTAGAAGACTTTTGTACTGGAACCATAGTATCTGATACTGAGGTTAGCTGAGTGGACATTCCATCTTCAGCAATCTCGGTTCTTGGCTCTTCGAACTCTTCCTTGAGTTCAATATTTCTTCCAACACCGCCTTCCTCCAAGAACTCGTTCTCGAGGAAGCACGCATTTCTACTGATCCAAACTATTTGATCACTTGGGAAGTAAAAGTAATATCCTAAACTATCTTTAGGATATCCAATGAACCGACCCTTCTCGGATTTAACATCCAGCTTATCAGATTTAACCAATTTAACATAAGCTGGGCAGCCCCAAATCTTCATATAATTCAGACTTGGACGTTTTCCATACCATATCTCATATGGTGTTTTCTGGACAGTTTTAGACGGGACCCTATTAAGGATGTGCACAGCGGTCTGGAGAGCGTACCCCCACAGAGACATTGGTAAGTCTGTAAAACTCACCATCGATCGTACCATATCCAATAAGGTACGATTTCTCCTTTCTGACACTCCATTAAGCTGGGGTGTATAAGGAGGAGTCAATTGTGAGATGATCCCATTTTCTTTTAAGAACTCTTGAAACTCTGTACTCAAGTATTCACCCCCACGATCTGATCGTAGTATTTTAATACTCTTTCCAGTTTGATTTTCTACTTCATTCTTGAATTCTCTGAATTTTTCAAAGGATTCAGATTTGTATTTCATTAAATACAAATACCCATATCGTGACATATCATCTGTAAAGGTAATGAAGTATTCAAATCCTCCCCTAGCTAAAGTACTAAATGGTCCACATACATCTGTATGTATGAGTTCTAAAAGTTCTTTAGCTCGCTCTCCTTTACTCTTAAAGGGAGACTTGGTCATCTTTCCTTGGAGACATGATTCACAGGTTGGATAGGGTTCAGAACCCAATGAGTTTAGGATCCCACTTTCTCCAAGCTGTATTAATCTTCTCTCTCCTATATGACCCAATCTATGATGCCATAGAATTTTAGGATTTGATTCAGATCGAGTTCTTTTATTAGAAATGGTATTGATTGAAGCATAGTCATTCAATTCTAAGACATACAAACCATTTGTATTCACAGCTTTACCAACTAAAACATTTCCAAAATGTATTGAACATTCATTTCCATTAAACAGTACATAATAACCTGCTTTACACAAAGCAGAAATAGAAATGATGTTTCTAGTGGCTTTTTCAAAGTACAATACTTTAAACAAATTCAAAACATGTCCTGAAGGTAGTCTTAGTGGGCAAGTCCCCATGGCCTCGGCTGCAACTCGTGCCCCATTTGCCATCCTCAAAATGATCTCGCCCTTTGTCACCTCAGAACTATTCTGAAGTACCTGCAAAGACATACAAACATGAGATGTTGCTGCTGAATCTAATATCCAGGAATGACTATCTGAATTAACACTTAATTCATATTCAATCATAAGACATTGGTTCGTACCTGCTTTTCCTTTGCCTTTCTTCAGACTGTTCAGGTATTGAGGACAGTTCCTCTTCCAGTGTCCATCTTTTCCACAGTGGAAACATTTTCCTTTTGCATCGGCCTTCTCTGCCTTTGCCGCTGGCTTCTTGAAGCTCTTATTCTTGGGTCCAACTTTTGGACCTCTCTTTGGTAGCACTTTGGGCTTTTTATTGGCCCTGCTAGTGGAGGCGGCAAAAACATCCTCATGTCCCTTCCCTTTCACATTCTGTCTGTGAAATTCTTTAAGCTCATTTAGCAGTTCAGAGAGGTTTCTCTCAATCCTATTGAGATTGTAGTTAGTTATAAACGGTTTATAACTTGGAGGAAGGGATTGTAGAATCAAATTCACTTTGAGGCGGTCTGGCATGACCACCCCATATCCATCCAGTCGATCTAATCCATTGATCATTTTAAGAGTATGATCAGCTGGAGGTTCCCCTTCCCTCAACTTCATGCTAAAGAGGGATGCACACAATTCATACTCAACCACTCTTGGATTTTCGCTATACAACTCTTGTAGAGCTATGAGGATATCATAAGCATTTGAAACCTCTTCATGCTTAGTTTGAAGTTCTCTATTCATGGAGGCTAACATGTAATTTTTAGCCCTCCTACTATCCTCTCTCCACTTTTCAAGAGCATCAAGCTCAGCTTGTGGAGCATCCGGTCCAATATCAAGTGGAAGAGGTGCTTCTAGGACATAAGCAATTCTTTCAAAATCTAGAACAATTCTAAGATTTCTTAGCCAATCTTTTAGGTTGGGTCCGGTTAACATGTTATTGTCCATTATCCTTAGGAGAACATTGTTGGCCATTTTTCGATTATTTATCACAAAGATGAAACTGCAAAGAAAAGTAATTTTATTAGTGTCTTGTAATCTTTTAAACCTTTTAATGCATAATCAAATTAGCTCCCACTATTTTATTCGAGTCCTACACTCCCTTAAATAGGATCCGGAAATTTTCGTTGGATTAAATTTCTTAGTGGGGAATCAATTTCTTATCAAATTCAATTAACCTCACATAATAGAATTCTTGGTTAATTAAGTCTAATAAGTAGGAAACTCTTTTCCTTTTATATCACTATATAAGGTTTGATTCATATTCCTTGTCCTAGCTTCGGATACCTCACATAATAGAATTCTTGGTACCCTAGGCTAGTTAAATCCGAACCATTGTGCTTTCTTAGGATGGCATTTTCATCATGTCCTCACATAATAGAATTCTTGGTCAAGGTGAAAATATCCATCCAAGAACAAGATCAACTTAATTCTATGATATAAAGATTGTATCCCTCACATAATAGAAATCTTGGGATATTAAAATTTATATCAAAGAATTTAGTTATCCCACAATGGGAGACTTGGATTTAATAATTTTAAATTGGGGAGATTTAGGTTTAACCTTTAGTTAATTCATTTTAGCATGCCATGTTTAATTAACAATTCATACATATCACATATATGCATAAATTAAAGCATGTGGGTTGACCATGGGGCTTTTCGAAAATACATCCTAAAGGCAAACTATTTACCCTAATACTATATCTTCGATTGGATCGTCATTCGAATGCTCTTCGGTTCCCGTCTAGCCGATTCCATTACAAATTGGATCTTAGGCACGCAGGCCTGATTAAAATAAATAAATAAAATTTAATTATTACAAGTCATTTAATAAAAGAATATTACAAACACTTTTGAATATTTTTGAAAACTAAATGGCGCCAATGATTAACCCTCTAATCTAATATTCATTCATCACATAAATAAATATTAAACATTCATACCAAATATAATAAACAATTATTTAAAGTATATATTACAAACACTTTTGAATATTTTGAAAACCAAATGGCGCCCATGATCAACCCTCTAATCTAATATTCATTCATCACATAAATAAATATTAAACATTCATACCAAATATAATAAACAATTATTTAAGGAATATATATATATATATTCACTAATATATATATAAATATAAATATATCTCATATATTAATATATATATATATATTCATGTGGTAATTTAATCATAACTTTGGGGCATGCAGCAATTACACATTTCATAAGAATCATTACACAAACATTTTTGTCATATTCCACCCAAAGATATATTATTTAACTACTAATATCATTTTAATACTTTTCACAAAGGTCATGCATAGCATAGATAAATGAGTTTTATTACTCCAAGAGTAATCATTCTATAACACAAGTTACTTTTAACTAAAGTAATATTTTTTATGACATTTATCTTCTCAAAGACAATCATGTCATCTTGCATCATCAATTTTTGAAACCATTCAAACAACCAAATTATTACATTTCAAAAATATAATAATTTATGCCATGCAATGATGCATTATAAAATAATTTAATCAAATTAAATATCCTACATTAAAATTACCACCATCATATATAATATCACAATTCATCATATGAATTAATAATCCATAACTTTATGCTAACATCAAATTCCACCACTAAACACTTGCAACATTTGCATACATCTCATGCAAAAATATACTTTAATCAAATTAAAGGATAACACATTTAACATGTGAAAGCATAAATCATTTAACCAAAGTCATGGAAATGAACATGCATAAACATTTTTCTAAATAAATCATCATGCAACATTTTCTAAAACATCATTCATCAATACATGAATGAAATGACATATCCTTATGGCAAAACTAGTCATGGCCGAGAATGACATATATGCATGCATGTAGTTCTCAATACATCTCATGCAATAACGATCATCCAAACATGCTTTAAATCACATTCTAACATATCCAAACATATTAGAGCAAGAAGAAAAACATGTTTTCCTAAAACAAAGAGATGGCCGAGACACACACATGCATCAAACATGCTTATTACATCAAACAACTCATTCACTACATGTAATGACTCCTTTTTACACATATACTCATAAAATATACATAATGAAAATACAAGTAAGATAACATAAATAGTTAGGCCTAAATTTTTCATTTATTAAATATATACATTCTTTATACAAAGTAAAGTCTCATATACAAAAGTCATAAAAAATGTGATGGACAGTGTAGCTATTGCTCTTCGCTTGCCGACGTCCATCCGACCGCGTCCTCACTTAGATCTTGCAAAACACGTAGAAACGAACCGGGTGAGCACAAAAAGACTCAGTAAGTAAATCCTCTACTCGTCCATCCCCGTAACTCTTTCTCTTAATTCTTTCCTTACATTACTTTCTCATTTTTCTGTTTGTTTCTTTTCTCACATTTCTTTTCTACTAACTCTCTCTGCGGATGTCACGGCCCCATCTTACCGGAGGCACGGCCGAGAACTTATCCCACTCTTCGTGACTTTTACTCATTCTCTATCGATCGGACTCGGTTATGCCTGGATTCGGAACCCTTGGCCACGTGAGTACATAATCTCTCTCTCTTGAATGTCACGGCCCCGTCTTACCAGAGGCACGGCCGGAACCTCGTGTTCCACTCTTCATGATTTCTACTCCTCACTCACGGGTTCCCCATCGCACAACCTACTCTATTCTCTTCTTTAGCACTACTCTCTTTTTGTGCTACAGTGCTCATTCTCTCTTTCTCTTAAAGTAGCTCATACTCAAAATTCTCTACTCTTTCTCAAGCTACTTCTCAAATGCACAATTAATGCATATGTTATGCTCATGCTCATTAATGCACTCTGAAATGCCATTATGCAATGTTGCAAGAATTAAGGTTCTCTACTCATGCTTATACTTCTCTTAGGCATTTCATCAAACAACTAATGTGCACACAAAAACTCTACTTTATCTATAGCTCTATTTCTTTCTTAGACCATCCATATTTGTAGTAAAACTCCTCTATAATAATTCTAAACCTATCAAGGAAAGACACTTCAAAATCTGTACTCAACTTCTTCTCAAATTTGGCCAAACTTCATTTGGCCATCCCAACCTTGACTCTACTTCTCTTGGCTCAAAGAACCATGTATCAACCCATCAACTCATCAACAATTACAATCTCAACAATCAATCTCACAATTATAAGTATATAAATACATATCAGATCATTTGATTGCTTAAATCTTAACTTGGGTTAGATTTACGTACCTTTTTCTTGAATTCTTGCACAAAAGCTCTCTAACTTGTTGGACTTGCTTCTTCTCTTAATTCCTAAGCATAAATTAAATAAGAACTCAACACTTACTCAACTTAAATTTATACTAGAGCGTGAATCCTTACCTCTTGATGCTTAGGAACAATTCTCTACCAAGATCCAACTAAAAGCCCTAAAAAATCCTTGAAAGATTGAACGAAGAGTTGAGAGAAAGTGGTGAATGGGAATGGCGGTGGAGGATAAAGACTGAAGGGTTTATTAAACCCAAACCCTTATTAGCTCATAGTTTACACAACCTTTCCCATTTTGCCCTTGCTCTTTCTTAGAAACTCCATATTTATCCTTTAATTCATTACACTCACACCCCCGATTTAACACATACTCCATGAAATTTTCTTGCATTTCACTCCCTACTTTTCCTGCTAATTATGGGTAGAATGGTCACTTTGCCCCTATGGAAAATTCTCTAGAAACATCACCCAACTTTTCAGCCGGCTCTTCACCGCGGCGAAGTTTCTTTCTTTGCCTCGGTGAAGAAATACAGGGGCTACGTCCCCGCGGCGAAACTCTTTATTCACCGCGGCGAAGTCTGCACTTCCAAAATTTTTCAAGACTTCACCAAATTCAGGGCAACCACTTAACCAAACCAACACATAATGTCAACCAGGGGCCAACCAACCAAAAATAACAACATACAAACTAAATTAAGAGCAAAACAATAAAGATTTAGCTACGTACCTCAAGTGGGGCGTTACAATTCCCCCCCCCCCCCCCAAAGGAATTTTGTCCCCGAAATTCATACAAACAACTTCGGGTAACGATTCTACATGTCTTGTTCTACCTCTCATGTGGCCTCTTCTACCTTGTGGTTTCTCCAAAGAACTTTCACTAATGGAATACTCTTATTTTGAAGCTCTTTAATCCTTCGGTCTAAGATCTGTACTGGACACTCCTCATGCACAAGGTTTTCTTCTAACTTAACATCCTTTATACTCATTATATGGGAGGGATTGCTTACATACTTCTGCAGCATCGAGACATGGAAAACATCATGCACCTTGTCCATGCTAGGTGGTAGTGCCAATCGGTAGGCCACTTTTTCCACTCGTTGCAATACCTCAAATGGACCTATGTATCTCGGTGCTAACTTCCCTTTATTACCGAAGCGCATCACTCGCTTGTAGGGGGAAACTCTCAGAAACACTTTATCACCCACTTGGAATTCAACCTTTTTCCTCTTCAAGTTGGCATAACTTTTCTGTCAATCTTGGGCTTGCTTCATTCTGTTTCTGATTAACCTTACCTCTTCTATCATTTTCTGAGTTACTTCTGGCCCAAGAGTTGTACTCAACTCATCCTTTTCACCTATCTCATCCCAATGTAGTGGAGACCTACATCGTCTACCATACAAAGCCTCATAACGCGCCATCTTAATTGTAGACTGATAACTATTATTGTAGGCAAACTCCACTAAAGGCAGCATGTCATGCCATGACACTCTATAATCCATACAGCAGGCTCTCAACATATCCTCAAGCACCTGATTTGTTCTCTCAGTTTGGCCATCCGTCTGAGGATGATAGGCAGTGCTGAATGCCAAACAGGTACCCAAATTCCTCTGTAAACTCATCCAAAAAGCTGAAACAAATCTGGAATCTCTATTTGATACTATTGTCTTAGGCACACCATGTAACTTGACTATCTCCTTAATATAAATCTGAGCCAACTGATCCATAGTGGTGCTCTCCTTTACTGGAAAGAAATTGGCTGATTTAGTTAATCTATCAACAATCACCCATATAGCATTATACCCTTTCTGTACTCTAGGGAGACCTGTAATAAAATCCATCGAAATGCTCTCCTATTTCCACTCCGGAATACTAAGTGGCTGAAGCAACCCTGACGGCCTTTGATGTTCTGCTTTCACCTGCTAACAAACTAGACATTTAGCTACAAACTCTGCAATATCTCTCTTCATACCTAGCCACCAATAACCTTTCTTTACATCTTGATACATCTTGGTTGCTCTAGGATGAGCAGTGTATGGTGTGTCATGAGCCTCCATAAGAATTCTCTTTTCAACTCACCATTTGGAGGATTACACAACTGATGTCTGAAGTAGAGGACACCATCTATCAAATGGAACTCTGATATCTTGCCCTCGTGCACCTGCTGAACTAATCTCTGACACCACTCATCGGCCACTGGTTTTTCTTTGACTTCCTCTAGTAAAGTAGACTGAACCTCTAACCTAGCAATCTTTCCCAGAATCACTTCAATCTGTTCTCTACACAACTCTTCTAAGAGTTCTTTCTACTTAGTAAGCCGGGACAAATAGGCTTTTCTACTCCAGGCATTGGCTACTACATTGGCTTTCCCTAGTTGGTACTTAATCTCACACTCATAGTCCTTAACCAGCTCTAACCACCTTCTCTGTCTCATATTCAGCTCCTTCTGAGTAAAGAAGTACTTTAAACTCTTATGATCGGTGTAGATATTACTCTTGGCACCATAAAGGTAATGCCTCCAAATCTTCAATGCAAAGACCACGGCTGCCAACTCTAAATCATGCGTAAGGTATCTCGTCTCATACTCTTTCAATTGCCGAGAGGCATATGCTATCACCCTACCTAACTACATCGACACAGCACCAAGTCCTTGCAGAGAGGCATCTATATAAATGTCATAATCTACACCCTCCTACGGTAACACTAACACGGGAGTTGTCATTAACCTCTTCTTCAACTCTCAAAAACTCTCCTCACATGCTTCTAACCAAACAAAAGGAGTTTTCTGTTTGGTAAGAGTTGTCAACGGTTTAGACAACTGGGCGAACCCTGCTACAAATCGCCGGTAGTAACCTACTTGGCCTAAGAAACTTCTGACCTCTTTCACTGTCTTCAGCCTCTGCCATTCAAGGATTGCCTTCACTTTACTCGGATCCACTAAAATCCCTTCCTTCGACACAGTATGGCCTAGAAATATCACTTGATCAAGCAAAAACTCACACTTGGAAAATTTAGCATACAGCTTCTTTTCCCTCAATCGTTGCAGCACTATTCGTAAGTGTTCCTCATGCTCCTCTCTCGACTTAGAATAAACCAGGATATCATCAATGAAAACCACTATAAACTGATCCAAACAATCATGGAATACCCGATTCATCAAATCCATAAAAACTGCTAGGGCATTAGTCAAGCCAAAAGGCATCACCACAAACTCATAATGCACATATCTCCTATGGAAAGCAGTCTTAGCTATGTCTTGCTCGGCCACTCTTACTTGATGGTACCCTAACCTCAAATCAATTTTAGAGAACACTGCGGCTCCTTTCAACTGATCGAACAAATCGTCAATATGAGGTAGCGGATACTTATTCTTCACTGTCACTTTATTCAACTCTCTATAATCTATACACATCCGTAGTGACCTATCTTTCTTCTTCACAAACAGAATTGGAGCTCCCCAGGGAGAATGACTCGGTCGGATAAAACCTTTATCCAAAAGCTCTTGGAGTTTCTTCTTTAATTCCTAAAGCTTTGCTGGGGCCATTCGATAAGGGGCTTTAGATATTGGTGCTGTTCTTGGTGCTAGTTCAATACTAAACTCAACCTCTCTTTTTGGAGGTAAACCCAATAAATCTTTAGGGAACACATCTAGAAAATCTCGAACTATTGGCACCATCTGAATCTCTGGCTGTGGAACATCACCAAGCTGCACTATATGAGCAATATATCCTGAACACCCATTTCTTAACATCTTTTTAGCCTTCACACTACTAATCAACATGCTCAATTGGTGACCCTCTCCAAAACTAAATTTATCTCCACTATCGAGATTAAATCTTGCTCTCTTCTTCCGGCAATCAATTTCTACTCGATACCTTCCAAAGAAATCCATGCCCAAAATCACATCAAAGTTGAGCATATCAAAAACTATTAAATCAATTGCTAACTCTCGACCATGGATCACCACGGACTCTCCTGACAACATCTCCTGAGTTAAAACACTAACCCCATCGGGTAACTCTATCTTAATGGGTTGGTCCACTCTACTAGGTTTCAAACCTAATCTCTCTATCATCCCATAAGATATAAAAGAATGAGTGGCTCCTGAATCAATTAAGGCATATACAGGAACTATATGAAATAATAACTGACCAGTAATTGCTGATGAACTGGCCTCGACTTCCCCTTGAGATACCGTAAACACTCTGGCATTAGTACCTCTAGAACTTTGTGCTGTTGGTGGGAGAGGAGCTTTACAATCCATCATCAAGTGCCCTGGCTGTCGGCACCTATAACATACCCTTTGGTCCCTTAAACACTCTCCTGGGTGATTCCTCCCACATTTAGAACAAGGGGGAAACCCTTCTGTCCAAGGCTGCTTACTTCGCCAATCTTTTCTAGTCTGTCTAGGCTGAAACTTCTTCTTATTACTCTTCATTTCTTTGCTTTTCACACCCTCAAATTTCTCTCTCTGAGGGGCGGAAGATGGCTCACTTGATCCTCCTGTCGAGGAACCTACTAGGGGAATTTTATTCTCAAATATCTCCGCTTTCATTGTTCGCCTCAAGGCCTCACTATAGGTTGGCAAGGGATCGGCACCCATCATTATATCATGAGCTATCTCCGGCTTCAACCCATGAACAAACTTTTCTCTTCTCAATTTCGAAGTGCTAACTATTCTGGGTGCAAACCTAGCAAGGGAGTTAAATCTCACTGAGTACTCCTTCACTGTACTAGACCCCTGCTACAAACCGATAAATTCTTGGACCTTCTCATGACCTCGATCCTCTGTTCTATACTCAGCTTCAAACTCTCGTCTGAATTCTTCCCAAGTCATTACTGCAACATCATGAGTATCTTCTATCAATTCCCACCAAATTCGAGCATCACCCCGAAATAAGAAACTAGCATACTGGATCTTCTCCCAGTCTGTCATGGGAAACAATATTATTGTATGTTCTATGGACCTAAACCATTATTTGGCTAAGACCAGGTCTGTAGTACCCTTAAACTCTGACGATTGATGTTGACTAGGAAGACCATAGATTGGCTCAACTTTATTCTATACTATCTCAGGTATCGATCCTTCTCTTTCTTGTCTTACGGTCGGTACTTGAATAGGGGTTTCAACTCTCCCTTGGCTTTCTACCATAACTTGATGTACAATTCCCCGAATTCTAGCTTCATCCAAGGGAGGGGGCGTAGATTCTGGTGGGTTAGAAGGTTCTTCCTCATTCATCACACTCTTACCCTTCTTCCGATTACTACGCCTTATCTACAAAACAACTACAGTTGATCAATTTGAGAAACACTTAGAGTAAGGAAAGAATTAACTCACACATTCGGCTATCGGACGTCGTGGCGACAAGAATAGTACACTGTTAAATCACAAAATCTCGGCTCTGATACCAAAAATGTAATGTCTCCTTTTTACACATATACTCATAAAATATACATAATGAAAATACAAGTAAGATAACATAAATAGTTGGGCCCAAATTTTTCATTTATTAAATATATACATTCTTTATACAAAGTAAAGTCTCATATACAAAAGTCATCAAAAATGTGATGGACAGTGTAGCTATTGCTCTTCGCTTGCTGACGTCCATCCGACCGCGTCCTCACCTAGATCCTACAAGAGACATAGAAACCAATGGGGTGAGCACAAAAAGGCTCAGTAAGTAAATCCTCTACTCGTCCATCCCCGTAACTCTTTCTCTTAATTCTTTCCTTACATTACTCTCTCATTTTTCTGTTTGTTTCTCTTCTCACATTTCTTTTCTACTAACTCTCTCTGCGGATGTCACAACCCCATCTTACCGGAGGCATGGCCGAGAACTTATCCCACTCTTCGTGACTTTTACTCATTCTCTACCGATCGGACTCGGTTATGCCTGGATTCGAAACCCTTGGCCACGTGAGTACATAATCTCTCTCTCTTGAATGTCACGGCCCCGTCTTACCAGAGGCACGGCCGGAATCTCGTGTTCCACTCTTCGTGATTTCTACTCCTCACTCACGGGTTCCCCATCACACAACCTACTCTATTCTCTTCTTTAGCACTACTCTCTTTTTGTGCTCTAGTGCTCATTCTCTCTTTCTCGTAAAGTAGCTTATACTCAAAATTCTCCACTCTTTCTCAAGCTACTTCTCAAATGCACAATTAATGCACTCATGAAATGCCATTATGCAATGTTGCAAGAATTAAGGTTCTCTACTCATGCTTATACTTCTCTTAGGCATTTCATCAAACAACTAATGTGCACACAAAAACTCTACTTTATCTATAGTTCTATTTCTTTCTTGGACCATCCATATTTGGAGTAAAACTCCTTTATAATAATTCTAAACCTGTCAAGGAAAGACACTTCAAAATCTGTACTCAACTTCTTCTCAAATTCGGCCAAACTTCATTTGGCCATCCCAACCTTGACTCTACTTCTCTTGGCTCAAAGAACCATGTATCAACCCATCAACTCATCAACAATTACAATCTCAACAATCAATCTCACAATTATAAGTATATAAATACATATCAGATCATTTGATTGCTTAAATCTTAACTTGGGTTAGATTTACTTACTTTTTTCTCGAATTCTTGCACAAAAGCTCTCTAACTTGTTGGACTTGCTTCTTCTCTTAATTCTTAAGCATAAATTAAATAAGAACTCAACACTTACTCAACTTAAACTCAACTTAAATTTATACTAGAGCGTGAATCCTTACCTCTTGATGCTTAGGAACAATTCTCTACCAAGATGCCCTAAAAAATCCTTGAAAGATTGAATGAAGAGTTGAGAGAAAGTGGTGAATGGGAATGGCGGTGGAGGATGAAGACCGAAGGGTTTACTAAACCCAAACCCTTATTAGCTCATAGTTTACACAAACTTTCCCATTTTGCCCTTGCTCTTTCTTAGAAATTCCATCTTTATCCTTTAATTCATTACACTCATACCCCCAATTCTAACACATTCTCCATGAAATTTTCTTGCATTTCACTCCCCACTTTTCCTGCTAATTAGGGCTAGAATGGTCACTTTTCCCCTATGGAAAATTCTCTAGAAACTTCACCGAACTTTTCAGCCGGCTCTTCACCGCGGCGAAGTTTCTTTCTTCACCCCGGTGAAGAAATACAGGGGCTATGTTGCCGCGACGAAGTCTGCACTTCCAAAATTCGGCAAGACTTCACCAAATTTAGGGCAACCACTCAACCAAACCAACACATAATGTCAACCAAGGGCCAACCAACCAAAAATAACAACATACAAACTCAATTAAGAGCAAAACAGTAAATATTTAGCTACGTACCTCAAGTAGGTGTTACATTACAAAGGCATGCTCATTATAACCATTACCATCATTCAAAACACATGAGAATGAGAGGAGAAATGAACATCTACCTCTGATCTAAGTATGGCCGAGACATGCATGTAGAGATCTAAGATGAAAAAAATCCCCTTTTTGAACCAAATCACCAACATGCAAACTCAACAAAGTATGATGAACATATGAACACATGTTATAACCTGATTTTTTTCTCAAAACCGACATGCATGGAGCTTTTAAGCTCTGATACCATTTGAAAGAACAACATGCATGAAGAGTGGTGGAAATGAAGAATGAAAGCATGAAAGGATGGATTTCAAAAACGGTTTTCAAACAAAGCTTGGAAAAGAGATTATACCTACTCCTTTGCTTTGGATTGATGAAGATTAGCCTCAAAATGATGAGACCTCCACACTTTAACACCACCTTGAGAGAGTTAGAGAGTGGTCATGGCTAGGGAGAGAGCTTTTTAGTTTGCTTTGAGTGAACTATGTGAATAATGAACTAAAATGCAACCTTTTACATTTATATATACTTGGGCAATTTTGCAATTATTTGTTTTTCACTTCCAAGCCCAATAAAATTTTATTTTAAAAGGGACCCCACGAATTTATTATGCTACCCTTTGAATAATCAATATTATTCAAGGGCCCATGTAAACTAAACTAGTTTACATTAACAACCCATAAATTTACCCTTTTACCCTTTAACTATTAAAAGGTTATTTTCGTTCATCTCATTAATCTTAACGATTTAAGATATAATAAATAAATATAATTAATTATTGATTGACCATTTTAACCCTTAAAATGTCAAAAACAATTTTATATGTAACTAATACCATAGAAATCCCGTCATTACCCTCGGAAGGTGCTAGCCCTCTTCAGATAATCATTTCTCTCTCTCATCATTCTCTAACTTCTCAAGGCTATTTGTGTGACCATGTGGGTCCACCGTGGATTAGCCATGAGCCAGTTCTGGATGAATCTGAAAACCTGTCCGGAGGCCCAATGACTATGGTAAACATCTAGCAATGTGCCATAGTCCCTAAACCATGATGAAGAAATACTTCATCGAACCCATTTCAAATCATACGTACCATGAAGGTAAAGTCCCTCCATTGAAATATCCTGATCAAGCACGGATTCATGGAACGTCAAAATCCTAAACTCGATCTTCTACTAAGTCGTTGATCAATATGTCCGGAACTCGTCATTACAAACTTGCTTTTGTATGACTAATAATAGACTCTGGCCAAAGATTCTGATTTCTGACATTTATAGACGTTCGTCTAGGAACTCGAATCCGAATGGATTCAGCAGTACTCCCGATCCTATATTTTCGAGTCAATGGATCCCCTCTTGACCATCGTTCATTTCCACATATGAACAACGCATGACCAAATAGGCTTTATTATACAAAACATGATTAGTCTCATACTATACACCGTATGAACCATACACATCTGTATCGGATCCGTCTACAATGTCTCAGGTCAAAGGACTGCATCGTGCACTGATATAACCAAGCGATAAATCATTGACTACATGCTTTTCCAAGTGATTTGTCGTTATTTGGTCATGTTCGAAAAACAGTTCACCAACCGCTAATCCATACCAATGCCCCAGTGACATGACTATCATCGTCATCCGTACTTATATCAACTCATGATATCTTTCGGAAGCATCCGATATGGCTATTGTACAATATGGTTGCCCAAATTATATTGCTTTCGTAGGTAGCCCCTTTTCGATAATTCATTTACTGGTTAAATGAATCATCTGGACAATTCATATACATACTTTATTTTAAATGCATAACTGAATAAAGGAAGCAATTTATATATATAAATTGAAGAACTCTTTCTTCTATTATTTATGATATATAAATACAAGACAAAATGCTCTGAAACCGACAACACAAATGGTTTCTAGGGCATACACTAATATACACTAACATGCCCTATTTAGATGATCATAACTTTTGATCTGGGAAGAGTTACAGGGCCTGTAACATACCATTGGAAGCCTCATGCAGAGCCTGTCAGAAGTCCATCGACATGGACTAACATAGAATGTCTGGCCAATAAATTCATGGAGCGGGCTGAACGTCAGAAGTCCATGCGTAAAGCCCAAAGGGCTTAAATGAGCATTTCCTATTCAGACGACCATAACTTTTTTTCTAGAAAGAGTTACAGGACTTGTAAAATACCATTGGAAATCTCATTAAGAGCCCGTCGAGGTGTACTTACGTAGAATGTCCAATGTATTAATTCATGGAGCAGGCTAAACATCAGAACTCCATGCGTAAGGCCTAAATGGCTTAAATGAGCATGCCTTATTCAGACGGCCATAACTTTTGATCCGGGGAGAGTTATGGGGTCTGTAAGACACCGTTGGAAACCCTGTTCAGAGCCCGTCAGAAGACCATCAATGAGGACTAATGTCGACCATCTAGCGAATGAATTCATGGAGTGGGTTGAACATCAAAAGTCCATGCGTAAAGCCCAAAAGGCTTAAATAAGCATGTCCCATTCAGCCGGCCATAACTTTTTATTCGAGAAGAGTTACGGGGCCTGAAAGATACAGTTGGAAATCTCATTCAGAGCCCATCAACGTGGACTTATGTAGAATGTCTGATGGATGAATTCATGGGGTGGGTTGAATATCAGAACTCCATGTGTAAAGCCCAAAGGGCTTAGATGAGCATGCCCCACTCAGACGACCATAACTTTTGATCTAGGAAGAGTTACGGGGCCTCCAAGATACCGTTGGAAACATCATTCAGAGCCGGTCAGAAGTCCATCAATATGGACTCATGTAGGACATCGATCGGATGAATTCATGAAGGGGACTAAACGTAAGATGTCTGTACATAAAGCCCAAATGCATAAATGAGCACGTCCAATTGAGACGACCATAACATTTTATCTGGGAAGAGTTATGGGGCCTGTAAGATACCATTGGAAAAAAAATTCAAAGCCCGTCGACGTGGACTTATGTAGAATGTCTAATAAATGAACTCATGGAATGGGCTGAACGTCAGAAATCTGTGCGTAAAGCCCAAAGGGCTTAAATGAGCATGTCCCATTCAGACGACCATAACTTTTTATCTGGGAAGAGTTATGATGCGTGTTTACCACAACATGCAAAGAATAGCAAGTGCACTAGTCGCATAAAGTAATAGAGTGATGGGTAGGATATCGTTCCCATGAGGACTGTAGCAAAGCACTAAGTTTCCTACGTTATCAAGTTGAAGAAATCGAAATTCTTTGGATTGGTGGGAGCAACTTGTAATGGAAAAAGAAAACAAAATTAAAATTAAACAAAGAATTAAATCTTAATAGAGAAAGCAATTGAAACACAGAATATCAATTCAAGTAAAACGGGTAGGGTTTTGACTTCGTTTGGACTTNAAGCAACTAAGGGCTATAAAACATAATTTAAATTACATACCTCCTTGTGGGCGTTACAATATGAAAACGCAACTCAATCTCTGATCACAGCTTGTTTCCACGAAATCCAACAGCCATCCAAAATCAATTTGGGGTGTTGGTTGTGTGACTGTTGCTTGGGGTGTGGATTTCGTGGCTGCTACCTGGGGTATGGACTTTATGGCTACTACTTGGGGTGTGGATTTCATGGTTGCTGCTTGAGGTGTAGATTTCATGGCTGCTGCTTGGGGTATGGGTTGTGTGGCTGCTGCTTGTGGTGTGGATTTCGTGGCTGCTGCTTAGGGTGTGGGTTGTGTGGCTGATGTCCTTGATCCCATGGAGTAAGTGGGTTGTTTTATTTTAATCATTCCCCAATTTTAGGACCCAATAGGAGTATTTTGCTTGTATCATTTGCCGGTTAAATATATATACATACTATTATTTTGCTTATATCATTTTTCGGTTAAATATATATACATACTTTTGGAATCTAATGATTGTGTAATATTTGCAACATTCATGTAAGGGGAAGGATATAGGACCTAGAAGGGATCACGCATGTGAGTGCAGTTATAAGGCCACTGCTTGAGAATGTTGTTGACGCCGAGGATGATAAAGCTCCAATCGACAAGAGAGAGGAAGAGGAGGAGGATGAAGAGGTTCGTACACCTCCACCTAATTAGCAAACCGGTACAACAAGTTTTGCTTTGTCGAGGCAACGGGGTTAGGAGAATGAGGTGGTTGACCTCATAAATGGTCTGTTTGAGAGTTTTACAACAATCGTTTATAAGAGGTTTGAGAAGATGGAAGAGCGAATGGTAGAGGAGAAAGTTGATAGGATGGTGGAGAAAGTTGGTAGGGTGGAGGAGGAAGTTGGTGGGGTATTGAAAGTGGTTGAAGTGCAACCTAAGCATAAAAAAAAGAGGCGAAAGAGTAAGCACGTAATTTTTCCTTACACGGCAATAACGTATGGAAAGAAGAGGAAAACGAAGAAAAAAAATGAGAAAGTTCGTGAAAGTGAAGAAGCAAAAATAGAGGAGGGTAAGGAGGAAGGCGGAGGCAGTAGGGAAGTGAAAATGAAGGAGGGCAAGGCGGGACACGAAGGAAGTGGGGAAGTGAAAATGGAGGAGGAAGGCGGAGGAAGTGGGCAAGTGAAAATGGAGTTAAAGGTCAATTTGTATAGGCCAATAGATGAGGAAAAGAAAAAACTCTTCTATGCCTATTACAATGATTCTGGAAGTGATGGGCATGTGAAGTCCAAGACCGGGGATTATCCTCGGGAGTGGTTTAAAAAGATGTTGATAATGGGCAGGTGGCTCGACAACTTGGTGAGTTATTTTTGCTTATGTTTTCCATGAGGTATTGTATACTTATCATGTTGTTTTCATTTGATGTAGCATATCGATGAGATATTGGCACTTATGAGGCTATGACAGAACAATAATGGTGAGCACTATGCCATCATCGATGTGCCCTTTGGCCAAACGCTAGTAACTACAAATGACACTTTAATGAAAAATGCCAATGGTAGAGGTACAATAAGGGGAGGCAAGCAGAAAAGATTGGCCACAGATGACTTTGACGGTGTCTCTGATGATTTTCAGTTTGATGACAAGATGATGCAGTATGTATGGGGGGAAGGCCCAAACATGGCAACAATTGGGCAAACATTAAAAGAGTATATTGCATCATGAACATCAAGGATATGCATTGGATAACCGTTGTCGTGCTACTAGAGGAAGGCTTGTTACAGATCCTTGAGTGCAACCCAAGTATTTGTCAAGAGAGGCAGTTGGAGATGGAGTTGCAGCCACTGTGTATATTGTTCCCGCGGCTGTTGCACGACAGCAAGATGTTTTAGCACTTGGGTAATGAACTACTGATGGGAAAGTGGCCACTCAAGCGCCTTCTCATCCCGACAAATGACTTAAGGTAAATTTTGTATAAAACTTACATAATATAATTGTTTTGTAAGCTGATTCTAATGTTAATGTCTTCCTCCTATTGTAGTGCTGATTGTAGAGCATATGCACTAAAATTTATTGAGTTCGACATGATCAACACCCCAATGGACAGCTTGAATGATGAAATAATGAGCAACTGTTGGGAGCGCTGGGTTGTTGAGCGCTTTCATGGGTATATGGATCCCTTTTGACTGACCAGAACCCAATCCAAGTCATTGTTGATGTTGTCATCAAAAGGTATAGAAGTTGGACTTAGAATTTTGTAGTTTATGTGATGATGTCTTATTGGGTTGTCTTGAATAATTGGATTGTCTTGAATTGGATCAGTTGGTGTTGTTAGGCGTTAGGTTGTTGATACTTGGATTATGGTGTTATGTATGCTTTGTGTCCAAGGCCAAGGCTGGATAATGTTGGAAGGGGTGTAGTAGAAGAAAACGAAGAGGTTGTTGCTACTGCTGATGCTAAAGGTGTGCTGGATAATTTGTAGGATGGGGAAGTATCTGAAGAGAATGATGAAGAGAGGGGATGGAGGCTGTCGACCTTGCTTTTGTTTTGGGTGTATATAGGACATTTATTTGTTGTATATAATGTTGTAATTTAATGTAATTGACACATTTCAGATTTGTACAAAAGCAATTCAATATTTCTTTCCCTTTTTTGAGTTTGAGTTTATTTAGTATTTTTGTTACATGGCATTGATGTGTTTAGGGTATTAGGTTGTCAAATTCATAAGAAAATATGGAATTAATATGTATTGATGATTTTAGTTTGTCAAAATTCAAGAGAAAAACTAGAAAAAATATGTATTGCCCATGATCGCTTAAATGATCTATAAGCGACTACATATATCGCTTAAGCGACCAAGGGTTTTCTATATAGGAACGTTTAAGCGAGACAATAAATCGCTTAAGCGATCGTGCATCTGGGTAGATCTTGATTCTGCCTTGGACTTGATCGCTTAAGCGACCAAGGGTAAAAGTGAAGAATCGTTTAAGCGAGAAAATAAATCGCTTAAGCGATCGTGCATCTAGGCAGATCTTGATTCTACCTTGGATTTGATCGCTTAAGCGATCCCAAATCCCTTAAGCAACCAAGGGTAAAAGTAAAGAATCGCTTAAGCGATTGTGCATCTAAGCAGATCTTGATTCTGCCTTGGACTTGATCGCTTAAGCGATCCCAAATCAGTTAAATGACCAAGGGTAAAAGTGAAGAATCGCTTAAGCGAGAGCCTAAATCGCTTAAGTTCGTGCATCTAGGCAGATCTTCATTCTACCTTAGACTTGATCACTTAAGCGATCCAAAATCGCTTAAGTGACCAAGGGTAAAAGCAAAGAACCGCTTAAGCAAGAGCGTAAATCGCTTAAGCGATTGTGCATATGGGCAAATCTTGATTCTACCTTGGTCTTGATCGCTTAAGCGAGACCATAAATCGCTTAAGCGATCGTGCATCTGGGAAGATCTTGATTCTACCTTGCACGTGATCGCTTAAGAGATTCATGATCGCTTAAGCGACCAAGGGTAAAAGTGGAACATCGCTTAAGTGATCTTGATTCTAGCTTATACATGATCGCTTAAGGATCTAAGACTAAATATACAGGATCGCTTAATCGAGACATGAAATCTCTTAAGCGATCTAGTGTATTCGGATTATTTTTATTATGCCTTTCACAAGATCGCTTAAGCAATTTACATGATCACTTAAGCGATGAAAGCTTATAAACACTCGATCGCTTAAGCGATTCCTTTTATTTATTTATTTATTTATTTTTTTTTTTTGGAGTAGGTTGTCAACCCTAGGGGTGTTCAAAAGAACCTGTTGGAACCGAAACCTGAACCGGCGGGTACCCAGGGTTTGGTTCCGGTTCCTACCCAGAACCGACCGTCAACGGGTTGGTTCCAGTTCCAAATTTTTGGAACCGGAACCAGAAACCAGGAACCAAGACTAATATAAAATTAAATTAAAGATTAGGGGGGTTAATAAAAACTTTTGTAGAAAAAGTAATGTGAATACATTTATATTTATATTTCATAACAATTAAAGTAAGCTGGTTTAACTTTTGAGAATCTACCTTTACAAAGTAATGGAGTTTGTAATTTTGAATTTATAATTTGTAATTTTATTTTTGTTAACAATAGCCAGGTGGGGGGGTATTTGTAAGTTTTAAGGGGTTTTTTGCCATTTAAAAAACTTTTGGGGGGTCATGCAATTACAGGGTACCCAGAATCGGAACCAGAACCGGAACCGTTGTTACAGGTTCTGGTTCTGGGTACCTAGGAACCGAAACCGGTTCCAAATTTCAAGGAACCATTGGTTCCGGTTCCGGTTCCGGTTCCTTCAAAAAATGCAGGGTACTCATAACCGAACACCCCTAGTCATCCCCATATTAAGTGATGTTAATGTAAACTTCGGACTTTCACAACATCACATGATTATTAACCTTATTATTAAGTGACATAAGTTATTAACATTTATTAAGGCCAATTAAGAAGGATTATTTGTAACCTAATTCCATCAACACATATTAAGGTTACAACCGTATGATATATGGATGAATGTCATAGTGCACTAACATGACACGTTAGTAGAAACATACCTCAATTTCATAAATATGGATGATGTATTTGAGAATGATTAGATTGAAATAAGCTTCAATTTTGATTGTACGATTAGTTAAGTGGAACATGATATGTCTTGTGTCAATTGATTTGATTATTTATATCACTTAATCGATTTTTTTTCAAAATTATATTTTAATTAAACTAATTTTTTTACATATGTACATAAACATGGAAAAGAAATATTAAAATATAGAATGATTCTATATAATAGAAATTTTAACGTTTTTAAAGTTCCAAAGTAAATTACCCTTAATTGCTTAAGCGATATATGATTTCGCTTAAGCGATCCTGTCTATTTAGCCGTAGTCACTTAAGCGATAATAAATTGCTTACACGATCTTGTCAAAGGCAAAATAAAGGTCATCCGACTATACTGGTTTGCTTAAGCGATTTTATGTCTCTCTTAAGCAATCTAGTATGTTTAGCCTTAATTGCTTAAGCGATCATGTCAAGTCGCTTAAGCGATCACGTACAAGCGAGGATCAAGATCACTTAAGCGATGCTTCAATTTTACCCTTGGTCGCTTATGTGATCATGTCCAAAGTAGAATGAAGTCACCGTAGGTGCACGATTGCTTAAGCGATTCTTCACTTTTACCCTTGGTCGCTTAAGCAATCATGTCCAAGGCAGAATCAAGATCACTTAAGTGATTCTTAACTTTTGGCCTTGGTTGCTTAAGCGATTCATGATCGCTTAAGCGACCAAGGCCATTTTGCTTCTTATCTTGCCGATCTTTTGACATTGTGCACGTTTCAGTGAGAACTTATATTCTGTATTGTGGGTGAGCTCTATATTCAATCATAACCATCCATATTTGTGAAATGAGATACGTTTCTACTAACGTGTCACACTCGTGACTAATTCAATAAATTGATTGATTGATTGACTTGATACGACAATTATGTTGATAATATTTATTTTGCTTGTCTTACTTCTTTGGGCAGCAATCAGTGTCGTACAGGGGTAATATGCGAAATTTTACTTACTTAAACTCTTTTTAAAATTGATGAAAATGAAAAATAATTAATTTGATTTAATACGTTATAAAGGATGATTTATTCAAGGTAACAATTAAATTTAAAACATAAAAAATTGAAAACAACAACTCTTTAACGGTTGGCCTTGGCAACTCACTCGATGTAATCCTTCTTCTTGATGACATAGCTAGAAATAAAGGGACATAAAATCGGTTTAATGCACCACAAAAGAGAAACATAATAACTTCATTAGATCGCTTAAGTGATCTTTGGCCGCTTAAGCGATCTGCTTGTCAGATCTGAATATAAGAAAAGATCGCTTAAGCGACCTTATGTCACTTAAGCAGTAGATCGTTTAAGCAATCTTAGGTTGCTTAAGCGATCTGATGTTCAAATCTGCAAATAAGAGCAGATCGCTTAAGCAACCAAGGATAGCTTAAGTGATAGACTATTATCTGCAGATCTAAACATCAGATCGCTTAAGCGACCTAAGATTGCTTAAATGATCTGATGTTCAGATTTGTAGATAACAGCCGATTGCTTAAGCAATCTTATGTTGCTTAAGTAATCCGATGTTATCTACAGATTGTTTGCCTTCTTGCTACTGATCAATTCGAACCTAATTTTCTAGATCTGCATGTGATTGATTCTAGCAATTGCTTCTCTTGTGGCCAAGTTGCTTGCAAATTGAGCACTTATTCATCCTCTGGGAAACCTCACAGGTTGATGGAATACGCTTAACTCTTTTTCTCCCCTATCCTGTCTTCTTGAATGGCGGATGGATGATAATGTGAACCAACTTTGGCTGCACCACCCACTACTTTTCTGGAGGAACTGGATATATTGTTTCCGAATAAGCCAGCATGTAGTGATTTACCATATAGAGAGGGAAGCAAAGTTCCATGTAAATTCTTGAACCAAAATCCAACTTTCGTTGGTGTTTCAATGCTACTAATGCATGAGGACAAGGTAAACGTTGAATGTCAAGCACTTTACAACTGCAAGTTTTACTAAAAAGGTTAACTAGGGCATCCGGACCATAGCCGCACACGGTGAACTCTTGAGTATTAAGAGGATAGGCAAATAGTGCATTTGACAATTCCACACGTTCACGCAATAATTTTTCAGCTAACGGAACAAGGGTTGTGGTAAAATTATCTAACTCTGTACAATGCTCATGGAACCACCATGACAATATCGCTGGATTGCATCAAAAAAGCAACTATTGGAAACTCTCTTTCTATTAACAACTTCGAATTTATGGACTTGGTTATGTTCGTGGTCATGACATCAAACCTTCTTCCAGGAAAGTAAGCTTTACTCCATCGCTCGAAACCAACATCATGCTCAAGATACTTAGCAATTATATCATCCTTGATTCAGATTTCTTGGAAGTACTCCTCGAACTCATTAACTCGATAAGCTTCTGTTGCCATGTAGCATGTCTGAAGAAGGCCAGCACACTTAAACTTTTGTTTTATGTTCTCACCAAGGTGCCTCATACAGAATCCGTGATGTGCTTGAGGGTAAATAGTGGCAATCCCCTTCTTTATAGAGTTGTGCCTATAGGATATTATGCACAACTCATCATTGTCAGGCACTATCGTACTTAATTGCTGAAAAAACCAAGTCCATGACTTGTCGTTCTCAGAGTCAACCGCACACCATGCAAAGGGATATGTGTGATTCTCACTGTCCTGTGTAGTGGCCACCAACAATGTACCTTCATATTCTCCTGTAAAAAAGCAACCATCAACAACCAACACCTTTCTTATGTTTACAAAACCCCTTATAGTAGCACCGTAAGCAACAAAAAAATATTTAAACCTCATATTCTTGTCCCACTTCAAAGCCGTCTTGCTACCTTGGTTTGTCAACTCAAGCATATAACGGTACGCCTCTAATATTGCGTATCCGTGCTCTGGCGTGCCTTTCACAAAATCTTGTGCATGTTGTCTCCCTTTCCAGCATTTCCAGTAACTAACATCACATCCCAACTTTGTGCGCACAAGTCTTTGAATGTCCTTAGGAGATGGAAACAAACTGAGTTTTGACAAATTGTCCAATAACATCAGTGGAGGCTTGTCGATGCTCACTTGAAATATGTCCCAAACCACAGGTGTGCTCACGGGTATATGTGCTAACAATAAATTTTTTGGATTTCGCCAACCTTCTACAATAAACCCGCTACTTGCACTTTCGATCACGACATGTAACCGTCACTACCGATAAATTAGACTTTTTGGTGATGAACTCAAAATTACCTCTCAAGGCAACAAGTTTTAGCTTCCTCACCACTTCCTTTTTGTTGTCAAATAAATACCCTATGTGCAAGTCTGATCCATCAGTAAAAACATGAGCTGATTCATTACTACCTGCAATTGCTACCTCTGAACCTGCATAAATGTAACACCCAACATGAAAGTACATGATTTAAATTATGTTTTATAGCCCTTAGTTGATTTTTGTTAGAATTATTTTAAGAGAATATGAAGAAATTGCCTTAAACTTGCATTAAGGGTAAAATAGTATTTTCACTCAAAATTAGTTGAAATTGTGGGGAGTGAAAAGAGAGAGAATTTCATAGAGAATACGATAGAATTTCATAGAGAATACAATAAAAATGAGGGCATTATGGTAATTGACTAAGGGACAAAGATGGAATTTCTAAGAAAGAGTAAGGGCAAAATGGGAAAGTGTGGTTATAAAATAAAATGTTAAGGGTTTGAAACCCTTATTTCTCTCATTCCACCGCCACTTTCCTTCTCCATTTTCTCTCAATTTTTCACTCAATTCTCCAAGGATTTTGAGGGCTTTTGAGTGGATTTTAATAGAGTTTTGATCCTAAGCAACAAGAGATATTAATTTTTGCTCTTTATCTATGATTTATTTGTGTAAAAGTTGAGTTCTTATGAAGTTTATGCTTAGGGTTAAGAGACGGTTTGGATCCAACAAGAGTAGAGAGCTTAGTAGAGACTACTCAAGTATAAGGTAAGTAAATTCCACTCAAAATCCAACTTAAATTAAAGTTTAAGAAACCAAGTGAGTAAATATTTCTTTTAAGCATGCATATATTAAGATAATTGAGAAATTGAGATGAGATTGATGATTATTTATGCTTGTTGTTGGATATATTTGAGTATGAGAAGTGTATGTGATGGTATGACGATGGGTTGAAATTGGAAGAATTGGAGAAAACTTTTGGGAGTGTTTTTGCCGTGTAGGTATGGTGATCATACAAGAGAGTTTTTTTTTCTCAATTTGGATGGTTTAAGAAACAAATAGAATGATAATTAAACTAGGATTTGTATATGCACATTTATTATTTGATAAAATGCCTAAGAGAAGCATGAGTATAAGTAGAAACCTTAATTTTATGCAACATTGCATATTTGTATTTCATGAGTGCATTTAAGTAAGAATTTTAAGCATGAGTCATCCATATGCATATATTTGTATATGTGTAATAATTTAAGAAAGAATGAAGAATTTTTAGAATAAAACATTTTAAGAGTAAAGAGAAAGAAAGAATAAGCATTAAAGAATTAAAGAAAAAGAATAGGTTGGTGTGATGGGGAACCATGAGTGTTAAGAAGAAATTCTCACATACATGCCACCTTAATTGAGTGACATAAGAAGATGAAGAATTGTATGACCCGTAAGAGTGTATGTGGATGAGGGTTGTACCAAGAAGAATTTCCTACATGCACGCCACCTTAATTGAGTGGCCTAAGAAGAAATATTAGGTTTGAAACCTACTAGAGTGAGTCGACCCATTACGATAGAGTTACCTGATGGGGTTAGTGTTGTGACCCATGAGATGTTGTCAGGAGAGTCCGTGGTGATCCATGGTCGGGAGTTAGCAGTTGATTTAATAGTGTTTGATATGCCTGACTTTGGTGTGATTTTGGGTATGGATTTCCTAGGGAGGTATGGAGTAGAAATTGACTATCGGAAGAAGAAAGCCAGATTTAATCTTGATAGTGAAGATAAGTTTAGTTTCGGAGAGGGCCATCAGTTGAGTATGTTGATTAGTTGCATGAAGGCTAGAAAGATGCTAAGAAAAGGGTGTTCTGGGTATATAGCCCATGTGGTGCAGAGTAGAGATGTCCCACAACTAGAATTGCAGAGTGTGCCAGTAGTCGGGGAATTTCTAGATGTATTTTCGAAAGACTTACCGGGTTTGCCTCCGGAAAGAGAAGTTGAGTTTAGTATTGAACCGGCACTAGGGACAGCACCGATTTCTAAAGTCCCTTACCGAATGGCCCCAGCCGAGCTTCAGGAATTGAAGAAGCAACTCCAAGAGCTCATAGATAAAGGTTTTATCCAACCAAGTCATTCTCCCTGGGAGCTCCAATTTTGTTTGTAAAGAAGAAAGACAGGTCAATACACAAAAATTTGGGCCCAACTATTTTTCATATGCTATGTATATTTTTATTGTATATGTTTTAAGGTATCTTAGTAAGAAGAAGTCATTACATTAAAGGATCATAGTGTTCTCTTCCTCACAAGCTACACCTTCTGCATAATTTGTATTTAAAGAAATCTCTACATTTGCGAGAACATGTACGGGGTCTTCCTTCTCAACATTTTCATTCTATCGCACATAACCAACCTCTTTTACAATGTCCTCCTCACCACCCAAATCACCGCCTACTCTTGATTTTTCAACTAAGAAATCAATGCCCTCATAGTTCAAATTTAAACCAACATTCTCTCCACCAACTTCCTCGTTATCCCCTTCCTTTGAACCAGCTTCCAACGGTTTATCTACAAAAGAAACCTTTCAAATCGGCCTCAAACCATTTTCACCCATATCAATTGTATATAACTTCACATCTTCTTCCGACTTTAATATAGCAGGAGGTACCTTATAATGTTCAAGAACTTTGCTTAAAACATACTTCACAACTATATCACTACGTGAGCAACTCAAATCACCTCTTCTAATTATTTCATCAATCAACTCATCAAAACTAACCATGTGCTCACAAAAATTGGTATAACTTCTTTGCTTTTCCCAATCCACTTCCAACAACTTTCTTCCTCCACCCACTCACCAAAATATTCAACACCCAAAACAACTTGTCACGTGTCTAATCATAGCCAAGTACATATAATGCAAGAAAAAAAAATATTATTAACTGATGCATTAAGGGTTAAAAGATTTTAAAAAACATATGGTGTATCACCTAAGCGATCTGGTATATCGCTTACTGGATCGCTTAAGCGATATAATGGATCACTTAAGCGATCTGGAATAAATAAGTCTAATCGCTTAAGCGATTTTCTGCCATTTACCTGATCGCTTAAGCGATCTGCTGCCATATATCAGACTTATAACAGATCGATTAAGTGATCTTTTACCATATAACTAATTGCTTAAGCGATTTGCGATTTGCTGCATTATACCAAACATACTAGACCGTTTAAGCGATACACCAGATTGCTTAAGCGATCCATCATATCCAAAACACATTTTCAGTCATCTCCACCTATAATCGGTGCTACCACCCCCAACTACCCACAATGCAAGAAAATATTCAACAAATTTCACTCCTTTCAACTTGCCTTACATCAAACACAACTCAACAACCTAAACAACTAAATCAAAGTCATAACCCAAACCAATCCACCATTAAATCTTTGTAAATCGAAATATAAAATGGAAAGGAGAGATACACATACCTGGACGAAATGTCAAGAGGAGGAGGAGGAGGATTTATGGCGGAGAAGATGTTAATGGTGGAGGAAGAAGATAGTGTTAATGGCGAGAAGAAGATATACAGAAATGAGGAAGAAGAAGATGTAGACGAAGAAGAAGATGTAGACGAAGCTTAGAATAAACAACAACCAGGGGAGGGATGCGTTAATGGCGGGAGGAAGAAGAAGAAGATGTTATATTTGGGTTTATTTGCAAGAATTTCAAGTTTTTGGGGACATATATAATTTTTAAAAGATTACACAATACTTCATTAATCCTAATTAAACCATGATTAGTGTTTAATTGTTATTAGTTTGTCTTAATAAAAAAAATAAGACAATTTACTAAAAACTGAAAAACTACATGACCTTTAATTTAAATTCAAGGCCAATATGGCCTATTAATCATTTGCCCCCAAATTAATGTGACACCATTCTTTTAGCGACGTGTCTTCATCTCTTCACCTCATAAGGTATCAGTTTGTAAAAAGAATTTATACATATAGTATTATTCAATTTAAAAATAAGATAGAAATATTATGGAAGCCTAAAGTAGAAGCTTATAAGAAGGTGACGTGAAAGTGACGGTAAAAGAGGTACAAATTCTCTCTCATTTCTATTCATTTCTCTCTATTTTCTTTCTATGTAAACAGTCAATTTCCATAAATTTCATTAAAACAAAAAAAGATCATTAAACATAAATAAATCTTTAGTTATAATATATACATGAGTGTTTCAGCCTTCAGAAAAAGCCAATTTTTATTTCTTCTATAGCTCTAAATTGTATGGGGGCGTCATAAAATTATTATGACCTCAAATTGTGAAATCCGTAAATTTGATTATCTCCTATTATATCAGGAAACCGTTAAAAATCTTTTAATATATGAAACTTTTTGGTAACATTATCAAAAATACATTATAAATATAAAACAATAATACTAGACTCACAAACACCTCTTATTAACCCTATGTGAGAGGATTATTTTAAATTGTTTTTAACATATAATTAGGATAAAATTTTCTTTTTATGTAGGTTTTTTTTTCATTTATTTTTTTATTTTTTTAATGTTAAGAGGTAAGTGATGCGGATAGTTTGATATTTAATTGAATAAGTTGGTTATAAAGGTATAAGATGCGGAAAGTTGATTAATTGGTAACAACCCCAAATTTTGACTAATTTAATAATGCACTAAAAAAATAATTATTTTTGCGTATCATTTTGACCCAATCAATTCGAGTTTTCATCATCTCTAATTTGTTCTTATCAATAGTGTTTAGTAAAACATTGAGTCCGAACTCGATTTTAAACTTGGATTTTTGTATTTTGGATCAACTGTGTTAGACTTGGGTTTAATTCAAATAAATTATCATCAAAATATTTATGTTTTTTTTTTTTTTTTTTTTGCATTTTATATTATTATAAGCATTATTTATATGTAGATGTGAAAAATACATCTAATTGTAAAGACTTTTTTGCCCCTCTTAAATTTAGTTATTCATTTAATTGCAGTCGGTTTTCACGTACCCAAATCTAGTTGACACTCTTAAAACTGAAATACCTAGTCATTTATCCATTCCCACCAATATAATATATATATATATATATATATAATATATATATATATATATATATATATATATATATAAATCCAAATTAATAAAAGTTTGTTATTTGTAAACGAAGCAAAAACAAAATCTGAAAAAATATTCTTAATAATTATTTTATGGGGGATTTGAAGGAGTAGGAAATGAGTTTGAAGAATAACGAATAGGTTTTGATTTCATTTTGGATTTGGTTGTCAATTTTGGTTCATTTTCCTATTTGTTGTGTATTTTATAAAGTTTATAAGGGTAAAACTGGCATCTTTCTAGTCAAAGTTGGTAAAATTAACTTTAGATGGATGATGACTAACATTGGGATTGGAATAATACTACACATACATTATTCTCATACAACATTTCTCATACAACATTAGGTGGCAAGATATGATTGGGTAAAAGTTTAATTTTAAATTTAAATTAGCCAATCATATCTTGCTACATAATGTTGTATGAGAAATCTTGAGGTTGACGGTGTCAGTTTCCGAAACCAAGGGGGAGTCTAATTTTTTCGCTCCAACTTTGACATTGGGAATACAAGTGTCATTCATCCTATACTATTTAAAAAATGTCTCACCTCCTAGTTTCGGAAACTAACAATTACCCCTGTAACTTTTATATTTGACACTCTAACTTTGCAAAATTGAAATGGGGGAATGATTGGAGGTTGATTTGGAGTTTGTTTTAGAAGGAGAATGATTGGTTTGGAAGTGTTTGTGGTTTGTTGATTGACTGCGGTTTTTTTTTTTTGGCCATTTCACCCCGTCGCCGGCCTCCATCAACCTTACCATTGCGCACGCCCACCAAATGTTTGACAAGTTGCCCTAACGACACTTAACCTTCACCCACACACGGGGATAGTTGGTGGAGGTAGTGTTGTTGAAGAGGAGGAGATGGGGATGCTGATGGTGGTGTTAGGGGTAAATTTCGGTGTCAAAATCTACCGAAATTCGGCCTGAAAACTTAAAAGTCGCATGGACTAGCAAGGAACAGGGGCCAGTAATTGGCAGACGCACTCAGGTGGCAAAATCGGGGGCTTTGGTGAGGAGGATGAGGGGATGCTGATGGTGGTGTCGAGGAGGTCTAATGGGGCCAAAATTGGGTCGGATTTTTGCCTTGGCTGAGATCTTCTGTGGAGGTTATTTGAGATGTAAAGATTATTTTGAGAGAAAACTAACGGTATTAATTTAAGTATGAGAATCTGGAATTTATGAAACCAGAGGTGAAAACTTGTCATTTCACCAAACTTTGGGTGGGAACGCGTAGTTTACTCTTTAGTTTTATAAAGAGTTTTAGGATAAAATAGCATCATTTCATCCAAGGGATGAGAGATTTAATTACATTTATCTCTAAAATTTTCCTTATCAATAGTTATTTTGGATTGACTTGCGTTTACATTTAAATTAATTATTATTGAAATATGTATTTTATTTTAGATTTTAATTATTAATTTTTTTTGACCCCTCTTAATTTTAGTTATTTCATCTAACTATCACCCATCCCAGTTGACACTCCTAAGTCCTAAACCAAGCTACGATTCGTTCCCAAAAAAAAAATATAAATAAATTAAATAAATTCAAATTAATTTCGGCCAAATCAAAATCTAAACAAAACAACACTTGCCATTTGGTTTCTGAACAGATCTCTCTTTCAATCATTCCCTTAAAAGCTTCAGCTTAAACCCTAGATAATTGAAATTGCGACTAAATGTACGCTATCAATCTCTAACAACATCAAATCTTCACCCACAAATTTTGTCTCTGCTCGGTTTTCGGTGCAATGGTGGTCTGCAAATGCCGAAAGGTATTTTCTGTCTCTCTCTCTTATCGCTGATCATTTTATCCAATTCGCTGAAATTGTGAATGAACTTGTGTTTGATTTCTTTTTTTTTTTTTTTTCATGCGAGAATGATTTAATTCGCGTCGAAATTTAGTGTTTATTGATTGAGGTTTTAGATCTGATTTGATTCACTATTTTGTTGTTTCTGATCCAGTCGGATCGTTTATAGTTCAAATCGCGGCCGTTATTTTGTTCTAGATCGATTCATTATAAAGAAAAAGAGAGCGGACTTCATTTTGTTGGTTTACTAACTGTTAGTCTTTGTTATGTGTTGGAGAATTATTTATGTAATTTTTGGTGTTTCAGGCTACCAAGTTATATTGTTTCGTGCACAAGGTTCCCGTTTGTGGAGAATGCATTTGCTTTCCTGAGCACCAAATATGTGTAGTAAGTACAGTGAATTCTACGTTTGTTTGTTTCTATAATTCTTGAGAATTTTGGACACTGGGTAATTGGCATTTGATATGCTGGATCTTGTTGTGTTGTGGAGTTCTTGAAGGTTATGATTATGTATCTGTACTATGCCATTATGGGTTTGTATGGATTTTGAGATTTGATTATTTTGTAGAGCTGATTTTGGTATCGGGAATATTGAGTATAGTGTAATGTAATGCGCAGGGTTGAGTTTGTAACTGTTAGAAGTATGAACAGATTAAGAGTAAGCAATGGCAGTTATTTGGATTTATATGAAGAATGTAATCACACAGATGCATGGGATTCCAATGTTGGATAAGGATTAGGTCTCTGATACAAACAATGTTTTTGTTTTCAGACATTTAGTAGCCTTAAATCAATGTTAAACAAATTTGGCTGATAATAGTTAAGATCCCATAAACTTCCTAAGTTGAGCTACAGAGTCTTCAGGCCATTTTAGATGATCGATATCCTACCCTCCCTTTTTTAAGTATTTGACAACGCATTTTTCTTTTCTATAAGTATAGACTCTTTTTTCCTCCCATTATGAAGATTTTGAAGGTATACTTGTCACAGTTGTCCTTAGTCGACCTCAGTTACTGCATTCTAGATCTTTTAACCTTGTAACTTGCATTCTTTATCTTTTAACCTTTGGCAGGGATTGTCTGGAATAGTAAATTATTACTTCCTTTAGGATGTATGTCTGAATGGATACGCTGATTATAGATTTCTTGGAAATCTTGTATGCAATCTCTGTTATTTGCATTGGCTACATTTGTTAGGATTCAATCTCAAAAATTTTTATTGGCATGTAGGACATGAAGGTTTTTCCATGCTTTCTGCTGTATTTATTTATTTTTTTCCATATTTGTAGATTCGTACTTACTCAGAATGGGTAATAGATGGAGAGTATGATTGGCCTCAAAAGTGTTGCCAGTGCCAAGCTGTGCTTGAAGAGGGGACCGGCTCTCAAACCACCCGATTGGGTTGCTTGCGTATGTATTTTTTCAGATATTGTTAATTCCTGTTGCAATTATTATTTTTATTATTAATTTTTATTTTATTTTATTGAGATTTCATGATGAACTCATCTGTTGAGCTTAAGTCAACTATTTTTGCTCATTTTAGATGTTATACACACAAGTTGTTTGGCTTCACATATCAAAAGCTTTCCTTTGCACACCGCACCAGCTGGATATGTGTGTCCATCATGTTCTACTTCGGTAAGTCTTATATTACTTGCACTATCATCTTGTTATATCCTTTTTTCTTTTCTTCATTGCTCTGTTTGTCAGTTGTTCATATAGAGCAGTATTTCAGGTGATAGGATTCAGTTTTTGTATTCTCTTACTAGTAAACCATGCAATTATGGCCTCTGGTCATTTTTGCTTGACGTATTTGCATATTCTCTTTTTCTTTTGGCTGAGCATATTTTCTGCAATTGTTCATATCCACATGGTGTTCTCATTTTTGCAGATATGGCCTCCTAAGAGTGTTAAAGATTCGGGATCCCGCCTTCATTCACTGCTGAAGGAAGCAATTATGCAGGTGAGATTCATGTTTCCTCTAAGATTGTTGTAAATAAATGTTCATTCCCAGGAGAACCTGACTATTGTTATCTAGTACTTCGATTATCTGATTGTTGTTCCATCGAAGCTGAAGATTATTTTTGTGAGTATAATTATGACATGCTCATTCTTAATTTTCAACAGTTGATATAGATGTTTTACCTTTTGCAGTCATCCTTAAGTTCTGTGCTTTCACCATAGGTTTATATAGTTTGTTATATTTGATGGTTGGATGGGTTACATTTCAGACTTATGTTTACTAATATGGGGTAAAAGGCATGGATCTTTGTAACGGAAATGTGCATTGGATCTAATATCTGGGGACTGTTTTTGATTTGCTATTTTGTTGATTGTGATCTAGAAGGGTCTTCAGTTCATTGAGAACTTAGATAATTCTTGCCTAACATTTTGCAGACTGGGTTGGAAAAGAATATGTTTGGGAATCATCCAGCTTCTTTGACAGTGACAGAGTTCCGCAGTCCTCCCCCTGCATTTGCATCTGATCCAATAATTTCTTCTTCTGGAAGCAGAGAGTATAATGCAAGCTCATCAACCTCTGTGGCAAAAGATGGAATAAATGTAACTGAAGGATACGTGGCACCAACTTCTGTGTCAGAAATTATGGAGATAGAGAGTCCTAGCTCAACAGGGAATTTTATCAAAAGTTCTAGTCCTCCTGGTGTAAGGATTTTGTAGTTAATTATTGAATCTAAAATATGATGTTTGTGTCATTTTTTATATGCTTTTATGCAAGTGTCCATTTGGCTGTGTGTTTGCTTAATTTGTTTTCTAAATTTTTCTTTTGATATTGATATGTGACACAGCCAGGGGCTACAACACGAAAGGTTACTGCCCATTTTGAGCGACAGAACTCTGAAATTTCATATTTTGCAGATGATGAAGATGGGAATATTAAGAAGTATTCACGGAGGGGTGAGTAAAACATTTAGTATATTTATATGATGAACGAGTTGTTCAGCTCGGGAATTGAACTGTTCAGGTTCTTTTTAATATAAATATCTGATGTTCCCTAGTTTCTTCCAGTTGAGTGTTACTAACATGTAGCATTGCCAAACCTGTGGAATACTGGTCTTGTTTTCTAGACCAATACGTGCTTTTGTTCAATGCATGCTCTGTCAATTCGGCTAGCTTCTGTCCTTGAATTTGATTTTAGATTTATAAGTAAAGCTGATTATGGCGAACCATTGTAGGCCCCCTCCGTCATAAGTTTCTCAGAGCATTGCTGCCTTTCTGGTCAAGTGCATTACCAACTTTACCAGTGACTGCTCCTCCACGTAAAGATGCATCAAATGCAGATGATGTCCCAGAAGGTCGTTCGCGGCATCAAAGAGCCTCAAGGACTGATCCAAGGAAAATCCTGCTCTTAATAGCAATCATGTAATGTCTACCTTTCATAATCTGTGTTTTTTATGTGTGCTTGTGAGCGTTACATTTTCTTGCATATCTGCTGAAGCTTGTGTGTTTTGACATCTATATGTTCTTTGTCCCGGATCTGTTAGAACAACAAAAAGGGAGTGGAAAAACAACAGAAAGAAAGAAAAGAGAGAGGGGGGGTGGTTGGAAAGTCTTTAGATTAAGTTCACCTTTGCTAACTTAAGTATATATTTGTTTATATAACTGCACCTGTCCGGCTAAATACACAAATATTGTAGACATATACGGTTATCTATTGACCCATAAAACAAATAGGGATGTTTCATTGGAGAAATATATGAAACAATCATTATTTTTCCTTAATCCAGTCTCTGTTATCTTGTACAGGGCATGCATGGCTACAATGGGGATTCTATATTACAGACTTGCGCAACGGGCTCTAGGGGAAGGGCTGCCCGATGATGAGCAGCAGTGATTATAATTTAAGGTTGCAGTGGAATATACATAGACCACCTGCTGGTTATTGATGGTGCTGCTGCTTTCATTTATTCAGCTCCTTATGTTTAACCTGTGGCTGGTTTTAGCTGAAACACAAATGATTTTTTTTCTTTTTCCTTTTCTGAATGCAGATGACAGTGAACGTTAAATAGCCTTTCCCGGCTTCTGATTGTCCCTTTGTTATCTGTTTTGGAGTGGAATCGTTGAATCAGGTTTAAGGCAAAATGTTTTGTTCAAAATGGATTTGTTTTGTAATTATCTCTATTCAGTTAATAAACTTGCAAAAATGGAAAGTTGCTTAGAATATTACTGGTTTCTTGGATTTCCTGATTGACAAGACATACTTAAATAATAGTTATTCAAAAAAATAATAGTTTGCTTTCAATAAACTTCGTCTCCTGTTGATTTTGTGTAACCTTCAATAATAAGATTCTTAATTTTCATTTATGTAATATCGTAATTTAAAG